>NC_044315.2:47019916-47338845 GCF_007474595.2 Lynx canadensis
TGTAAGCAACATGACTCTGTATGTAGAAAATACTAAGAAAACCACATCCAAAAATTAGAAGTAACATATGAGTTCAGTGAAGTCAAAGGAGCCAAGATAGATATAGAAACATCAATTAAATATCAGCAATGAACCACCCACATATGAAATTAACAATTCCATTCCCTACAGCCTCAAAAAGTGAAAAAAAATACTTAGGCTGAAATTTAATAAAAGAAGTACAAGTCTGGTACACCAGAAACTACAAGACATTGCTGAGAGAAATGAAAGAAGATATAAATAAATCGAGAAGCATTCTATGCTCATGTTCAATAGTGTTAAGAAGGCAGTTCTCCTCAAATTGATCTATAGATTCAAAGTAATCTCTATCAAAACACCAGCAGGCATTTTTTTGCAGAAATTCGCAAGCTGTTCCTAAAATTTATATTGAAATGCAAAAGACTGAAAATACCCTAAACCATTTTCAAAAAGAATAACGAAGTTAGAGGACTTATACTTCTAATTTAAAAACTTACTTGGGGCGCCTGGGTGGTTCAGTCAGGTAAGCCTCCAACTTTGGCTCAGGTCTTGATATCACGGTTCATGAGTTCAAGCTCCAAGTCAGGCTCTGTGCTGACAGCTCAGAGCCTGGAGCCTGCTTCGGATTCTGTCTCTGCCTCTCTCTCTATGCCCCTCCTCTGCTCGCTCGCTCTCGCTCTCTCTCTCTCAAAAATAAATAACCATTAAGAAGAACTAGAATGGGGGCGCCTGGGTGGCGCAGTCGGTTAAGCGTCCGACTTCAGCCAGGTCACGATCTCACGGTCCGTGAGTTCGAGCCCCACGTCAGGCTCTGGGCTGATGGCTCGGAGCCTGGAGCCTGTTTCCGATTCTGTGTCTCCCTCTCTCTCTGCCCCTCCCCCGTTCATGCTCTGTCTCTCTCTGTCCCAAAATTAAATAAACGTTAAAAAAAAAAAAAAAAAAGAACTAGAATGATACAGTAATCAAATTAAGGTGGCACTGGTTCAAGAAAAGATATATAAAATCAAAGGAAAACAGAAGTCCAGAAGTAAATCCTTACATTTATGGTTAATTGATCACTAATAAACATGCCAAGGCAACTCCATGGGGGAAAGAAATAGTCTTTTCAACAAATAGTGCTGAGCCAATTGGATATCACACATAAAAAGATGAACTTAGACCTTTACCTCATATCATACACAAAAATTAACTGAAAATGGATAATATACCTAAATGGAAGAGCTGAAACTATTAAAATTTTAAAATAATTCATAGAGAAGATATCTTCATGATTTTGGGTTGGGCAGAGATCTTAAACACTATACCCAGAGCATGATCCATATAAGAAAAAATTGATAAATTGGCCATCATCAAATTGAAGATTTTGTGCTCCAGAACGTGCAATTGGGAAAATGAAAAAATAAGCCACAGATTGGGGAAAATATTGCAAATAATATAGCTGATAAATACCTTGTGACCACAATACATAAAGAATACTTACAACTCAATAATAAAAAGATAAGCACAATGAAAAAATATTAGAAAAAAAGAACTGAAAAGACACTGTACCAAAAAATATATATGAATAATTATTATAAACCTTCACAAGCTTGACTACCACACCGTTCAAAGGTCTCTTCTTTAAAATCTTATAATATATTTATTTCCCATGTCATTCATTTAACATTGACCATCTCTCATGTATTGTTAGATGTACTTACCTATGCATGCCTTGACTGTTAAACTGAGAGATTTGGAAATATCACTAAACAGCATGTTATAATTATTTGAGGAAACAGAGACTAGTATGGATGTTGCACAGAATAGCTATTAAATAGCTATTAAATTGATGATTAGGGAATCAGAAGACAATAAGAGACCTTTCATACAGCTTCATTGAATGTGAAAACTTCTTAACTCATGTTTACTCAAGAAGTTTTCACAACTTCTTTTGCCAAGTCTTTTTAGTGTTAACGACTCTCATGATCGACCAGCATTATACACAGTTGGTCTAGTGCTTTTAAGTTCTATTCCAGTTAACATAGGTTCCTTTTTTAAAATAGTGGTTTAATTTGGTCATTCAAACAAGGTTAACAATCAACTTGAAATTCTATTCTACCATGCCAAATCAGCTGAGCCTACCTTCATTAAATTCACAAAGCCTTGAATAATACCAGACAAGAACTAGACACTCTTTACGTCCAATATCTTAAAGATAACATGACACTCTGAGAATTCTACTATTGGTATGTCTAGCTGTGTGGTCTATCAAATTAATATTATTTTTCAATCTGATCACTTTCAATACATTGGTTTTTTTTTTTAACCAAACAGTGAAAGACACAGCCTCCTTGAACTGAGTACAAATACAAAATAAATAACTAGTCATTAATTATGCATGACATTATATACCAATTATTTGTGAAGAAGCCTGAGCGTGTTATAAATATAATCTCATTAGTTTTCTCAAATTTTCCACAAGCTTTAAAGGTATTCATTATTATATCTATATTTAACACATTACTATATTAATAAAAACCATAGACTCTTTATTTTACAAAACATATTTACATTTATCATTCCACTTGCCCTTTTGTGAAATAGACACTATTATCATTCCCTTTTTTCCAACGAGAAAACTTGAGTTTAATCATTTCCAAGATCTTTGTAATCATTAACATTAATGAAAGCTAATCTGTACTACTGAAGAAGTACCCTTATTCAAAGGATCACCCTAATATAGGAAAGAGTTGGAGTACCTGGTTTGGTATTAGGAAATGAGATAGTAAGGGGCAGAAAAGGAACCTTTATGGACCAAAACTAAGTGGTACTAATTAACTCTAATGCAGCCAATGTCTAAAATTGTTTTGCCGTTGCAGTCATTGTTCCTGGAAACTTCCATCAAAATTTGAACTGATATATTTAATCCTTTTTAAAATTAATTTAAGTGCCATTGACACACAATGTTATGTTAATTTCAGGTGTGCAACATAGTGACAAGTTTATGCTATGTGTACAAGGGTAGCTACTGTCTATCACCATACAAAGCTATCACAATATCATTGACTACATTCCCTAGGCTGTGTCTTTTAGTCCCATTACTTATTCATTCCATAACTGGAAGACTGTATCTCCCACTCCCCTTCACCCATTTTGCCCATCCCTTTCCCCTCTGGCAACCATTAGCTTATACTGTGTTTACAAATCTGATCCTGTTTCTTATTTATTAATTTGGGGTTTTTCTTAGATTCCACATATGTAAAATCATCTGGTATTTGTCTTTCTCAGTCTGACTTATTTCACTTAGCATAATACCCTCTAGGTCCATCCATGTTGTTGCAAATAGCATGATCTCACCCTTTTTATGGCTGTATAATATTCCATTTTATATGCGTATATGTGTGTGTATGTATGTGTGTGTGTGTGTATATATATATATATATATAATCTCCCTCTCTCTCTCTCTCTCTCTCTATATATATATATATACACACACACACAATCTTCCTTTTCCATCTATCAATGGACTCTTAGATTGTTTCCATATCTTGACTATTGTAATAATGCTGCAATGAACAATGGGATGCATATATCTTTTCAAATTAGTGTTTTTGCTTCCCTTGGATAAATACCTGTAGTGGAATTATTGGATAACATAGTATTTCTATTTTTAACTTTTTGAGGAGCCTGCATACTGTTTTCTACCATGGCTGTAAATATTTACATCCCCACCACATATATTTAATCCTTGACAGAACATTCTAAAGTAGAAAAAAAGAATATGAGTAAAAGAGCAATGATATCTCAATTATTTTTTTAAAATATATTTTAACATTTATTTATTGTTGAGAGACAGAGCATGAGCAGGGAAGGAGCAGAGAGAAAGGGAGACACAGAATCCGAAGCAGGCTCCAGGCTCTGAGCTGTCAGCAGAGAGCCAGATGCGGGGCTCAAACCCACGAACCATGAGATCATGACCTGAGCTGAAGTTGGACGCTTAACCGACTGAGCTACACAGGTGCCCCTCAAATAGCTATTGAATATAGGGCCCACAGAGCAAGGTTTACAGCCTTCAAGCTCTCTAAAACCCTGTGTTCCTCTAGGTTCCTTCAGAATTGCCATTAAGGAGTCAAGGGTACTTTTTATGTCCGCTTTAGAAAACTATCTACTTGTTTCTTCTGATTGGTAAGGTTTTTTTTGTTTGTTTGGTCATTTGTTATTAAGTTGTATGAGTTCTTTATATATTTTGGATATTAACTTCTTATCTGATTTATGGTTTGCAAAAACTTTCTCCCATTCAGTAGGCTGTCCTTTCATTTTGTTAATTATTTATTTTGCTGTGTAGAGAGGCACATGAAGAGATGCTCAACATCACTAATCAGAGAACTGCAAATCAAAACCAAGATGAGATATCACCTCACACATGTTAGAATGGCTATCAACAAGAAGATAAGAGAAAACAGGTTCTGGCAAGTATGTGGTGAAAAGGGAACCCTTATACATTGTTAACGGGAATGTAAGTTAGTTCAATCACTATATAAAGCAATATGGAGGTTCCTTAACAAATTAAAAATAGATCTACCACAGGAGCCAGCAATTTCACTTCAGGGAATATATCCAAAGGAAATGCAAACAGAATTTCGACAGGATATGCTCTCCCATGTTTATCACTGCATTATTCACAATAGCTAAGATATGGAAACAACCCAAATGCCCATCAGTGGATGGATGGGTAAAAATGATATGTATGTGTATGCATATCAATGGAATATTATTCAGCCATGAGAAAGGAGGATATTTGCCATTTGCAACAACATGGATGGACATTAAGCACATTATGTTAAGCAAGATAAGTCTGAGGAAAAGCAAGTATTATATGATATCACTTATATGTGGAATCTAAAAAACTAAAATTCATAAAAAGAGAGTAAAATGGTGGTTACCAGGGAAAGAAGGGTAAGGAGAACAGACCAATAGTGTTTGAGAGCACAGATTTATAATGAGTAAACAAGTCATAGAGATCTAATGCACAGGATAATGAATACAGACAATAATGTACTACAATTACATAATTTGATAAATATCACTACACTGTCAATCATATTATAATATATAAATGTATCAAAGACATTGTTCACCTTAGATTTATACAATGTGACATGTCAAATTTATTTAATAAAAATATAAATGCAACTGCTTCTAAAAAATTAAAGTGCTGAAGAGAAAAAAGAAAGTCAAAAGGCTACTGTCATATGTACTCTGCCTCTTGGTGGCAGATATGAACAGATGCCAGAAAATGCCACTGGAGCAAGCCACTAAGGTTGAACTAGCCACTAGCAACTACTACATCTGTCAATGAGTAGCTCCCTCTTCATGTTGCTGACTTTTACACTAAGCACCCTGACATTGCCACTACATTGTAACACAACGCTATTTTGGGGCGGAGTATTTTTTAATTTTTTAATGTTTATTTATTTTTGAGAAAGGGAGACAGAGTGTGAGTGGAGGAGGGGCAGAGAGAAAGGGAGACACAGAATCCGAAGCAGGCTCCAGACTCCCAGCTGTCAGCACAAAGCCGGATGTGGGGCGTGAACCCATGAACCATGAGATCATGACCTGAGCCAAAGTCAGACGCTAAACCAAGTGAGCCACCCAAATACAAAAACCATTATCCAAGGAAGTAACTGAGGAAGACAGTAGAGGTAGTATTTAAACATCTCTGCTACTAAATAAATGTGAGGTTAGACAAACCACAATTCCCCAATGTGTATAATAGTAACCCTAGGGACGACTGGGTGGCTCCGTCGGTTAAGCATCCGACTTCAGCTTGGGTCATGATCTCATGGCTCCTGAGTTCCAGCCCCCTGTCGCATGGGGCTCTGTGCTGACAGCTCAGAGCTTGGAACCTGCTTCAGATTCTGTGTCTCCTTCTCCCTCTGCCCGTCCCCCACTCGCACTCTGTCGCTCTCTCAAAAATAAATAAACTATAAAACAATAGTAACTCTAGTGCTATCTACTGAATTCACTTAAAATATTTGGTATATACAAGCTCACAGAAGGAAGGATGAGAGGCACAATTCTGGTCTGAGCTTCAGCTGTGCCACTAACCTTCCTATGTTGTGCTCTTTATGAATCTCCATTTCCTCATATAAAAAGTAGAGCTAGAAACGCCTACATGCTGGAGTTACCTGATTATTTTTTATTTTGAGAAGCAAATGAGATAATGCCAGCAAAATAACTTCATTGAGAATGTTTTTTTTTTTTTTTTTTACAAATTTTTTTTTAACGTTTATTTACTTTTGAGACAGAGAGAGACAGAGCATGAACAGGGGAGGGTCAGAGAGAGAGGGAGACACAGAATGTGAAACAGGCTCCAGGCTCTGAGCTGTCAGCACAGAGCCCGACGCGGGGCTTGAACTCACGGACCATGAGATCATGACCTGAGCGAGGTCGGCCACTTAACCGACTGAGCCACCCAGGCGCCCCGAGAATGTTTTTTAAATTAACTATAAAATTATAAAAATTTGTCAAGCTCTAGGTATCTGATGGAATCTCTCACCCCCAACCAAAGCACGAGGTGTACTCCCTTTGCCACCACCATGCTTAGACCACTCTCAGGGCCATTTCTGTCACCATCATTTGACAGAAGAGGTATCCTGTTCCCTTTAAACCAGGGACAGAATACTCATATACTCATATACTAGGAGTATAAGTATATACTCATAAGGTCAGCATGGAGAAGCAGGGTAAGCAGTAACGGCATGTATATTAGAAGACTTACCTTGAATTAATTATTTCCCACACACTGTACTGCATTCGTTAACAATCTATTCAGGCGACCATCATCCCTTTATCTACATAAACTTTTGTACACTCTGTGCATTTACCACATATACCAAATGTTGAGCACAATAGATTTGTAAATGGATGACTATATTTTATGTATATAAATATATTTTATGCATGAATATATTTTATGCATGAAAGTACTGTCAAAATGCATGCTAACATTATTATCTCTGATAACTTCATTGAAATGTTTATAACATGATTTTGAGTCACATTTAGCAATCAAGGGGGGAGTTTTCATTTGTCTTTCATACACCGAAAATTATTCCTAAAGTATCTATTGTGTTATGCATCTGGTCACTTACTAAATACCACTGATCAATCAAATACGCATGGTTCCTGTCCTTACAGATTTAATACTCTAGTGGGAGAAAGAAGATAAAGAAATAAAGCAAGCAAGTTAGCATATTATGCTACATTAACGAGCAACCCCCAAATCTCAATGACTCCATACCAGCAAAGCTTTCCACACCCCACTCATGCAGTTTGCTCAGTGCAAGTCTGCAGGAAAGGTCTGAATATCTTTGTCAGAGAATCAGGCTGATAGATGCTTTACTTTAACATGTGCTTTCAACAATCTCCACGGCAGTGGGAAGTGAGTGTGGCAAATCCCACAGTGGTCTTAACATTTCTGTTCAAAAGTGGTTCATATCCCTCCTACTTGTGTCTCATTATGCAAAAAGCGAGTCACATGGCCATACTTAAATATGAAGAGAGTGAAGACATATAGCACCACAGTGTGCTCACATGGAAGAAATTCAAAAATATTCAGTGAATAGCTCTAATGATTACCACAATGTAAAATTTCAAATAAACAGGGGGAGGAAACTCCTTTACATGGGATGTCTGGAAATTCTCTTGAGACATGAATAGATGAGAAGAACTCAGCCCGATCATGAGAAGAAAATAATTCCTGTCAGAATAAACATGGGTGGAATTCGGAGGCTGACAAGAACGAGGCAAATATAAGGAACAGAAAAAGGGTCACGTGATTAAAGCATACTCAGTGAGAAAGGCACTGGAAAGAAGGGCTGGGATGAGATTCTTAAGGACTTCATTTGCCATAGTTAGGAGTGGGAAGTTGAGGAGGGCTTTAAGCCAGGGAGTGGCATCATCTGATTTATGGTCGCTGTGTGGAACATAATGGTGTGGGTCAAGAGTGGCAACTATGATGGTACAGCATTATTAAAAGCAGAAGAAGGGGCACCTGGGTGACTCAGTCGGTTAAACCTCCAACTCTTGATCTCATCTCAGGTTCCTGAGTTCGAGCCCCCCACTAGGCTCTGTGCTGACAGTGTGGAGCTTACTTAGGATTCTCTCTCCCTCTCTCTCTCTCTCTCTCTCTCTCTCTCTCTCTTTCTCTGCCCCTATCCTGCTTGCCCTCTCTTTCTCTCTCAAAATAAATAAACTTAAAACAATTTTTTAAGTGGAAGGAAATCCACCAGCACTAAAGAAAGAAAGAACAAATACATTCCCAGATATATTTTGATGGTAGAAATAATAAAACATTCAGATAGAGGAGCTTTAGGGGTTAAGGGAAAGATGACTCAAGAATAACTCCTGGATTTGTGCTCTGAGCTATGGCATGGAAGGTATTACCATTTACAGAGCTGATTAAGACAGGCAAAGGGCTCATTTTGTTGGATTATTGTTTAGTTTGTTCATTTTTTTTTTTTTTTTTGGCAGGCTACTTGGCTGGTTGGTTAGTGAGGGTGGCTGTGCGCAAATTTAAATAAGAGTTTGATTTAAAAGTTAATTTTAATAAAGCAGTGAGATATGCAAATGCAGATCAAGGAGGAAGTGCATAGTCAAGTCTAGAATCTACAGGTGACCTAGCCGGTTGTGTATGTTTGGAAGTTGTCAGCATACATGGGACAATTAAAGCCAAGGAAACAGATAACATCTCACCTAAAGAGTGAATTTAAGGAGGAGGAGAGGGCTCAGGACAGTGTCCCGTCCCGGAGAGCTCTGATATGCAGCCGTCAGTAGAACAAGGGCTGGCACAAAGTCAGGGACAAAACAATTCTTACCACAGAGTTCAAGGGCAGAGTGTATCTCATTATGGAAGGAAAAATAAACTGTTTAAATGTTCCTGGAAAGTCCTATCGGATTAGGACAGAAACAATAGCATTGAGCTTTTCCTTCCTTTATCCAGTCGGGAAACAATTCTAGCTTTGTTTCATTCCTTTATCTGACCAATATTTATTCTTTGCCTACTGTGGACCCAAACTATTCTAGGTGCTCAGAATAGGGTGGCAAATGAGACAGCCAAGGTTTCTGCATCTATGAAGCTTACATTCTATTGGAGTGTACATACAACAAACAAGTAGGTGAATAAGCCAGGTAATTTCAAGAAAGAAAGTGCCATCAAGAAAGAAAGACAAATGTTAGAGCATCATTAGGCCAACTGGTGTAGGTTTAGAAAGAGACAAGGGGCATCAACATGTCTGATAGCATGTAATTATCAACAAAATCGGCTTCTCCCTGAGTTGTTTAATAACTAATACGATTTGGTTTCAAACATTGAAAACAATATGAGCAGAGACAATAATGGGAGATACCTTCATTAACTGGAAGTCAAGGCAACGTTTAGGATGCTAGCCCTGTTGCTAACTCTGTGAGGAAAAGAAAGTAAGCTGTTTAGGGCAGTTCAAAGAAGTGAGCAGAGCTCTCTGGATGCAACCAATGCCACGGGATATTTCTACCATATCACAAGAACTGTAGGCTTCTTCAGATTGATGTTAACATGTTTTCTATCAAATATTTTCTAGGAGAAGCAAATATATTTTCTGTGTCATCTACAGTTGTGCTCCATATAATTAAGATGTGTGACAACTGTCTATATGTATGTGTTCCAAGAAGGCAGTCTGCCAGGCAACGCAAGAAAGAAAATGTCACTTATTCTATACTCTGACCACACCTCTCCTCTCACATTGGCTGTTTCTGTCCCTGCCCCAGAAAAGGCCATTCAGTTCACAGAAGAACCTGGAGATCCAGGGGGAGATGTGGCGGCGAAAGAGGCTGCAAGATTTCCTTTGGGCGATCAAGTTTGCAAAACTTTTCCAATGACCATGAAGCATGAGCGTGTTTTCGAGGTACCTCAAGCTACACAAGTACTTTTTTTGGAGGATAAAGTTTGTCTTCCTGGAGCCACCTGTACTTTTAGAGTTCTTTTAGGAACCCTATCCTAGACTACTACCTGAAAGTAGCTGGGTTTGAATTCAAATCCATACCAATTAAAATTATTTCCCCTAGTTTCTTCAGAATTGGGCCCTTATAAACATATCTCCCATTTAGAAGCAAGCAATTTTAAATCTTTAATTTTCTTTACCTGTTAAGCAGAGCTAACTGGGGATGACCTATACTCCTTATCGCCTCAGAGGATTTTCACCTTCCTAGAGTAGATAATCAAGGTTTAAGTGATTTCAGTGTTCATCTGATCCAATATTGTTGCCTATAAGGTAGAATACAAAATTCTATAAAAATTGCTACCAAGATATTAAGAAATGTCTAGTCTTTATGGGAAAGAACCAAACATTGAAAGGGGTCTTGAGCTGATAAGGAAAACATGGATGGGGACTTGCTAGGATGAACATGTTCCAATGAAAGTCAAAGTCATTGACTCCTCTTGTCTCTCATATAAATATTTCCCTCCACACCACACCCTCTCTAGTAACAATGTTGGCTGGAGACTGAAACACTTAAGTAAGGCTAATTTAAGAAGTGATTCCTGTGACCTATATAGGTCTTCTATTCAACACACATAGCTTTGAAATAATCTTACGTTATCTAATTACCTGCCTCCCATGAAGCTTGTTGGCTTCACAAACACTATAAATTTTCTCAAGTTCCTGAAATCCAAATTGGCCTTTTTCTTTATGAAGTTATCCCAGAAACTCAAAAGGAATGTGAAAAAGGAACTGAGATCATAATGTAGCAAACAGTGAAAGTTTTCCATTTCACCTATGACCAAATATGCATGTCCCAGCTGAGGTGGGCTGGATATGAAAAGAATCAAGTTTGCCATCAGCCTTCCTTTTTCTCTCTCCCCACAGTTGACAGCTCCCAACCAGCTCCTCTGAATATCTGATGTCATCCTCCCCCAACTGTGAGAAAGCCACACCCTAGAACTGTTTCATATCTCATTCCTACGAATCCTAAGTCACCAAGTGGTGAATGTCATCAACTAAACCATGTACCAGTAGAAGAGAGAGAAAAACACTTGTAAACGACAGAGGATATTGCTATTTGTTTTATAGCCCACTAGTGAACTTCAAGCAAGATGAGAAGGGTACCATCTGAAGCAAAACAGACCACTTAGGAACTGCTTAAGAGTCCAAACAAGGAATCTACCTTATGCATGACTGGCTGAGTTGGGAACAAGACCAACAAACCAGATGCCTCTCATTAACTCATCTACGTTACCTCAAAATTTATTGATCTACGGGGTGGCGGTGATCTAATTATAAACCATTCGATCAATATTTGCTGCTTTCTAACCTCATAGAAACCGGTCCATATGGTAAACAACAAGGAACAAGGGGTTCCCACGGCCCTAAATGCTCCGCTCCATGCTACCTGAATAGGTCTCTTTCCCTCTTCTCAGGTGTGAAATTCTACCAAATCAAGATTCATTTGGGTTAACAAGCCCATTTTGAAAGGTAAATAACTCTGAGAGAATTAGTTTAACAATTAAGTCCTTTATGGAGAATGCACTGGCTGCTTTCAATTACTTCCCTCCTAAACTCCAGTTGAGATGTCCCCAGAGTAAGGAGTACTTTAATAGCAGAGACTGAGAAAACTGAAGAGCAGTATTGGAATATGAGAAGGGCTCTAGGTAAAAACATGCTTAGGTAGAACTTAAACATGGAAGGGCAGAGGAGCCGGAAGCCTGACAAAGTCAAGAGAGAACAGAGGAGAAGACAGAGAAGTAGGAAGGCCCGGCACACCACGGGTAAATACTTCAAACACGTGTCCTGGACTAGGCATGCTCCCAGTTTTCAGTGTCATATTGCCTCTTGACCACTCAGATATGAGAAGATAGCAGTATAACAGTCTATACCGAAAGATAAAAGTCAAGAGCAGCCTTGATCACCTCACACTCCACAGAAACAGATCTCACAATTCAATTATGTGATTAAAAAACTCCATATATCTTTATATTCCAAATTTTGATAACAGCTAAATGTTCTGATGTTCTTCCCCAAAGCCTTGCTGATTTAAAAGAAAAAAGCAATTCAAAAGGCATATCCGTTTATGGAGGTTGGTTGTCAAACGTGGGAGTCAAATGTGGGCCATTGTCTTAATTCACTGTCTTGTGCTTCCATTGTTCAGACCACTATTCTAGTCTGCCAAGGCCAGAGATGAACATATGTTCACTCGGATACAAACCACCTTTCCTGGAATATTCTCGAGGTTCATGGGCCTCCAGAGAAGTTGTGCACCGAGTACAGAGGAAACTTAAGAACACCAGTGTTTACCAGACTCCAGAGTCAAATGAAGGCATCTTAGCTGTATTACTTATCCTGCAGCTCAAATACATTTTGCCAGAGATGATTTATCGTTGTGGACACCAAATGGATGATCTGTAAACTGCCTGTGGCGAGAGCTGCTTTAAGAATCCCAAACCTGGCTGGAGGGAGCAGCATGGGGACTATCGGCAGCGCAGTGACTCAGTGGGCTATGAGGGGACTCCAGGGTTTCTGTTTTCACACCAGCTCTGCCCTCACAGCCTCACCACGTAACCCCGGGCAGTCTTTCAACTTGTTCCAGCTGTACTTTTTTCCACAGTCTGTGAGTTAATCAGCAGCCCTTGGGAGGAAAACCTAATTGAAATGATTTGTAAACAAAAGTTTTATGGAGTACAATTAATAATAAATAGCAAGGCGTTAAGCCCTTGATAGCACAAGTGAATCAGTTCCCCAGCACTTTCCATATGCTATCAGCTGCAGTCATAGGCAGGTTTTACAAAATGCTCATGTCTGCCGTCAGACCAAACCTTCCCGGCCCTGCTCCGTTGTGAAATCTGAGGATTTTAAAATTACCACCTGAGTCCATACCTAAGCCCACCTAAAAGGTAAGGTCTAGAACTAACTTTTCTTTAGGGCCTGCTGACAGTGGCCATTTCCTGGCTTTTGTGAATGTTAGACCCAGAGCCAAGGAGAGCCAGACGCAGCAGCCGACTGGAATCCCCTACTCATACCAGATGAGATCTGAAAACAGTTCCAAAGCTGATGTATTAAGGCTGAGGCATGAATTTATTCTTTAGCGTCCTGGGAAAGCCCTGGAAACACATCTGAATGCCAACATCGCCTTCAGCATATATGCCCAATATGGCAGACTCACCATTCAACCCATGGCCTTGACCTAAACCCTAATCTATGCCAGTCTTTCTTCTACCTTCACAGGTCCCCAGCTTTGGTGCTGGGCTCTTACTGCTTCTGATATCCCAATCTTTTCAAGGTAGAAAGAAAACAAGCTGAGTAAAAACAATATTCTGCAGCTGTTATGGCTTACCTAGTTTATCCCACTGAGATCCAGAGCCTTGATTTCAATCAGTCAAGTTTGCTCAATCCAAACGCCCGTCGATAGCAATACCAGAGCTGGTGGTTATAGTTGTTTATTCTTTTGCTGCTTTTTTTTTTTTAATTGTTTTTTTTAACGTTTATTTATTTTTGGGACAGAGAGACAGAGCATGAACGGGGGAGGGGCAGAGAGAGAGGGAGACACAGAATCGGAAACAGGCTCCAGGCTCCGAGCCATCGGCCCAGAGCCTGACACGGGGCTCGAACTCACGGACCGCGAGATCGTGACCTGACTGATGTCGGACGCTTAACCGACTGCGCCACCCAGGCGCCCCTCTGTTGCTGCTTTTAACTAACACTTTGTGAAACGATGAACGTATGGGTTTAAAAATGCTTTACTTATACCATGAGATGAAAACTACATGCAATTTGTTATATAGCTAACTTGAGTATACTCACATGCAATTATTAGAGTAGGATGACTATAATACACATGCAGCTCCTCTCACTAAATCGTTAATGAAAATCCTTCGTCGGGGTGTTAAAAAGTAGTCTCCGTTCTAAACCGGCACGGTTTCTTCTCCTTGCAACATGCAGTCCCTGCTAAGTCTGTTTTATGGGCCCCATGCTGTGTATATTGGTTCCAGCCTAGGCTGAAACAATGTTTGCTTTTATCAGGATACTTATTCATAGTCTCCTTATGAAAACTGCTCTGAGTTAAATACTAGCTCTAATAATTGTATTTCTAGAACACCTTTACTGCCCCCACACGCCCCGAAGAGTATCCGCCACTAATTTGTCCTCATGTTGTTTCTGTGATGCTACAGTGCATCTCCCACATCTGACTGCCCCATGTGATGATGTTGGGCATGAATTCTGCACGTGGCTGCGACGGAAGACACGATCAGTTCTGATCCCTTTAGTAGATAAAATAGCTTCTGGAGTGGGTTTACAAACCAATAACGTACTCATGCACTTTGTAGAAATATGTGCATGATGATTTCATCTCTACACCACCAATAATCTCCACACCAATTCTCCTTCTGGTCACTCCAACAATAAAACCAGTTCTCCAGCTTCTCCCTGGAACGAGCTTGTCCATACATCCAGCACCCCAACTTTTGTGGCTGCCATCCAAGAGACAGGCCCCCAAGTCACCTAGCTCTAATAGTCAATGGGGCTCAGCATTCATGTCTCACAGGACCATAGTAAATAAAAAAAAGTTTTCAAATGGACATGGAAGCTTCATGCAGCAATTTCTCCTTGGCTCAGCACATAGGAATAGTCACACTGCGTCCCATCACCTGTGCATTTTCTGTGAACTTTGGACTTAGGTGTGGTAGACTACTGGTCACTCCTAGGAGGTTCAGTTTTTGACTTTGTGGTTCCTGCCTGAGTTTGTTCCTTGCTTGAGGAAGCTCAACGCATGAACTGTTAGCAATTAAGAACTTTTAGAAATAGTCCAGATTATTCAGAATTAAAAGCAGCAGTAACCAAACCTCACAGATGCTTACCTAACTCAAGGTTTCTTTCTTCCTTTCTTTCTTGTTTCCTTTTTCTTCCTTCCTTCCTTCTCTTTCTTTTCTTTCTTTCCTTTCTTTTCTTTCCTTTTTCTTTCTTTCCTTTCTCTTTCTTCCTTTCTTCCTTTCTTTCCCTTCCTTCCTTCCTTCCTTCCTTCCTTCCTTCCTTCCTTCCTTCCTTCCTTCCTTCCTTCCTTCCTTCCTCTCTCTCTCTCTCTCTCTCTTTCCCAGGCTGTAATACTATCTTCTCATCTTCCTTTAACCCTCAAACTTATTTTCCCTCCAGCAGAACAAGACTTCCCCCCCCCACTCCCCCCACACACATCTACCTCTATGGCTTTAGGTGAAAAACACTGACATCATAGCCGCCTACCATCATGAGCGCATGTTGCCCTCAGCTCTTAGCAATTCTAGCATCAATGATGCTTGTCCCTGGAGACTTGCAAAGGCATATTTACCTGGCAAAATCCAGGTTAAAATTTTTTCAATGGTCTGACCCTCTGGGGGTCTAAATATAAAGAGGATCAAGAATAAAGGGTTACTTTTTGGAATTTCTTTCAAGTAGTCAGAAATCAAGTAGTTAGAAATTTTGCCCAAAATCTTTTGCATTGCCCAACTCTAAGTTAAATTCAAGCTTGACTATAATCTCTTTAAAACCTGTTCTTAAACTGAGGGTTGATGGGGGGTGGGTGATGGGTATTGAGGAGGGCACCTTTTGGGATGAGCACTGGGTGTTGTATGGAAACCAATTTGACAATAAATTTCATATATTGAAAAAAAACACCTGTTCTTATTGTCTTTAAAATTACTGAACAATGATATGATCTTTAGGAACAAAGACAGTGTAGGTTCTATCTTTGACTCTGACAGAATTAGTAGCATTCTTGTATATTATATTCTATGTACATTTAATCATTATCTGCATGAAATATCTCATTACCACTTTCTGGTCTGTAAATATAGATGAGCAGTGCCATAGATATTTATGCTTCTAAGTGTAATGTGGACAGACATTCTGATAAAAACTATTAACTGCAAGAGAACACCAAAAAAGGACAAAATAAGCTAAATTAAAATATACTTTTTTCAGGGCCTGGGTGGCTCAGTCAGTTAAGCTACCAACTCTTAGTTTTGGCTCAGGTCATGGTCTCAGGGTTCATGAGTTCCAGCCCCGTGTCCGGTTCGGCAGCTGGCAGCACGGAGCCTGTTTGGGATTCGCTCTCTGTCTCACTCTTCCTCTGGCCCCTCCCCCACTCGCACTGTCTCTGTCTCTATCAAAATAAATAAATGAACTTAAAAAAAAAAAACATACTTTTTTCTTTACTATTTCAAATGTCTCTTTAAATATCAGAATTCTATGGGCAGTTACCATAATTTATTCAGTATGTATTATATTACTTAGGAGTTTATTAAATTATTTAAGCTTTCCTTGTATTCATGGCATTTTACCCCAAAAATGAGGTATTGTCAAAACATTCTTCCTTTTCTTTCTTACTAAAAATTATCTGATTTATATTAATAACTTCATTCCAAAAATTATTTTCCTCGCTATTTTAAATAGCTATTTGAAGACTTTCCATGTAAATTAGCCAACTAAATAAAATTAGCTATTACTATTTTATAAAGGGAATTTTTGCAAATCCCCAAATGGAATATGTCTGACCTTTAGAAACCGCTACTTGCAAAATAATTTTCTGATCCAATCAAATATAAAACACATAAGTGAATTAGATAGATTAAAGGGTCAGTGTGAAAACAGGGGACTTTCTCTAGGCATTTCAAAGAAGAAGGAACTTAATACAGGGAAATAGTACTCACAGAACTGATGCAACAGCCAAGGAGAAAAGGTGGGAGAAAAGACTGCTGGGAAATTTAAGAAATTAGGAATCTGTGGACAATTAAGGAAATTGTCATTAATGAACTCAGTTGATGGTAGCACTGAAGCAGAGATTTGCCACCTGCCCACCGTTGTCAGGTACTAAAAATGGCCTCTCTTCCAACTTCCAAATATCATGCAAATGCCTTATTGTCAGAATCCAACCTAGAACCCTATTAGACAGGACTTACTACTATTATAGCAAAAGGACAAGAAACAAATGCATAGCCTGTCCTCTGAGCAAGCCTGAGAAAGTATTAATAAAATACCTTTTAATTTTATTTTATTTTGGTTTGTGTTTGCTTTCTAATGTACACATGTGGTAGTTTTTTTGTTTTGTTTGTTTTGTTTTGTTTCCATATTGCTGCAAATCCTTTGACACTTCTCCCATCAGAAAGTGTGGTCTATGTCATCTCCCTCCCCTAGATGCTCAGGGCCCTTGTGGCTGCTCTGAAGACAGAGCATAAAAGAAGCAAAGACCCGTGATTTGTACAGTTGGGCCATGAAGAACATAGAGCTTCTGCCTGGCTCTCTTGGAATGCTCGGTCTCAAGGCTCTCCTTCCTGGAACCCACCCACAATGCTGAGAGAACCTGTGGAGACAGTCCCAGCCAAGCACAGCTTTGAGTCCCCAGCCAAGACATCAGACATGCAAGTAATAAATCCTCTAGATATTTGTCGCCATGGTTCCACTCACCCCTGGGGACATGAAGACTGACATATTGTAGAGCAGAGACAAGCCATCCCTGTAATATTGTGTCTGAATTTCTGACCCCAGAATTTGTAAGCATTATAAAATAGCCGCTTTACACTACTAAGTTTGGGATAATTTATTACTCAGCCGTAGTTACTTGAACAACTCGTGAAAACATGAGAAGTAAGAAAAGGTAATGAAGTGGATGGAGACTTAGAGACAGTGGAATTCAACTTGAGTATGCAAATTTGAAGGTTGCCCCAATAGCCTAAGAGGGGAGATTTATGCACCAAGCTATGCAATTTGGCTCACAATCATCCGTTAAAAATCTGTAGTATTCGTCTTCCTCCATTTTGTTCCTTCTCCAGTTACATGATCTCAAGTCTCGAGTCGGAAAGCTCAGAGAGAAAACATCGGGTAGGTCTGGGTCCTCTTTACCATTGCCATGTCATCACCCAAATGACACAGACGTAGTGCAATGGGTTTTTCAGAAGTTGCAATTTTCAAAGACACTGGGCAGTTTTACCACATTAATTAACTTTCACCCACACACTCCCAGAGGAAAAAAAGGAACAAAAATTCCAATTACCAAATCCATTTGCTAAGGAAACTGAGTTCCCTGTAAGCGGAGCCTATCATATTTTTCTACACCTTTCCCTTGAGTTTGGCAATCCACAGCCTCAGAACATTCTTATGGCTAAGTTTCTCTTCTGTTGATGCCCCTCGCTTTTTATCCAGATGTTCTCTTTGATTTTTATCTTTTCGCTCATTTTGCTCTGCCATCAAGAGTGATAGTTATTATATGCTTTTATGTGGCATTGTATGTTATCAAGCACCTCAAGGATTAGATCTATTCATTATTCTGTTCTGAACTCATTACCACCCCATTCTCTACATTTTTGAGTGTCCAGTGTGTACAAAACTGTAGCTCAGTCCTAGGGCAAGTAAAAAAAAAAGTACTGGAAAACATAGTTCCTTGCTGCAAAGCACTTCTTTTCTGATGAAGATAAGATGGTATATATAAAAGAGAATGATTTTTTTAATAAAAAACAAGAAAGGAAAACAAACTTGCTATAATTTAGAAACAATAAGAATAGTTTTATGCCTCAGCCAGGCTCAGCTGGAGGACATAGTGGGACCTCTGTGGTGTTGGCGATTGGCCCAAGAAGGATTGGGCTCGGGTTCTCCATTTCTTTCTCCCCACTTTATTAAGCAACTAATGCATGGCAAGGAGTATGCTAATAAGTTTACAGTCTTATTTAGCTGACTCAGAGATTAGATTCCCATTTGTAATGTTAGGCAATGGTGCAATAGGTCAAATTAAGACACACATTTGGGGTTTGTTCAAGACAAGGGAGGTTCGAAGGCGACCAAATGTGAAGGGGCAGTGCCAAAGCGACAGGCGATCAATCCATGAAAAGCAGAATTCTAGTCAAGTCTTTCACATGCCGGCCACTTACCATGTAATAGAAACTCTGCTAAACCTGGAGATAAAGGATAGTTAAGCCCTCATCTCTGCCTACGATGGGCATAGGTACCACAGGAGAAGTACACATAAGGCCAGGTGGAGGCACAGAGAAAAAGTCTAACCCCAGAGGGTAAGTAAATAAGTAAGACAGGCATACAAGATATCCAAGGACTGAACAACTGGGGTATAGTTTAGGATGGAGCCTTATTCCTCAAAAGTAAACTAGCCAATTGAAAAACAAGAGATACTGATACAAACATAGATGAATGTCAAAAGTAGTATATTTAACAAAATTAAGAAAGACCTAAATGAGTACATGCTCTATGATCCTATTATAAGAAGTCTGAGAACAGGCAAAACTAATCCATGTGGAAAGAAATCATAACAGTAGTAGCTTCTACAGGGTATTGACTGGAAAGAAGCACAAAAGAGTTTTCTAGGGTGATGAAATACTCTATATCTTGTTTGAGTGTTCATTATAAGATAGTATGCATTTGTCAAAACTTACTAAATTGCGAACTCCAGATCTTCTCAGTATTTTAGACTGCTTTATGCTTGGCTTCTCAGCTTCTCAGACTCTCAGTCCTGGGCACTTCTACATCAGCATATTCCTCAAGGGCAAGGAAAGCAGAGAACATTTGGTTCCTCTCAATGCGTCTCCCGCTCTCCAGTAACTGGGTCCCTTAAGTCCTCAAGGGCATGACTTTTCACCAATACCTGCCAAAAAATCATTTTGTATTGTTATCATTTTTATTTTACTGTTTCCATTTTGTCTTACCAAGATATAAGCTAGTCCATTCCATCTAGAAGTAGAGGTCTAAAGTAAATTTTTTAATAAAGTTTGTTGCCAACCAAGAAGCCATATGGAGTAAGAGAAAACTGAATCTGTTCCTCTTCACACTATACACCTGTAGGAATATCAAGTGGATCAGAATAAGAAACCACAAGCACAATAGGGAAAAACAAGGATGAATTCTTCATAAGCCAGGGGTAGATAATTCTTCTAATTCAAAATTGAAGCAATACAGGAACAACTTAACAAATTTGGCTACATAAGAATTAAAAACAAAAAAGTTTGCATCATAAAATACTGTATACAAAGTAAAAATATCAATGAGCTTTCTTTCCATGCTGATAACAATCCCACATACTTGGTAAATTGTTCTTAAAATCTGCTGGCCTGTCTATAAAAAGCATGGCAGGCATCAACCTCATAAAATGAGACAGTACACAAAAGGCACGAATTCTCTGTATGCCCAAGAAAAATACCATGATGACAGGGAACGGAGTGGCTATGGTGGACAATCTGAGTCAATTTTCTGGCAAGCGGCTAAAACTACAAAGAAGATTGTGCTAAGGCTTGAATGTGTTGACCCCAAATACAGATCTAAAAGAATGCTGGCTATTAAGAGATGCCAAACATCTTCTCCTTTTTTTTTTTTTAAGTTTATTTATTTATTTTGAGAGAGAAGGAGGGCACATGCACACAAGTAGGGGAGGAGCAGAGACAGACAGGTAGAGCAAGCAGGCTCTGTGTTCCACGCACTGAGCCCAACGTGGAGCTCAAGATCCCGGACCATGAGATCATGACCTGAGCCAAAATCAAGAGTCAGATGTTCAACTGACTGAGCTACCCAGATGCCCCAAGAAATGTAAACATTTTAAACTGAGAGGAGATAAGAGAAAGGGCCAAGTGATCCAATTCTAAGCTTCATCTTCTGTCCTATTATGAAGACAAGAAAATCTTGAGGTTATGTTCACTTCAAAAAATAAGTAAATAGGGATGCCTAAGCCAGTTGAACAACCGACTCTTGATTTCAGCTCCGGTCATGATCTCAAGGTTTGTGAGTTCAGGCCTCGCCTCATGAGGGCTCTGTGCTAACAGTACAGAGCCTGCTTGGGATTCTCTCTCTCCCTTCCTTTCTGCCCCTACCCTACTCGCACTTCTCTCTCTCTTTCTGTCAAACTAAATAAATAAACCTTAAAAAGAAGTAGGTAAATAAGATAAACTGAGAAAAATGTTTGCAACTTACAGCATAGGGTTTGGATATCCCTAATATTTAAAAGGATCCTCATAATTGAAAAGAAAATGATCAAGCACCTAATATAAAAATTGGCAGAAAATGGGAAGAAAGCACAGAAAAAGAAATTAAGATGCATCTGGGTTGTGTGTGTGTGTGTGTGTGTGTGTGTGTGTGTGTGTGTGTGTCTAATCCTCATCGCTCATTCATAATTAGGGAGACAGAAATCTTAAACTATATTCTGTAGACTTAATTTTAGTACTAATGTTAGTGTTTCTACTTTTGAACTATTACAGGTATATTGTGAGTAAGTAACTGTGTTAATGTCCATGAGAACAAGGATTTGGGAGGCTTCAGAAAAAAAAATTCAAGAAGTAAAAAAAACTCTACATCTTAAAAATGAATTAGAGATTCATATAAAATGATTTTATCTCTCTTGTTTAAAATTATTATATTGACTAGTTCTGTCTACTATGTGTCTGAAAATGGTGGCAAGTCAGGAGCGGTGATCACCCCTGGGACCCAGAATGTGATCTCTGGGTCCCATTCCCTCCTAAAAGGAAGGGGAGTTCTTTGTGGAAAGGTTGAAATCAAGCCCACCACAGATCATACCCTATTTGACCTAGCCAATGAGCGGCAATTTGTCTGTAGAGAAAAATTATAGCTAACAAATACGTGAAGTGTGTTAGAATTAGAAACCCATCCTTTTGCAAAGTCTAATGAAAAATAATTTACAAACAAGTGTGTCATGAATGTACACTATTAGGAGAAAAGCTGAAGGGGTCAATAATTACTCAGCATTACCCATCATGAGAAAACCAGAAATTGTACGCTTCCAAGTGTGAATCAAATACACATCTATGAGGTCTGCAAAAAAAAAAAAAAAAAATTAACGTGCTCTAATCAAGCCTTAGGTAAAGTCCACTCTTCAATAACGTAGAGCATGAAGGAATGAGTAAAATTATGCCACAAGAAGCGAGTTCAGCATGTAGGAGATTCTACAGGACAATTGGGCCAACATTCCTAACAAGTCAATAGCATGTGAGAAATATTTAAGAAGATGCTTAAAAGACATAGCAACCATATTCAATGAGTGGACCTTATGAAAGAAAATCAACTTTAAAAACATATTTTTGATACCATTGAAGGAATTTTAAATTGGACAAAGTATTCTAAATTATTAGAGAATTATCATTAACTTTGTTAGGTATAATAATGGTACCGTGGCTCGGTGAGAAAATGGGTTTTAAAAATAAATATATACAGTAGTGGATTGAAACAACATGATGTATTCATCATCACTACTAAATATTGTCTGTCTCATTACATCGTTTTGAATGAATTAAAATTTTTAAATGTTTTAAATTATGTGTTAATGGCTAATATAAATATAATTCTTTTCAGGACACATTTATTTACTGACCCAATTTCTAGCTAATCTTGAGGTGGAGTATAGTTCTGAACAATGAGTTTACAGGAGACAGTAAACAGGTTGACTAGTAACTCTTATTTGGGTGTGAAGCATTATCATGTTTTATATCATATTCCCATGAAATAATTCATCTCCAATAACTCTTTTATCCATAAATCTTTCAATAATGGAGAAACTTTTCTCCATCTAAAAAAGGGGCAGTGGGGTATGCTCGTCTTTAAACAAACAAACAAAAAAAGTGACAGTTTTCAATGGATGGAATCAGAACCCTGGGATAAATGGAATAGTCCCCAAGGATGGTCAAATGTGATTCTCTGCAGATGGCTGCACAGGATGACACTTCATAAAACATCATTTCTCTGCTACGCTGCACAGCATCTCTGGTGCTTCAAACATATTGTTTATCTCATCAAGAGGAGCAGGTTCTAAAGGTAAGATCTGAACAAGTGCCATTGCTAAGGAAAAGAGCAGATGGCCCATCTACGATGGTCTGCCTTCGCTTGATGAGAGACGGCTCCAACCCCAAGCAGACCAGTTGCCAATTAAAAAAGGTCTTGGCTGAGGGATCTGTATTTTCCTGTGACACAGAATCAGCTTATTATTTTTCTCAGACTCTGCCCACTACCTGTTCCAGCACTGCCCTCTCCAGAAATGAAGAGGCCCCTCATGGCCAGTTCTATGGAATATTCCGTGGATACATACTAGGGAGTATCTGGATTTCTCCCAAATTCTCACTCCAGTTCCAGGTGACACTTTATTTTCAGACCCTTTCTAGCTTAATCCCTAACAAAGAAATGTGTCTGTGCTTTGTAAAGAACTTCAAAGACATGAGTTAAACATAAGAGAATTGTCTCGACTTCCTTTTGCCACAGAAATGGGCTTAATTAACTACTCTCTCTAAACACACTTTAAGTGAATATAATCCATTTAAGTTTTCACAAAAACAGGTGTAAAAGATACGAGTAGCAGGCATATTTTAACTTTCAAAGTTCAGGATCCTGAGCTCCAGTGTTGTCTAAAGAAAGCAACAATAGGAGTCTGAAGACAACCATCAGGATCAAATGTCCAGAAATCTCAGGGGAATCAAAGTTTTTTTCTTATAAAGGCACTTAAGATATTCTGATCCTCTGTATACATTTTTTTTAACTTAGTATTAAGAATTAGGTCTTTAAGTTCTTTTTCCTGTGCTTCGTAACAGCTTTCAACGCGATCTCCCTGCCTCCAGCCTTGCTACCTTGGCACTTCATCTTCTACACGTCTCCAGTGTATAAACCTTGCTAAAACTCAGATTGGGTCAGGTCAGTAGTGCTTCTGTTCCAAAATCCCTTCATGGCTCAGAATTCATACCTTCATACGGAAGCAAACGCCCTTCCTCTTCCTTATCCACAGGTCCCATCCATGAGCCACACTCCTGCACTGCTGGCTTCCTTCCTCCTGAACCCTTCCATACCTCTGCTTTTGCTCTTTCCTCTGTTATATATGCTCCTTTCTTCATTTTCATCCTGGCAGTATCCGACTCCTGTCAAAATCTAATTTAAATGCCACCTTATCTGTGAAGCTTTTCTTGACTCATCTAGATAGAATTAAATCACACTTTCTGTGCTCTTATACCTTAATGTAGAGTGAACAGATGGAAGTGAAAGCTTTAGAGCCAGAAAGATCTCATTTCCATTCCTGATTCCTCTGCTCACTGTGTGACCTTGGGCAAAACACTTAAGATCTCTGAGCCTCATATTTCTCATCTATAAAGTGGGTATAATAACATCAACGTATCAGGGGCCCTATGAAAACTGTGATCATGTATACAAAATGCTTAGCATAAGTCTTGGCTACATAGTGAAAACTCAAAGAAGGTATTTACCTTGCTTTTTATCATCTTATTATCACAATCTGATTGATACTGATAGCTGTATGCCTGCCCAACCCACTAGGTTTTCAGTCATTAAAGGCGGGTATGTGATAGTCATATATTTATCCATGGTGCCTAGAACAGGACCTGACTCACTGATGGTGCCAGTTTATTACTTATTGAATAAAGTCAGCCTGTATTTGATACAATGATTTCCTGAACTTTTCTGAGATAATGTTTCACTATATCACAACTGTTGATTCATGTGCACCAAAATAGGTGTGCTACTTTAACAACATAAAAATATATGGTGTTATAAATTGTTCTCATTATAGCTTTGCACATAATAATCCCTGAAAAGGCAGCAGGACAGGAACTATCTCTTTTTGCCTCCGTTTTAACCGTAAGTGTAAAATTAACATGACTCTGTAAGATTTACAGAAAATAATATATAATTCACCTCTAACCTGTATTTCCACCAACATAGCTGCTGGGGATACCTTGGGCTGAGAATTGCATTAAAACTCCTGAATGATTCAGTTCACTCAGTTCAACTGCTATTTAAGTATGTGCTATTCCCAGTTTATTGGGAAGGCAGTGTGGAACAAGACAACATAAAAGGTTTTCTTTCTAGTTCAATTAAACAATGACATGTGCCCTGTTGAAATAACAACTGAACAATAGCATGAGGTCCACTCCGGATATCCAAATGGGAAATAAATGTGTGATGCGATTCTCTCAGTCTGACCAGGTCATGTCTGTCCCCAGCCTCTGGTCCCCAAGAGAAGCACTCCTATGCTGCCACCAATGTAAGCCTTCAGCTGTGTCGCCACCCAGCTAAGATTCTTCCACGGTTGCCCCTCTCTGGCCTGCAGCACACAGTCCCAATGTTTGGCCTGGCACAAAATGCTTTGGAGAAGCGTGACCACACCTATTTTTCCAGCCTTGCTTCCCCTTGCCTTCTTCATACCTCCTATGTTCCAGTGACATGAAAATTATGTCCTTGGACTTCCAGTTTCAACTCCCAACAGAGTAAAGAGCTTAGAAGTCATTATTCCTGTCCTTATAACAAATAAAACCTAAAAATACCTGAAAATTACTTTTCTTGGAACCATCAGAGAACTGAGGTCACGGGGCAAGCTACAATGTTGAAGGTAAGATCTGAACAAATAGGAGAAATAGGCTCATCTAGACAAACATGGCCAAGATCTTATCTGGAGAAGCCCACTGGAGCCATAAACTGGTAGGAATGCCTAAATGGCAATAATACTGAAATGGTAATTTTGATGAGCTGCTGGAGGCTGGGGGTGGGGCTAAAGAATGAGAAATTCCTGAAGACTGCAGTCTTGGGATTTGGGGGAAACACTTTCATGGGTTTTACCACTGAGAAACTCACTGCGTTCTCATGGTTAAGCTCTGAGAAAGATCCCCTGAAGGACTCTGGCAGGAGGAGGGAAAGAGTAATAATTGTGAAATATGAGCAGAGATTTCTCCATAATTAAAGCTCCCAAGTCTGGGAGAAAAGAGTTTCTCAGAACATTTTCCCTACTGGGGAAAGGCCTTCCCCAGCACTGCGGCCTCCTCTAGCCTTCTGGTCTCATCTAAGAAGATGAAAACATGGTGAAGAGGGGTCCAGGGCCAAAGGAAGTAGACTGGGAACACTGCAGCCAGGCAAAGATACAGAAGGTGGCGGTTTGGGAGGGGGGGGTGGGGAAGCTATTACCACTGGAAGGACCCTTCAAAAGTCACAGCCCCAAGATACAGGCTGTGCAAACGGAGATTTAGTCAAAGGATTATACAGTGTTCCCCGTCCCCATAACATATCATCAGACCACATGTCAGACCAAGACTCCAATATAGTAACAATGGAGTGCAGCAGAAAGAGCAGCAAGAGACAAATTCTGTGCGTTTTACTTAGGGAAGTCCAAGGCCAAATAGGGAGACAAAAACACAGACACAAGAGAGATTTGAACCTCTAGCACCTACAGCTCAAGCAAATACTAAATCCAACCAAAAGCCTAGCCAGATTACATAGAACCTATATACTTTAGTTCCTGCTACCTGCTAAAACACATCTGGCTTTCAACAACAACAGTAGGGGCACCTGAGTGAGTTCAATTGGTTGAGCATCCTGCCTTTTTTTTTTAAGAAATTCTTTTTTTGGGGCGCCTGGGTGGCGCAGTCGGTTAAGCGTCCGACTTCAGCCAGGTCACGATCTCGCGGTCCGTGAGTTCGAGCCCCGCGACAGGCTCTGGGCTGATGGCTCCGAGCCTGTTTCCGATTCTGTGTCTCCCTCTCTCTCTGCCCCTCCCCCGTTCATGCTCTGTCTCTCTCTGTCCCAAAAATAAATAAAAAAACGTTGAAAAAAAATTAAAAAAAAAAAAAGAAATTCTTTTTTTAATGTTTATTTATGTATTTTGAGAGAGAGAGCGTGCATGCAAGTGGGAGAGGGGCAGAGAGGGAGAGAGAGAATCCGAAGCAGGCTCTTGCATTGTCAGCCCAGAGCCTGTTGCAGGGCTCAATCTCACAAACCATGAGATCATGACCAGACACTTAACCAACTGAGTCACCCAGGTACCCTGAGCATCCAACTGTTGATTTTGGCTCAGGTCAGCGTCCCAGGGTCGTTGGATCAAGCCCTGTGTCAGGCTCTGCACTAAGCGTGGAGCCTGCTTAAGATTCTCTCTCTCCCTCTGCCCCTTTCCCCAACTCCCACACTCTCTATCTCTCTAAAATTATATATACACACACACACACACACACACACACACACACACACACACACAACAATCATCAGAACCAGAAGTATATCTGGCACAAATTTGGGTATTATCAGAAAAGGAATTTAAAGTAACTATGATTCATATGTTAGAGACATTTTTTATTTTTTATTTTTTTTAATGTTTATTTTTTGAGAGAGAGAGAGAGAGAGAGACACAGCATGACCAGGGGAGGGGCAGAGAGAGAGGGAGACAGAATCGGAAGCAGGCTCCAGGCTCTGAGCTGTCAGCACAGAGCCTGACATGGGGCTTAAACTCATGAACTATGAGATCATGACCTGAGCCAAAGTCAGACGCTTAACCAATTGAGCCACCCAGGCGACCCCCATATGTTAAAGATTTTAACTGAAAAGTAAACAGCATGCAAAAACACATGGGTAGTATAAGCAAAAGATGGAAAATCCAAGAAAGAATCAAAAGGAAAGTGTAGAGATCAAAAACAGAGTACAGAAATGAAGAATGCACAATGCACTTGATAAGATTAGCCATTGATTTGACACAGCTGAGGAAGGAATCAGTGATTTTGCAAATAGGACAAAAGAAATTACAAACTGAAATGCAAAGAGAAAGAAGAATTTAAAAAACCAGAATGAACCATGCAGGAACTGTGGGATAATTTCAAAAGGTATAACATACACATAATTGGAAAATTAGAATGAGAAGAAAAAAAATGGAGAACTTTCCAAGTACTTTCCAAAACTGATGACAGATTCCAAACTACAGGTCCAGGAAAGCTCAACAAACACAAAGTAAAATAATCATACCCCTCTATATGTGTGCTTACACACACACACACACACACACACACACACACACACACCAAGGCATATCATATTAAAACTGCAGAAAACAAAAGACATTGAGAAAATTTTGAAAGGTGACAGAGGAAAAAAAATAATAACTTACCAAAATGACATAATGAAGAAGAGAGTGCAGTAAAATATTTTAAGTGTTGAAAGAAAAAATCATCAACCTAGAATTCTATAGCAAGTGAGTTATTCTTTACAAGGGAATGAGAAATAACGTATTTCCCAGAGCAAAAATTAAGGGAATTCATCATTGACAGATTTGCCTGAAATCCAAAAAGAAGATTTTCGTGAAAAAAGAAAATGATACGAGTCAGAAACTTAGATCTACCTAAAGACAAAAAGAGAATGAAAAGGGAATAAATGATTTTACTTTCCTTATTCTTTTTTTTATTAAAAATTTTTTTAATGTTTATTTATTTTTGAGACAGAGACAGAGTGTGAGCAGGGGAGGGACAGAGAGAGAAGGAGACACAGAACCCAAAACAGGCTGAGCTGTCAGCACAGAGCCAGATGCAGGGCTCAAACTCACACTTCGAGATCATGACCTGAGCCGAAGTTAGATGTTCAACCAACTGAGCCACCCAGGCGCCCCTTACTTTCCTTATTCTTAACTAATCTAAAAAATAACTGTCTAAAGTCATAATAGTAACAGTGTACTGGATGACTGTAACACATGACTAAGTGAAATAAATGACAAGGATATCACAAAGGGAGAAATTGGGAATACTCTGTTATAAAGTACCTTTATTACATGTGAAACAATATAGTATTATTTGAACATGGAATTAGATTGTTAAAAATGTATATGTAAACTCCAGGGCATTAAAATTTTAAAAAAGAAGTATAATTGTAATGCTGAAAAGAGATAAAACTGAATCATATAAATTTCTCAGTTAAGACCACAGAAGACAGAAAAAAAGAAGAAAAATGACAAGGGTAAGGAATAGAAAACAGGTACAAACACAGTAGATATTAATGCAATTATGTCAATAATCACCTTAAAGTATGAGTGATCTAAATACACCTATTAAAACCTGAGATTGTCAAAGTGGATAAACAACCCATACCCAAATTTATG
Source organism: Lynx canadensis (assembly GCF_007474595.2). Lineage (NCBI taxonomy): Eukaryota > Metazoa > Chordata > Mammalia > Carnivora > Felidae > Lynx > Lynx canadensis. Next base: position 47,048,813 of record NC_044315.2, read on the forward strand.
TTGTCTACAAGAAACCCACATTAAATATAAACACAGAGATAAATTAAAAGTAAAAAGATTTAGAAAGACATACCATGATAACACTAATTCATAAAAGTTGGAGTAGGTATACAAATTTCTGACAAGTCTACATTTACAAAAAAGATTATCAGGGATAAAGAAAGCATTACGTAATGATAAAGCGATCAATTCTCTAAGAAGACATAGCAATCCTAAACATGTATGCATCTAACAAGAAAGCAACAAGGCAAAATGCAATAGAACTACAAGGAGAAATAGACAAATCCACTATAGTCAGAGACTTCAACATACTTTTGTCAGTAATAGACAGGCAGAATATCAGTAAGCATATAGTTGACCTTAACATCCCTATCATTTGACTTGCTCTAATTGACCTTTATAGAATATTCCATCCAACAACAACAGAATACACATTCTTCTCCAGCTCATATCCACAAGTGTAGGCCACATTCTAGGCTATAAATCACTCACCAAAAAGAGAATAGAAACCATACAAAATATATTCTCAGACCACAATGGAATTAAGCTAGAAATTAATGACAGAAGGACAGCTGGAAAATCTCCCAAATATTTGGAAATTAAACAAAAGACTTCTAGATAATACAAGGATCAAAGAAGTCTTATGAGAAATTTTTAAATATTTGAACTAGATGAAAATAAAATACAATGTATCAAATTATTAGGGATGTAGCAAAAGCAGTGCTTAAAGAGAAATGCATTACATTAAATGAACATATTAAAATAGAATAAAGGTAAAAAATTAATAATATAATCTTCCTTTTTAGGAAACTAGAGTAATTTAAGCATAAAGCAAGGAAAACCAAAATAATAAAAATTATAGCAGAAGTCAATGAAATTTAAAACATTCAAACAATAGAGAAAAGCTATCTTTTAATTTCAATAATATTGATAACAAAGAAAAAAGGGAAGACACAAATTAACACTAAACAGAAAGAAAAGAGTTTTCATTACTCTTGATCTCAAGTATGTTAAAAGAATAATAAAGGAATATTATGAACAACTGTGTGCCCACAAATTGGACAACCTAGGTGAAATGGACCAATTTCTTGAAAGATACAACCTACTAAAATTCATGTGTGTATAAATAACTTGAGAAAAACCTATTAAAGAAATTGTCTCGGGGCGCCTGGGTGGCGCAGTCGGTTAAGCGTACAACTTCAGCCAGGTCACGATCTCGCGGTCCGTGAGTTCGAGCCCCGCGTCGGGCTCTGGGCTGATGGCTCAGAGCCTGGAGCCTGTTTCCGATTCTGCGTCTCCCTCTCTCTCTGCCCCTCCCCTGTTCATGCTCTGTCTCTCTCTGTCCCAAAAATAAATAAACGTTGAAAAAAAAAATTAAAAAAAAAAAAAAAGAAATTGTCTCAACAATTAATAAACTTGCAAAAAGAAAAGTACCAAGCCCAAACGGTTTTACTGGTGAATTCTACCAAACATTTAAGGAAGAAATAATATTGATTCTTCATAATCTCTGTCAGAAAGTAAAACCAGAGGGAAGACTTCCTAACTCATTCTATAAGGCAAACATTGCCCTATTACCAAAATAAAAACTTTACCATGCTCATGCGTGTGAACACACACACACACCCCTACAGAGAATAATTCACATAAACATAGACACAAAATCTTCAATAAAATATTATTGGGTTCTGTTTGCTAATGTTTTAAAAGAATCAAAACCTACAACCAAGTGAAATTCATTTCAGGTATGCAAGAAAGATTCAACATTCAAAAATCAATTAATGTAATCATCACATCAACAGGCTAAAGAAGTCATGTGATGTTATCAGTCAATGCCAAAAAATTTTTTGACAAAATCTAACATTTATTTATCATATTTTTAAAAATACTGTCAGAAAACCAGGAATAGAAGAAAACTTTCTCAACTTGACAAAGAACAACTAACAAAAACCTACATTCTGCATCATACTTATTGGAGAGAAGCTGGATGCTTCCTCCCTAAGATCGGGAAGAAGTCAAGAATGTCTTCTTGCATCATTCCTATTCAATACTTAATGGAAGCCCTAGCTAGTACAACATAACAAGAAAAATATATAAAAGTTATAGATGTTGGAAAAGAAGAAATGAAACTATTATTTGACACAATTGTGTCTGATATCCCAAAGAATCTACAAAAGAAGTGTAGAATGATTCATGGTGTAATGGCACCAAAGTTGGGCACATGAGTACAAACTCATGTTTAGCTCAACATTGATATAGATAGGTACATATGTAAGTATTTATAAATATGTAGCTATACTGTTTTGTTTATACATACATATTTCCTTTCTCCATCAAGCCTGGAAGCAATGACATTGCAGTAGAAACAAACACACCTAGCACCCAGATCTTGATTTCTAATATCACACTCCAATACACAGAACAAGGAATCTTTGGGGAAATGGAAGATTTTAGGACAAAATAAAAAATAGAAAAAATATACAGTGCCAAAATGTAAGGGGGGAAATGATAATGATAGGAGTCAAAGGGACACAGGAACCAACTGAAGAAGCTCCCAATGGCCAAGGCTGGAACAATTTAAGCAACAAAATAAAGGATTATTTGGATTATAATATGAAATATAAAATAAATATCCATGGGTTCATACTGGTATATATAAATGATTGAATAAATAAATAAATGAGGATAATAAATTGTTCATGCAGAGGAATTGCAAATTATTCATGTAGCTACTTCACCCTCAAGGAGTTAGAATACAACTCCCTACTCTTTGAATAGGGCTGTGCAAGGCCACTTTCTTCCAAAACACCCAAAACAGGATGAAAAGAGAGGGGAAAAGAGTAACAGTATAGTAGAGAAACCTGACAAACATTGCCTAAGCCAGGTGATGTTAACATCAAAAGTGATAGATGTATCCATGCATCTATTGAAGAAAACAGATCAATTCTACACAAGGAAGATTCTACAAATTGCCTGACAAGTACACTTCAAAACTTTAAAGTCATCAAAAACAACAAAAAACACTGTTACAGCCAAAAGGAGCCAAAAGAGACATTATGACTAAATGCAATGTGGTATCCTTTTCTGGCTTGGATCCCAGAAAAGATAAGACATTAGGTAAAAGTTATGGAAACTGGAAGAAAGTATTGACTTTGGTTACTAACATGTCAATATCGCTTCACTAATGTGATAATTTTATCATACTAATGTAAGATATTAATAATAAGGGAATCTGGGTATGGGGTAAATGCATGAATCTCTCTGCAATATTTTTTTAGGTGGCTGACATCTTTTTTGCTGGGGGCAGGTGCTCAGGAGCTCTTGGTGGGAAGGCCCTCCTTCCTCTTCACCATCACAGGCTTCTGGCTGCACAGGATGGCACTGGCTCTGCGAATAGCAGGCATGCACAGATCTGGGCCATAACTGTTCTTGTGGATCATGGGCCAGATGCTGCTGAGGGCAGCCCAGGCATTCTTGCTAATGGTGGTCAGCACATTGGAGGTGGCAGGCTTTCGCTGGAGGGTTCTGTGCTTTGTGACCACCACTATACCTTTGCCCTCTGCCTCCAGCCCCACACCCACAGTCTTGCAGTGAATCAGCCCATTGTAGCAGAAGGAGCTGTGAGCTTTAAGGTTAGTGGGCTCAGTGTTGTGTATCTGTTCGTTCCACTTGATCAGAAAGCTGGAGCCATTCCCCACAAGCACCCATTGCAGGTGGGCAGACATACATGGCGGCCTCTCCTTTCAATGCACCAGCGTGAGACAGCCTCTCTGTACTACATTCACAATTTTTCTGTAAATACAAAATAAAAGCCTTATTTAAAAATATATCTTAGTTGAGGGGCACATGGGTGGCTCAGTCTGTTAAGCATCCAACTCTTGATTTTGGCTCAGGTCATGATCTCATAGTTTGTGAAACTGAGCCCCCCCATCTGGCTCCGTGCTAACAGCATGGAGCCGGCTTGGGATTCTCTCTCTATTCCCTCCCCTAGTTGCTCGCCCGCTCTCTCTCTCTCAGAAGAAATACACATTTTTTTAAAAATATGTTTTTTAGCTGAATCATTATGTTGTACACCTGAAATGAATATACCACTGTATGTTAATCATACTTCAATTAAATATATTTTTGTTACTTTTATGCTAACATACTCTGTTGCTCTTCTCTCTACTTGTCATTATGATGTTTTCTTGGCCAGACATAAGCCTACTTCTCCATCTGACAAAATGCTAAGACATTGCTTCTTAAAGTCATCTTTAACCTCTGCAGACAGTGTCCTTCTTTCTCCTCTTGATGCCATGACAATTACCGCAATGGAATCATGTGCTCACCTCTTCTCACACTAAGCTGAGTCCTCTGTGGCCTCCACCACAGGTCATTATTCCAACACTGTGCTAGCAAAGTGCTGATCACAATGGAAGCGCTCAACTAACGTGTGCTGCCTAAATGAAAGATCATGTTAATAATGCTCTTGAATTTTTAAACAAGTTCACATGCATTGTTCTGTATGTTCATCTGACCCCCTTGTGTGCTTAGAGACCACTATTTTTTGCCATTTAAGATGAATAAACTGAGACTCAGAGTGGAAAAGATTTGTCCTCATGTACACAATTCAAAAGTGCTGGAAAAGGTATTTATCTCATTTTTACAACTCAACATCTACTTTCCTCTCCCACATGGAGACAAGCTGAGACTCTTCACCTAGGTTTAAGTGCTGGCTCTGTGCACTGCTCTCCTCTCTGATCTTGGGCAAGTCACACAATCTAGCTGAACTTCAAAACCCTCACATATCTTAATGGAAACTAATGTTAATTTTTACCTCAGAGTTTTGTGAGGATTAAAGACACAATGCTTGTAAAGTGACACTTGGCAAGAGGACAATAAATTGCAACCACTTTTATTTTTTTCTTTGATATTACTAATAGTATAACTATTTTAGAGTCAATCAGTTTTGCTGGAAAAGAAAGAAAGAAAGAAAGAAAGAAAGAAAGAAAGAAAGAAAGAAAGAAAGAAAGAAAGAAAGAAAAAGAGAAAAAAAAAAGAAGGAAGGAAGGAAGGAAGGAAGGAAGGAAGGAAGGAAGGAAGGAAGGGCTACATTCTTTCTATTTGCTCTACTTGGGCCAACACACAAGTCCTTTTTTTTTTAAAGCCACCCTCCCATTTAAAAAAAAACAAGTCCAATGGCAAAGAACCAGTCTTCTATTGAGACGGGCATTTGGATTGTATGACCTCTAAGATCCTTTCTGCATATACTCCTCCACATTCTTTATTTCCTTTGCAGTCCCCCAAGCATTGTAGCATACGATATCAGAGGTTCAATAAAGGTTGGCTGAGTGAGGCTTTCAAACTCCCAACACAATCACTTTCATGTTGCCAACTTTGATTCAATTTGTGATTTATGGGCATATGGAGTGTTTCGCATCCCAGAGTTTCCTCTTTTGAGTCATGATTTGCAAATGGATATAATAACCCATAAACTGATATCAGCATCAAAACAGATCCATCCAACTCCAGTAATAAATGGCCTCTGGAATGAAAAGACACCAGCCCATTAGGAAGGGCTCAAACAACAAGCAAGGGAGTGTGAACAGCCACCTTCATAAAGTCAGAGTTTCTCAGTTCATTCCCCACATTCTGTCCGTTCTAAGACATTGTGTGTGATGAGGGCCTAATGCAATCGGACTCTCACTCTCCTTTGGCAGGCAGGCCTGCAACAATAGACTAAACCTTGGCCCTGCCAACCCCAAACAGGCATGCCAGTCTGCCTCATTCCAGATTTGTGGCTTGTCTCCACAAAGTAATAGTGATTCTCTTGTCTATACCAATTGCAAGCTGCAGATGGGTAGCCTAATGTTGTAATGTCGGACTAAATTCTACACAGATGAACTGGAAAATTTCCTCACTCATTCAGAAATCTGCCAGCCAGCTGTCAGGTCTCCAGGACTCCCTCACTTGCCCAAATCACCAGTGAACAGACGGTGTTCACCACAATGATTAGGCTGTGTTTTTAGTGCAAACTCTTTGCTCCCATCGAAAGATTTAATCCATTCTTCTTTCTTCAAAGACTCTGGGAAATGGCCATTGTAATTTTCTTCAGCAGAAGGATTCTTCAAGAAGGCAAAACTGAGAAAACTCCTGAAACCACGTTGGAATCAGAGATAAAAAGTGTGTCTTTGTGAGCTACTCGGTGGCCATGACCCCACTCCATGCCTGATCACTATTCCAAGGTGCCCAGTGGAAGACAAGCCTTTGTGCCAATAGGGATGGGGAATTAGGAAGCAGGTGCCAGCTCACTATGTATTAGACTGTCACCATCAATAAAGGACACAACATAATTTTAGGGAACTCCAAAAGCCAAGACGCCACATTTAAATAGCAAAGAAATTAGTGAAAAATGAACCCCAAAGAAGTAAGAAAGGAGGGAAGAATCTATTTCATTTGCATTTATAAAATATGAGAACATTTTACATCCAAAAAAAATGTTGTTTTGGCTCTCACATATTTAAATAAATAAAGAGAACTTAGAAGGATCATCATGAGGGGCACCTGGGTGGCTCAGTCAGTTAAGCATCTGACTTCCACTCAGGTCATGATCTCGTGGTTTGTGGATTTGAGCCCTGCATCGGGCTCTGTGCTGTCGCGCGCTCTCTCTCTCTCTCTCTCTCTCTCTCTCAAAAATTATAAATATTAAAAAATCTTTGTCAATACTAAAAATAAAAAAATTAAAAAAGGATCATCCGTGTATGGACTTTTTAGAGGGCTTTTAGGTTTTTTTTTTACAGAGTTTGTTCCTCCTTTAGCCTTTGATCTGGGTAAAATTAGTTCAAAAACATCTTAGAGTGTCCATTCATAGGGTCCTTCCCTAGGGAGTGGGGATTTTGAAAAATCCCAGAGTTCTTTCTGAATATGTTTCTCTCAGGGCACTTCCTTGTCAATCATTAGTGTAAGTGATTCGATCACACAGACCTTCCCAATGAGCATGAGCTTTGGAGTTAAATAAGCTTCAGTTCAAAAGCTGGCTCTGTCATTTCCAGTGTACAAAAACATTTAGAAACCTATTTAATTTTTCATAGCCTCAATTTCCTGATATTTCAGTCATTGTGAGGTCTCCATGCCTGCTGTCAAGCCACCTGTCAACAACTCCCCAAACACTCCCCTGATAAACTGTATAGAGCCTCCCAATCATACTAAATCTGGCTCCTGCTTTCCCAAGCTACTCTCTTCCTAACACTTCATGTTTGAGGACTCTGGCCTACTTTCTGTTCCCAACATATACAAAGGGATTCCTCTTCTCAAGACCCTCACATGCCTTGTCTTCTCTACCTGAAACACCTTGCTCCCTGCTCTTTTCAATGCTGATTTTTTTTTCTGACTCTTCAGATTTCAACTGGACTATCACTTCCTCAAAGAGGTCTTCTGAGAGCACTTTATCAAAAAGGTCCTCCTGTCATGGTGTCTGTTGGTTCTTTACAGCCCTTTTCAGTTTGCATTTATGTACTTGTCTCGTATTACCTTTCTCCTTCATGGAGGTGAATGGTGTGTCTACCTGGAAGGTTCCTTTCCTCACAATTCCATTGCTTTGACTAATTAGTATTTATCCTTTTTAAGTGACACTACCTGGAATTCCTACACGAGGCTAAGCCCCCTCCCTATGTATTTCCTTAACTCCCTGCACTTCCCTTCTGGAACTCTCTAGACACTTATAATTACTTGGCCATTGTCTCTCTTAATATACTTACAGGACAGGGTCCAAGTCTGTTCTCTACTATGCCCATACTGCTCAATATAGTGCCTAGTACTAGGAGATGCTCAATAAATGTTTATTCCTATATGTCCCCATATATGAATGAATATATGTTATTATTCATTATAAATCCTATGAACACCTTAACTTTCCCCTAGAGTCTTCTTGTTGATGACCCCTTCACATGCAGGTTAAACACATTTCTCTTCAGTTTCTCTTTCTTTACGCCATGACTCTTTTCTACTTCAAAACTATTGTCAAAACCTAGAATTACTGATTTAGACACATTTCCCGGGTGTTAGATTCAAAGAATGTGTAAAATCAGAACAAAGCATAATGTGTAGACTGTGAGGTGAAAACGCCCACCTCATTTACTTTGGGGTTTAGGGTGGGTGAACTATTATGTATACATAAGCAATGACTTAGCAAGTAAGACCCAAATAGTTTGTGGAAGCTTCTGATCATCTGTTTCCTAGTTTTACAGTTACATCTTGTCTTCTTTAGCATTTAGATATTTCTCCTTTCTTCTTATTCTGCCTCTCCACAGCAGCCTGGTTTTCACTTTCTGTATCTCCTAGCAGTAGACATTTTTCTCAAACATCACACCCAAGATGGTTATATTGGTTTGCACTTCTCTGTGGAATCCCCTGCTCAGAAAATCTCCAATTGGTAAAACTCATACCTCAGGGGACAGTTGTCATATAACCAAATCCGAAACAAGCTGTCAAAGAAATGAGACCATCAAGTGTTCTAGACATGCCAAAAGCAAATAAATACATAAAGGTGTATGCACATCCACAGACTACTGATAGAGTTTTTTTGTTCCTGTTCTGGAGGGCTTCTCATGTTCAAAGCCACCCTCATTCTAAAACTCTGAAAAATGCAGTTAAATAATAAGTTTATATTCTTTTGGCTCATTTTATTATAATAATTGGTAAGAATATTGCAGTAATCCACATTTAGAGGTTTTTTTTCTCAAAAAAAAAAAAAAGGTATTCTCCTATTTAGTCCCAAACAAAATTAAAGTAACCTAAAATTTGGGAAACTGTATGAAAATCAATCACAGAATTACTATCCAGAGAACCATAGCAACTTCTAATGGCATGAGTTAATGATCTAAGCATTTGCAGAATTTTAAGATGTCGGGATAATAGGTCAAATTTATTGAAATGAAGCTGAGCCTTGAAATGTTTAAGCTCTGTCAGAAGCATAAAAAACATTGAGGTTTTAGTAACCTTTGAACATAGTATCTCTTTAAGGATTAACAATGTGTAAAATGGTCAAGAAACAACATTCTGGGCTAAACATGAAAGCGTCTGAGAGGTCAGCTGTAGGGAAATACACAGGTCCTACTGATAAAGGACAGTATAGGTTTTGGTTGCTGACTACAGCAATGAACAAACATAGTTCTTTGAAATGCAGGTATTATCTAGGTTACAAAGAGTTAGATAATATTGCAAAGCTAAGTTAATGTTTGCTTTTTTAAAAGACATATTTTCCCTCCTTTCCCTTCCTGTCTTCTGTATCTATCATTTCCATATGGCAAATAACCCTGCCCCTTCAGGTCAAAGAGGCTGGATTTCAATCCTGACAATGTAACATTGTGCAAGGTACTTAAACTCTCTGAACCTCATCAAATAGGGTTAACAGCTGTCTCATAAGGTTTGGGGGTTGAGCAAGGTGAGGTATGCAAAATTCTTGATATAAAGGCTGGCATACATTCAGTGCTCAATAACTATGGGAAAACCTCCATCGTTCACTTGAGGAAAATGGAAAATACACATCTCTTGTTACCTTATGACTTAAAATGTGCCTTCTTGGTCAGTCCTCACAGCACCCGGTTGTATAGACCTGAAATTCCATTATACCAACTGAAAATGTTTTATAGCAGTAGTTCTCAAGACTGAGAAATAAACAGTCACCATTCAAAAGAGGAGGGTGGGAAAAATCGTGGACAAACTGAAATCTATTAGTAGTCACCTGAGCACTTAAATTATAAAAAAAATCCATAACTAAAAGTAAAATTCTACCTCTCTTGGCAATCACTTGCAACAGGCAATTGCAAACACATTTGCAGTTTGGGTCACAAATCAAGTGGAAGGTTAACAAACTGGCCATCCAAATAAGCCAGGACAGATTTGTACAAATGTTTAAAATCATTTTGAAAATTGAAACATAAAACTTTTCAGTTCTCAAAGCTTTGGTGGACTCCCTGAAAAGATATTACCATAGATGTCAGTTTGAAAAACAAAGTTTCGTAGTAACAGAATTTTGTGTTTTTCTAAAAAGCAGATTTAAGTCTTCAGAGGCTAGATGTGAAACTGAGGTATGTGTCTTTATCCCTATTTAAAATGCACTTTAGGGGTGCCTGGGTGGCTCAGTTGGTTAAGTGACCGACTCTTGACTTCAGCTCAGGTCATGATCTTACAGTTCATGGTATTGAGCCCCACATTAGGCTCTGCTCTGATAGCACAGAGCCTGCTTGGGATTCTCTCTCTTCCTCTCTCTCTGCCCCCCCCCAACTTCTCTAGCTCTCAAAATAAATAAATTTAAAGAAAATTTAAATGCACTTTAATCCAAGTAAACATCGGTGCTTTGATGAAAGCAGGATAAAAGGAATTATGAAAACACAACTCACTCTATACTTTCTTCCTATTTTTGAATCTATGTTGTGTTGCCTTCTCTCACTCATTGTTTGGGAATTTGGGTATCCAGGGTCCTAATCAATGTTATGCAGCTAAACCAGGACTGTGATGGAATATATCCGGCCACATGTAAGGAAATAGGGAGTATTTCCCTTCCTCTGACGGTAGGTAGATGCTCCTCATGGGAACTCTCCTAGCACATTGTGCTTACTTAGCAGGGTATTTATATTAAGGATAAGAGCTATCTTCTATTACAGCATTCTGACACAGGGCTTAAGGGTTCAATAAGTATTCAAAAAATGAAGGAACAATAAGTGGCTAATTTATATTTAATAAAAGGTAGCTATCAATTCAGCTTATCCCATTTAATCCCATATCATTTACCTTCTAATAAAGAATGTTTTAAAAATAACAGAAACAGGGGCACCTGGAGGAAACTCATTCAGTTAAGCATCCGACTTCAGCTCAGGTCATGGTCTTGAGGTTTGTGAGCTCGAGACCTGCGTCGGGCTCTGTGCTGACAGTTCAGAGCCTGGAGCCTCTTTCAGGTTCTGTGTCTCCCTCTCTCTCTGCCCCTCACATGCTCATGCTCTCTCTCTGTCTCTCAATAGTGAATAAACATTAAAAAATATTTTTTAATAGCAGACATAGACCCCTGAATACAGCGAAACACTGACAGTTGTCAGAGAGGTGGGCAAAATGGGTGAAGGGGAGTGGGAGGTACGGGCTTCCAGTTATGGAATGAATAAATCATGGGGATAAAAAGTACAGAACAGGGAATATCGTCAATGATATTGTAATAACGTTGTATAGTGACAGATGGTAGTTACACTTACGGTGAGTACAGCATAATTTAAAGACTTGTCCAATTACTATGTTGTACACCTGAGATTAATGTAACATTATGTGTCAACTGTACTCAAAAAAAAAGAATATTTACTTCCTGCCCCCTACACAAACACACACCCCCCGCTGATATACTGTGGCTCCTCACCTTATAAGGGCAAACAAAACTGGCCCAAAGATCTTTTGTCTCACCACATGGGTTGAAAAAATTGAAGAATTTGAGATCCATTGCCGTATCAGAGGAGCATGAACACATGTGATTGCAACAGTATCATCTAGCTGTTTATTTTGACCAAAGGTTATTTCCTCTAAATTGGATAAGGGTTAAAATTAATTACAGACATCTTATAGCTGAGTGGCTCAGTTATCACTGCCTGGAATGATCCTTATGTCCTGATGTCTATCAATACATGCAAACCACCCATCAAGTCACTAATTGGCATGCTCTGAAGAAGTCTCTGGAGAAAAGCTAAGACTGAGCACATCCTAGCTTCAGTGTACTCTTGAAGCACGCTTTCCCTGGAGATCAGAGCTGTCAAGAGGCACGTTGATCATGGGAGACCATTAAAGCTCCTCCTCACTTTTGAGATGTCAGGATTTTAACAGAAACACGGTATTGTACTAAATCCGATGTCATCTTCTTGATACTTATGAGGAAGCAAAATAAAATGGGCAATTAAAAATCTATGAAGGTCGATTGATTTTCTCTACTAGCAATTATGCCTTATAATTGTTTGCTAAAAGAGGAATTGGCATTTTACAAAGCCAACAATTGGCTGGGATTTTGTGCTTACTGAACCTCTGTGGGTTTAGAGTTTGGGTTTGGATAAAAACCAGGAGTTGAGCAGCATTTGAGAAGCTTCTCCCAAGCCTTTCATCCAGAAGCTGGCTGGGGAGCTCACGAGGTTTCTGACATTTCCCCCATTCCAACCAGGCCGGAACCCCACTGTAATCAAAATTCACAATGTTCCAGAACCTAGACTTTGGTCCTCATTAAAAACCCTACAGACAAAAGAGTCCAGGAGGCCTGCTAGCCAAACCTTTTCACACAGCAGGGAAGGTTTGCTTTCGGTTTTATTTTTAAGTTAGCAGACTAGGTCAGGACTCATTCTGAAAGCTGATGAAAGACCCGGAGCCCACGTTTCATCTTCTGATTAATCCAAAATTAAACAATTCAGAGATTTTGATCACTTAGTCTTTTTTTTTTTTTTTAACATATGTGACAGATAATAAATAGCCATCTCTAGTACACATAGCAGGACACATTGTGTCTGCCTGCAGGCTCTTGATGGACCATTCTTTGGATTATTCCAAGATCAGATAGTAAATCACAATTTCCTTTTAAAGCACTGTTACAATTCTCACCTCTTATTGAAACCAAAATGTGTGTATTCAGCTACTTAGACATGACTTACCTGCTGCTCATGTTCCCAGTAATAATCTATCTTACTCTTTAAAAACACTTCTGATAAAGCGGGTATGTGATTTATGTAAGCCTTGCAGTACATGAAAGGGGGACGGGATTAGACACATATTGCGAGGCTCATTTGAGTTAAACATAAATCTTTAACTCAATTGAGTCGCATTGGAGTTAAACATAAATCTTTGGAGAATAACAAAGTATTTGGCATTTTCCAAGTTTTTTTTTTTTTTCCTACACAAAGGCTTGAAAATTAGCAGGCTTTAAAAATAATAAATAATCAACCCAACAGGAAGTGAATGGGAAGCCCAACACACCAAGCAAGATCATGGGTGTTTCAGAGATAAATAACTGGCCCTTCCACATGCAGGGCCTGTCACCACCCTATTCACTTGACTTTAACAACCCCACCTTTTGTGACCACCTCAGTCCTCATCCACTCTGGTCCCTTGACCAGCTCCCAACCCCACATCTCAGCGCAGTGAGGAACATATCAGGTCCCCGGAAGACCTGTATAACTCATCATGCACTGCGATTATTTGCTTCCTTGAATGTCTTCCTCACAGACTGTGATCTCCTCAAGGACTAGGACTTAATTGTCTTCACATCCCAGCGTAAAGCAGAGGACCCAGCATATTTATTTCCATACGCATTTGTTTATTTACGCTTTGACTCTTTGCAAAAGGATATTTTGAGGTGCTTTATAGAACAGAGGTGTTTCGGGGCGCCTGGGTGGCGCAGTCGGTTAAGCGTCCGACTTCAGCCAGGTCACGATCTCGCGGTCCGTGAGTTCGAGCCCCGCGTCGGGCTCTGGGCTGATGGCTCAGAGCCTGGAGCCTGCTTCCGATTCTGTGTCTCCCTCTCTCTCTTCCCCTCCCCCGTTCATGCTCTGTCTCTCTCTGTCCCAAAAATAAATAAACGTTGAAAAAAAAAATTTAAAAAAAAAGAACAGAGGTGTTTCTAATTCAAAGGAATAAAAGATAAATCCATAAATACAATAGGGCACAGTAAAACTAAGAGGCGATTAGCCGGTGTGCCCGGCAGTTGCCAGAGTTTATCAGTCAGGGTCTCAGCAGGAATCTGATGGCACATTCAAATTGAATCCATTAAGGAGAGGTTAATAAAGGGACTATTTGCAAAGGTGCCGGAAGGATTTAAGAAATGGAAAAAGTGGGTAGTGGAGTGCCTCTGGGAAAATAACCAAAAAACCTCCACCAGGAAATTTTTTTACTACTCTAGACCTGAAAAGCAAGGTGAGGGAGTGGTTACTGGTACCCAGAGAAAGAACTGAACAGGGACGGGCCACCTGGTAGGAGCTGTGGACTTACAAAAGGAGGCCGCTAACCTTCAGTGTCCTAACCTGCAGAGAGCTCAGGGAATAAGTACCTAGTTTCATTCTCTTCTTGCCTTTAGATCTCTTTCTGATACCTCTCATGGACCAAATCTAATGGAAACCAGAGGGCAGAGAATCCCCTTGATACAGTCCATATGGGTCAGGTTCCAGAGCCCAGAGCAGTGTGCAGAAAAGAGGGGTAAGGAGAAGCCATCAACACATAGCAGAAGCTTGTAAATTCAGTTATAGGCATATCATCAACCAGACAGAACAAAATTAGAAATAAATTAGTTCCGAAACTCAGAGCCTTTATCAGTAATAGCATATCAGTGGTTTGTGAAAAGGCACAGAGGCCTGAGAAAAAAAATCTCCCATGGTATTAACGCCAGAGAGTGACTTTCACAGACTTCCTTCTGGTAGCATGCCTTGAGGCACACCCAGGGCCCAGTACACACAGCTGTGGAGAAGAAATTCTACAAGGTCACAATAATGGGTTATAAACCTAACAGCCTCACAGCCTGATGATCCAGGGGTAAATTTTAAGGAACTTCAAGGAAATGTCAAACTGATTATCTTTTACGTAATTCTGTAAGAATATCAGTCACTTCTTTTTAACAAAGATTTTGATAAAAGTTGAGCAGCAGACAATTAATATTCTTTGGCAAAAACAAGGATTAGGTATGAATGATAAAGCTTCAGACTTCATTAATCAAACGAATGGAAGATAGGGCCAGTCCCTTTCGTGAAATTTAAGGTGCCTACCTGATATGCATCAGAGTAGATGCCCAACACACGCAGGCACACAGAGTCAAGATAGGTCTAGACTCTCTGAAAGACTCAGTAAACATTTGATTTAAAAAACAGAAAAGGGGCACTTGGATGGCTAAGTCCAGTTGAACATCCGACTCTTGGTTTCGGTTCGGGTCACAAACTCGTGAACCATGAGATCGAGTCCAGCACTGGGCTCCAGGCTGTCAGTGCAGATTCTCTCTCTCCCTCTCTCTCTCTGCCCCTCCTGCCCTCTCTCTCTCTCTCTCTTGCTCAAAATAAATAAAGAAACTTAAAAAAAAAAAAGCATAAATTGAAACATGCAGAAAATAAGGACATACTCCCAGGTTGTGTTTTCTTCATCTTTGCTACCAAGTAGACCCCGAAGGAAAGTGTTTTCTTCTCCTCAGTATATTGACAGAAACTAGTTATTTCATTCCTTGTTATAATAAAAAGAACTAATGGCCCTTCTGATGTTCTCATCATCATCACTAACAGTTTTAAATTGCCACTGAGTATTAGTCTACTAAATACTTTATACATTTAAATTTCACACAAAATTTAAATTGCTCATTTAAATTTCACACAACTATCACCATCTGCATTTTACAAGCAAGGAAACTGAGGCACAGAGAGTTTAGGTATCTCACCTGAATTAGTTAGCATTCTCCAGAGAAACAGAACTAGGAGATTATATATATGAACTGATTCACTTGGTTAGGTAGCTGAGAAGTCCCATGACCTGCCATCTGCAGGCCAGTGAAACTCCCATGTCCAAGGGCAGGAGAAGATGGGGGTCCTAAATCAAGAAGAGAGAATTCGCCCTTTCTTGACATTTTTATTCTATTTGTGCCCTCAATGAGTTGGATGGTGCCTGCTCAACCCTCACTGGTGACAGCAGAACTTCCCTAGTCTTCTAATTCAAATGCTAATCTCTACCGGAAATACCCAAAATAATGTTTTACGTGCTATCTGGGCATCCCTTAACTCAGTCAAGTTGACACATTAAATTAACCATCACATTGCTCAAGTTCACCCAGTATGCAAGAGGATTTAAATCTTAGATGTCTAGCTTCAGAGACCTCCCTGTTAACCACCAACAATTCTAGCTCTCTAGTCTAACATTAGACAAGAAAAGTAGATTAAAAAAAAAAGCCATCCCACATGAACTGAGAAACTTGGCAGGACCAAGAATTGTCACCCAAATAATACTCTGAGCCTCACATTTCCCAAACTGGGATTCCATAGGACGTCTTATCCTGTAAGATGCATCAGGAAAAGAAGGACACCACGGACAATGAAGCTTAAAAACCCACATACTAGTATCCTGCTTTGTGACAGTCGTGATACATTTATTACAGGCTCTGAGAAAGTATTTATTAAAGAAAAGATTTTTCTCTTTCAGTATCCAGATTCTACTAAATTTATTCCATCACTGAATTCCCTCATTGCTTCATCCCTGTTAAGGCCAGCCATAACCTCTGGGCCACTAATCCAAAGGACTTCTTAGCACTTCTAGACACAATAGACTTTGCCCTCCTTTTGAAACACACTTTTTGCATGGCTTCTGCAATACAATTCTCTTGGTTTCCTTCCTTCTGTGTGTTTCTCATTATTCCTTTACCAGTTCATTGACCACCTGCTAGTCAACAGCTGTGGGGAGTCCTCAGGACTGTCCCTAGCTCTTTCCTCATCTTACTTGAGGGTCTCTACCTAGGTGAATGTATTTACATCTATTGCTTTAATATATCCACCTAGGGGCGCCTGGGTGGCGCAGTCGGTTAAGCGTCCGACTTCAGCCAGGTCACGATCTCGCGGTCCGGGAGTTTGAGCCCCGCGTCAGGCTCTGGGCTGATGGCTCAGAGCCTGGAGCTTGTTTCCGATTCTGTGTCTCCCTCTCTCTGCCCCTCCCCCATTCATGCTCTGTCTCTCTCTGTCCCAAAAATAAATAAACGTTGAAAAAAAAAATTAAAAAAAAAAATATATCCACCTATCTGCAGACAATGCCCAGATTTATATCAATATTCCAGTCTTCATCTCTAAGTTCCAGAACCATTTTTCCAACTTCCTATTTGACATCATATCTACAATGTCTCAAAGCCCTCTTAAGTTCAACCTGTCCAAAGAAAAGCTTGTTATTTTCCTCCCAAATTTCATCCTCTTCCTACCATCTGCTGGCAGGAAAATGATAGAAAAAAATCATTCATTTGCTTACCAATACGAGGGCCTCATTTTGTGACTCACCACCCATAACCAGTCATGAGCAGATCCTGTTGACTTTGTAGCTAAATGCCTCTCATATCCATGCATTTTTCTCTATTTAAACGACAAACTTAGTCCTTGTAATCACAATTTTTCTCTCAGACTTTTTTGCAGCAACATATAACTTGGCTATATGTACTTCTACTCACCATCAGCTATGCTCATCTAATCTATTCTCCATCTTACAGACATGTCCAAATGAGTGGTATTTTTTAAGTGCCAATATTTTCATGTCCTCTTTCTACTTAAAAGAGATCAGTGGTTTCTTATTTAACTTATGATAGACAAAAACCTTAGGATAGTCTTCAACGTTTTCCATGCATGTCCTGATCTCTCTCTCCAGCTTCATGTAGCATGCCTTTTTTCCTCAACGTCATCACTTGGAAGACATGGACATTTTGCAATTCATCACACTCGCTGGGTTCATACCTAGGACATTGGCACAAGCTATTTGCTCCGAATGGAATGTGTTTCTCTCTCTCTCTCTCTTCTACTGAGTAACCACTCATCATCCTTCAGATTTTTTTCCATGTATCACTTCTTCAGAGATATCTATTTTAACTCCCGCATGAGGCCAAATGCCCCCATTCTAAACTCCTATGAAACGACATACCTTTCTTGTATAGCATGTCTTAGCCATAATTTTATATTTTCTACATAGTTATTGGCTCAATATCTATCCTCCCTAGTAGATAGTAAGCTATACAGGAGGGTGAGCAATGTTCTTTCTGTTCACTACTGCATCTTTAGCACCTAACACAGCACCTCAAATAATGTAGGTGTTTCTAGACAAGGCACTAGTTTACCAGCAGTGTGCTAGGTGCTATTTTTTTTTTTTTTAATTTTAGAGAGACAGAGAGAGCGTGAGCAGGGAAGAGGGTCAGAAGAAGAGAGAGAGAGTGCAGAGCCTGGCATGGGGGCTTGATTCCACAGCCCTGGGATCATGATCTGAGCCAAATCAAGACTCAGATGCTTAACCAACTG
Organism: Lynx canadensis; assembly: GCF_007474595.2. NCBI lineage: Eukaryota > Metazoa > Chordata > Mammalia > Carnivora > Felidae > Lynx > Lynx canadensis. The sequence continues at coordinate 47,066,809 of NC_044315.2, forward strand.
AGGCACCCAGGTGCCCAGCTAGGTGCTATTGATAAAACATTAAAGAAGATGAACTTTTCTCTTTGCTGATAGAGCTTCTAACCTTGTGTAAGAGAAAGGTAATCAATAGGTATGCACAAAGCAATGTGTGGTAGGGGTTAAAACAGGAGAGGTTCCAGGGAAAACCAAGCTGCAGAGGGTTCTGGAAGCCTTCCCAGAAACAAAAGACGTAAATAATAGTGATATGTAGGCACTTGATGTATTAACGTATATGCTAATGTATTATGTTATGTGTAAATGTATTATGTATTAATTCACACTGATCTTCATCTAAAAGGGGGCAAATAAGGAAACTGAGGAGCAAAGAAGGTATGTGACTTGCCAAATTTGCTCAGCTAATTAGAAGGAGAGCTGGATTCAAACCTAGACAGTCTGGCTCCTACTTCTGTGTTCTTAACTCACATTGCATTAAGTTTTTGAGTTGCCTAGTCAAAAAAGAGTCAAGAGACAGGCAGGGTTCCAAACAAAGGGTAAAGCAAAAACAAAGACTGAGCAAAAAAGAACTCTAAGCTTTAGAGAAACTGATTGATCAGATTGCATTTTTAGAAAGAAAAAAAGAAAAAAAAATCACTAGCTATAATACGGAGACTGGATTTGGAGCAAGGCAAGGCCTATAACAGTTTACCCTTTTCCCACATCCACCATTAAAACCCTCTGAGACATGTGTTCCTTGGAAGACCATAAGTGAATACTGCTCTATCCAAACCAGACACTGAATGAAGGTTTGATTCGCTATGTGGGTCATCACCTCTTATCAAGACCACAAACGGAAGACTACGTTGAAGCAAGCATTTTACAAGTATACATGCTTTGGCCCAAAGAGGGATTCTGACTCGGTTCAGAACAAATTCATTCCCAGAAAGTTCACCTAACTTCAATGTTCCAGAACTTGAAAGAACTTTTATCCTATCAAGTCTATGTGTAACAATGAGGAAATATAAAAGGACAATTACTACTAACCACTTCCTCTGGGGGAAAAAAAAATTCAAAAGGGACATAGTTAAAAAAAAATAGTAAGCTGGTTTTTCCTCCTCATATCTTTGAAGGGATGTGCTGGGAAAGAAGGTGGCAATGCTAGATCAGGCATTTTTGCACATATTATCCACAGGGAAATCTAAATCTATAACCATCATCATAAAATGAAACAAGAAGCAAATCAGAAAGGAATGAATGAAGGGCAAGTGATAGCCAAGGGGTTTACAATAATCAATTATTAAAATGCCTTAAAAGAGCAAAGAAAATGCTTATCAGATCAGCAAAGCACCTTTTAATAAATAATATGATTCGGGTTTAATTAATGGCCTAATTACGGTTTTACCCAATAGGCTTAAATGCTCCAAAGGAACAGTTTGAGTCTCTTTGGTAGATAATCTGTGTTTTAAAAAATGTTCTAATTACATATTTGCTTGAGTAAATAATGTGAATTTTACAAAACTGCCTAATGATATATTTATGTGACTATATTTACCCAAATGGCCTCTCATTCTGTACTAATGGAGCAGGGTTTACTGCTCCAGGGAGACATGGAAACGTGGGATGGCTCCAGCCTTCACCCTAGCACCCCTCTTATTCTCACACCGTTCTCACTCTCTCTCACCCCAAAACACACCACAGCAAGCGTATGACCCACTTATTCATCGTCAATTTAAACAGGGAAAAAAATGTTTTCCTCGGCCTTTTGTGTAAACACATTCTGCAGAAAGGGTACAGACTTGAAAAATGAGTAGTAATACTGTATTAATACTCCATTAAAAGAGGATAATGAGACTAACCAAGACAGGACGTTCAAGGTTTAAGGGGCTGCATAATGTATTCTGTTGTTTATATAGGGTCTTATGATGCCTTACAAAAATCCAACTCTATGTGTTAGAACCCATAGAATGCTATGACTTAACACCACATATTGATCCATATTGGGTAACAGAGAAGTCCTAGAGAAACTGAGTGTGGATCTCCCAGCTTTACGATCGATGGTGCGTGTCCGTTCATGAGTTGTAAGTCACATTCACATGTTCAAAGATACAGATCTAAACAACCCAGCATCTATCTACTCATAAAATTGGATGAAGAAACAAAGTTCCATCTCACAGTTTTCTCATAAAATCTCACTCTTAGTAGACATTTACTGTTCAAAATTAGGTGACACTTGATTCTCTAAACAAGTAAACATGACCCAGGGAAGGAAACACAGCATTTACATTTCCAGTCATTTTCCGAACAAGATGAGATGATTTACCAAAATACATACAAAAAATAAAAAAAAAAAAGAACATAATAAATGGTTGAGAGAACAAGGGACTAAGGACAAATAGGTGAGAGAACAGAATCAAGGAATAAGATTAGCATCCCATTTCAAGCACGCAGTAAGAGCCTACAGGCCATAAGCTTCCGAGAGGCCAAAGCAGAGCAAGAAACATTTGCACAAGTCAATCAAGTCAGATAATCAGCAGGATTCTAAAATAATCTCTCCTATGCTTCTCATAAACGGGACACCTTGTATGCACAATCTTTTCAACCACACCTCAATAGAGGATAGTAAGTTTCCTATGACTGTGAGTTACCATTTAGGTCAAGGACGGCATCCCATACTTTGAAAAATGGAATGATAGCAAATGTAACTTTGACTGTGCTGATCACAGTGGGATCCCTCTTGGATGATTCCGAAGGCATTCCAATAATTGCAGGGACTCAGGGCCCTCATTATAGGCACTAATTGTATTTTACTATAATTGGGCAAAATTGCTGCTTAATTGAGAGTTCAACTGATACAGTGCCAGATGAACTAATTTTCACCTTAATAAATGTGTAATTACTTATTGAAATTTTGAATCCCACTGTTGACGCCCTCATATACTACTTCTTACTCTGGGCACCACCTCACAGAGTTCAGACAGATGATCCCATTGCTCAGACCATGAGACTTGTGATTCTGAACTGTGGAGTCAAGGCGTCCACAGCATGGAGCCCAAAGCACCCCAGTCCACGCATCTCTTCCCTCCAGTCCGGCAGCACGAGGCTGTTTGCCCGCAGGACAGCAGCAGCAGCTCCATCTGTTTACTCTGGCCTCCTTTGCTTGGATCAAGTAGGAAATGGAAGGCACTCATCTGAATTTTTCAGAAACTTTGCAGTAATTGAAAAGAGAAGGTGACAAAGAGGCGGGGGGAGCTGTTTGGAAACTTAATTATACTGGCCACTCCGTGGGCTGCATAATAAGGCAAAGGCGTATTTTTGAAATAGTACCACGCGCAGAGCAAACCATAACTCCAAGCACTTTGTAAAGGAGCCCATCCACTCAAGTAGTCATTTATAATTAGGATGTGAAGCTCGGCCCTGCAGTCATTTATTATTGAAATTGCCTTAAGGTGATCTCCCAAACAACTTCATCTCTTGATTTACCTCCTCCTCCTCCCCTTTCTAAAAGCAGCAAATGGAATACACGGGATTAGTCTCTTAGGAGCAAATAAGCAGAGATGAAATGCAGCCAGGAGCTAATGCTTGGCAGCGCCCAGAAGGGAGGTGCCAAGAGGACATGGGTGGATCATGGGAGAATTGATTGGAAAGATTCTCTGTTCCCAGAAGAGAGCAGGCTTCAATGGTTTCTCTCAAGTTTTATTGCACATTAGCAGAACCATATGCTCTGTTCGTGTGGGCAGCACCTGGGGGGGGGGGGGCGGGCGGGAGCCCATCATCATCAGACTGAAATGCAGAGTTGAGAAGTTTCTGTTTAGAAAATGAGCTCTAGAATGGCTGCAGAAGGTGCACCTGTCCTCAGCCTCCACATAATATATTTCTTCACGTGGCGTCTATTCAAGTTGGGTTTTTTCCATTCCATGTCCACCAAGAGAAGAAAAAAAAAAAGCAACTTTCTATTACTCTGAAACACACGGAGAAAAGATTCTATCTTTTTAAGAGGATGGCAGGTAGTTGGAGGGAGGAGGGAAAGGTAAGAAGAGAATGTTCTTTTCAAGACTTGAAATCAATATGTCTTATCAAACCCAAATCAAATTGTATACGCCAAAGTCATTACACCCAGAGCCTACTTTTTAGGAATAAATATTTTGCCCTAGGATTAAATCCCATTATGTCACAGAGGCTGAGTTTCTTCAGCCAACTGGAAAAACTGTGACATGTAAAACCTGATAGCATCTATATACAGTGGGAGATGCAGGAACCATAGAATCTTCAAGTTTAAATGAGAAACCCCGCCATTTTTTTGTGTCCTAGCTTGGAACTTTGCCACTTTAGGCTGCTCTGGATGGGAAAACTCTATTTGGAATAAGTCATATTTGTCTCCAGGGCCTGGCCTGGCCCCTGCTCTCTGCTCAGTGCACCCCCACTGCTTCTACTGTGCTATCACATAGTGTTCCCAGCTCACCCGCTTTGAAGCCCATCCTCTTAGACCGCTCTTCCTTGCATTATCCCACACTGTAGTCTTTTCTGGCTTCTTGTTCACCAAACGTTGCTGTTTCATTTGCTACTTTCTCAGGAAATTGGTGACAAATGAGAGAGTTTTACTCAATACTGAGATAAAATGTGAATGTGTTACACCCTCCAAAAAGCAGATTTATAGTTAACAGAGGCCTCGATGGCTCAGCTCACAGAAGAGTCTTTGGTAGAACTTTAGGAAACATGGCAGTACGGGAGGAAAATGATCTGTCAAGTCATGTCTTTCAGCCTACTCAAGCAAATCACACTTTATCAGTTAGGGTGGATCTGCCTGCCAGTAACTTAAATTCTGACTTGAAAGGACAAAATAATGGGGACATTTACTATCCCATGTAAGAAGTCCTGAGCACTAAACAGGTGTAAGGCTGTCCCATCTCTCTGTGTGCCCAACTCAGCCTGTCCCCCAACTTGTCCCAGCTAAACTTATGTTGCCAAGATGCCAACCATAGTTAGAGGCATCCCACAAAGACACAACCACATCCAGAAGAAAAGCAAACATCGTGTTCTATACATCTATCAGAGAGAAAACATTTTATAATTGCTCACCAGCGATCTTCTCACGTGTCACTAGCCACAATAAGTTCCTATGCTCCTTCCTAACCTGGTCATGGTCAAGGGCAATGTGTAAATTATGCCTGGCTTAGACTACTCATACACTCTTTTAGTCACTGAGGAGAAGGCAGGACCTCCCAAACCAAAATCTAGATTCCTTACATATTGAACCCAGGAAAACTTAAATGTCAGTCTGGTCTTATATCTTTAACACACTTTGGTTTAAATTCAGTAATCATGTCCTTCTTTCTGCAAAAGGTTCTGCCATGCTTTGAGCTGTAGGGATCTCAGTATAAGAAAAAGAAGAGAAAGAAAAGAAGAATTAAGAGATAAGGCAAAAACAGTGGCATCTGAATGCTAGACCCCGAACAGGGTCCAGAAGGTTTTTTACATGATTGCCAGTTTCCCATAACCATTAGCCTTCACAATAACTGAAAACTCGGAAGCAAATGGGTGTGGCAGACCACAGAAATCAAATTAGGAGCCGTGGAGTACAAACCTGGGAGGGGTTGCCCATGGCCAACTGCGTTGGTGATGTGGGAACCGGAAGTAATATTGTACAGACAGGTCAAAAGCACCAACCACAGTGGACATGGTATTCTTCCGGAAGCCGAGACAACTAGAAAAATATACCTTAAGCCTTTGTTTTATTGATCCAAAGTGAAGAAAACCAGCCACGTCCATGGCTCCAAATGTCAAGTCTACCTTTAAGTGAATTCCAGTGATTAAAAAGTGAAATGAAACTTGAAGCTTTTTCTGAAAAGTAAGTTCTACAGGCAAACAGGGTAGAGGAAGGGTAGGCACTCTGCCCCACATGTGCTCATCTGCTAACAAACCTCATAGTACTAGGACCTCTATGACGTGGCATTTCACAGAATGGCTTGTCCTGTGAAGAATATGGTCTAAACTTATCCTAAATAGGGGCAAGATCTTCCTCATCTTTACAGCATTCCCTAGTGCTTGAAATAGTGCTAATTACTGATTACCAGCTATTAATCTAAATTTATGAAAAAACCAATTGCTTGGTTTGAAAAACTGTTGAATACCCTTGAGTTGTTTACAGTGCGTTCTACGTAACAATATAGGGAAGAGACATGTCTCAAAAGTTTCTGTGAAATATGTTAAAGCAGAAATTTTAAATGCTTAATATTTCATCCTTTACTAATTAAAAAACCAAGATCGCCAGAATCACAGTTGTGCAATAGTCGTGTATTTATCATCGTGAAAATAGCAAGACATACCAGTATATTAACAATTCTGGATGAGAGGGTCACTTCCAGAAGTCAGGTTTCATATACTAGTGTACTGAGACCTATCTGTGTAAGCCAAGAGGGGTCTCCCTCAGGAGCCAACACTGGAGCTGTGGCTTGACAGCTCTTCACCTTCACAATAGCCAAGAGCCAAAAGGACAAACCAGAACTCCTGTGCTATTGTCACTGTATCACTGTTTGTCCAGGTAACACCAAGTGATATAAAGGAAAACTTGTAGCAAAAGAACACAACATTTTACCCAGTGGATTTCTGAACCATTACATCCTAGCGGTTGGGTAAGTATTCATCCTTCCCTACTGATTTTGACAAACAATATTGTCTCCTGTAAAATACAGGTATAAGACGGACGTTTAGGGATCTTGCTGAGTGAGCATCGCCAAACCAACTAAAACTTGCCTTGAGCTTTCCTTGAGGAACTGCCTTACTTAACTAATGGCCGCCCTTCCTGGAAGCCATGTCCAGCATCCATCTGTATTAAATAATGTGAAGTAAAGTGTTTCCCTTTGCTTCATCCTGCCAAAAAGTGCCTGAAATTCTGGCCATTAGTATCACTCAAATGATTCAAGTAAACAACTAGGGAGCACTCACTATATAAGGGTAATACATTGATGAATTGTGAGAAAGTAAAAAAAGAAAAACAGACACAATATCTACTTTATAGAGTATATAACCCACTATGGGAAAGGATGAATATGGAAATTACTGTAATTCAGTATATGCCAATAGAAGAGAGCAAAGAATATAGTAGGGAGGATGAGAGCTAAAAGAGATATCATCCAATTGGGAAAACTAATTGGAAAAGCAACTGGGAAAACTCTTAGTCAAAAGTGTATGTGAAAAGAATCTGACAAGACAGATTTTTAACAGAAGAAATAGTGATAGCATATAAATAAGACCGACACATGTGTCAAAGCAGAGAGACCTCTCCTTTGTCTATACACTCCTTTCAAAGTGGGCAATCCAAAATTGTTACAACTCAACCCAAGGACACTGTAGCGAACAGCTGGCAGACAACAGGATTCAGAGGAAAGAAGATAATTGACAGGGAGGTTTCAATGGTCAAGAGAAGCCCTTAAAAGGTCCGGAACACGTGGTACAACAGGCAGATCCTGAAGCTTCTGGGGTCAGCATGAGCTCACTGGTCAGTGAGACGGGCGATCCCAAAATGAGTTTTGTCTTGTTTGCCATTTATTCTTGGGCAGCCTCTAACCTCAACGTGCATTAATCTGCCTTGACAAAGCAAAAAGAAAATAAATCCAATGATGCACTTTGCTTGAGAATGTGGAATCTATATTGAGGCCAACCTCAGGGAAACAGGAAATCAGAGTGAAGGTTACAGCTCTGACAGTGACCTGGGCCGGCTGAGCTTTCATTCCTTTCTAGGTCACACTGACATGAAGCCCAGAGACAGCTTTGAAATCTGCCGAAAAAGTCAGCACATGCCAGGATGGAATGGGATTCCACACCCCTTTGCTTTTAGAGGCAAAAAACTCTCAACAGAAATAGTCTAGTGCTTTAAACAAAGCACTGCCTCGCCTAATCATTCTTATATTTCTAAAAGGCCTCTTGATAGCCACAAAGTAAGAAAACAGTAAAATGACCACAGATAAATGTGCTAAGGACACAAATAATAAATCCAAAGGAAAAAGGTACAGGCATGTTCTACTCACTTATAATCCAGGGCAAATTAGAAAAACTGGATGCCATTTTTCACTTACTAAATTAGCCATTTTGAAGTTAGAATATTCTATTTGATAAAGATATACTGAAGCCCTTTCTCGTAGAGCAGAAGCATTAAATACTGGCAAGAGGCTTCGACTCAGTAATTAATCTTTGGGAATTTATTCTAAGAAAGTATATTTTATCTATTTATAGGTCACATTCACATCATAATTATTCCTAATAATGCAAAATTATAAACTTTATTTTAAATGAAAGAGCAGGATCAAATGTTCTGTTTTTATAACTATTGAAAACAGTGACATGGAAAGTACATGGAACTCAGAAAATTCTTATGAAATAAATCAAGATACAAAACTAGCTGTATATTATGATCACAAGAAAATAGAAAATAACAATCCTTGTTCTGTTTGGATGTTGAGATTCCAAATTACTTTTTCTTTTCTCTCATCCTTACATTTTCTCTAGTACTGATATACTGATCTAATAATTTTAAAAACCTATGCATTTTTTAAAACTCTCTTATTCGTGAATTTCTAACTGCCATTTGATTTCAACAAGGCTATTTCACCACAATATTTAAAGTACCTTGAAGTTGGTATTTGGTCTTATCCAGTTTCACCCAATAAAGAAGAAACTATTGCATAAGGAACAGCATTTGGGAAGGAGGCCCAGTTCCTGGTGCTGATGGAGGGTTCGGGAGTTACCATGCCAATTCCTTGCTTCACCACCTCCAAACCCCACACACTTACCCTTGTGGCTACATTCACCTCTCTGTGCTCCGCAAATAAGATTTGCAAACCTTAGGCTTTGTCGGACACCTGTTTTTAGCTTTAAAAAGCACAGGATTCCGTGTTGTCTCACCTCTGCAATCCCATAAACTTAAGTCACTTAATTTCTGGTCCATCACCTAATATATGGACCAGAAATTTATATATGATATATAAAAGACTCTTTTATAAAAGAAATTTATATATAATATATATGATACATGATATATAAAAGATTCTTTTATAAAAGAAATTTATATATGATATATATGATATGTGATACATAAAAGATTCTTTCATGTTAAGTGACAGATGTAATAAGATTTTTAATTTATTACGGTAATATCAGGCCTTGGAATCCTTCTTTGCTCTATGAAAATACTTCACTGTGGTAGAAAAGGAGACCTTGACAGTATTAGAGGTAAAGCGTTCTAAGCAGAGCCTTCATTCCTGCTTTTGTGCATGTGAGTTACAAGGAAAGAAAAGAAAGGAAAGGAAGAAAGAGAAAGGGAAGGGGAAGCAGCAAGGTGGCAAAAAGCGCAAGTGTTAATGGAGACAAGTGGCAGCATCCGGGAGAAGTCCCTGGCGAGGCAGTGGCTGCCAGGCCTCCCGTGTTTAGCCGTGTGGATATGACCGACACACATTCAAGAGATGTGCTATCCTCAGCAGCCTCATGTCTGTGACTGCTGTGAGTGGCCCGTATTGAGTCGAGCCAAAAAGATTTAGCAAAGAAAACACACAGTCACCAGGGGCAGAAAATGGAGGCCAAGGTGGCCAAAGCATAAGCTGTTACAGAAACTGAGGAAATCTCGGGAAGGGCTTCAGACCTCCCCAGGTCTTGGAACAGGGCTTCAATCAATCTTGAAATTCAAAGACTCCCGGCCGACTTCCACGGGAAAAAGTTAATGGCAGAGAAAAACCTAAAATCCAAAGCTTTAGACCCTAGGTCAGTTTTTGCACCACAATTTCAGGCTGCCTCTCAATTCTATTTCCTATTTATATCCATTCTAACAGGCTATATAAAACATAACTGTCATAGAACAAAAGGGACGGATAGGATAGGGAGAAGAGGAGGAAATGTCCTTTAAACTGAAATGTGCTTTTTTGGTACTGAAGGATCCCTTCAAACACCTGCTATAAGAACAGACTATTAAATAGCGATTGAAATGGCAAAGATAAGCGATCAATTAGCTTTCCCTGTTACTTTTGTTCTTCCTTCCTTCCTTTTTTCCCTGTCTCGCTTTCCTCCTTTTTTTTCTTTCCTAGCAATCATTCACTGCTCCATGGGAGATGCTAAGTTTCCCAAGCCTCAAACCCATTATCAGAAGATGGGGTATACCACTACTTTCTGATCCATAAAGGAAAGAGCCAGAACACATCATGAAGCGTTTGGGAGAGTGAGAAGCTGTGGTAGCTCTTGGGGCCATTTCTTGCATACGTTTTCCTTTGGGGTTCCACTCTGGCCCTAAGATTCGGATTCCCCAGATTCGCTAATATTCTGCATGGGGAAGAAAGAGCTGGGGAGAAGGGAGGCCATAACCTCATCTCTTCCCTCTCTAACTCATCAGAGTTGTGCGTTGAGGAGAAGATTTGACAAAAGTCTAGCTCTCCAGGAACGACCAAGACGAAAGGAGTTTCTCTGTGGCCCTTCTTCCAACGTAACCAGCTAACTCGGTGAACCTGTATTGAGAAACTAACAATAACACGGTGAGCCAAAGGCATTTATGGCTGATGGAGGATAGGACAGACAAATCTTCACTTTGTTTCTATCTTGTTCTCTTTCCAAGGGGTCATCAATCTCCCTCCGCCTGTGAGCCAGCCCGTCTCCAGGAGTATCACCAAGCACGACAAGCGTCCGAGATTCGCTGCCACAGCTGCTGTTCTCCACCTAAGGTGTGGCACTGGTTGCTGTTCGGCACTAGTTTGTACCCCATTTTACCTATCACACTGGTAATTAACGTCAGCGGCCTCTTGTGCCTGCGAGTGTGGTCCGTGGACCGGCAGTCGTGTCATCACCTGGGACCTTGTTAAAAATGTGGAAACTCGGGCCTCACACTGAATCAAAAGCTGCATTTTAACAAGAATGCCAAGTGAGTCTGATGCCCACTACAGTCTGAGAAGTGCTTTAGGGAAATTTGAAGGGTTGTACCCCTTCAATCTACCAGTCACTTGGGAATGTCATTACTTTGAGTGGCATAATAAAGCAAAGGCTTCAATGTAGCCGACCCTGTGCTCACCACTTAGCAGCTGTGTGTCACCGGGCAAATTATATAACATCTCTGATTCTCACCTCCTAATATGTTTAATAATAATAACAATAAAATCTTTATCCAAAAGTTGTGAGGACTGAGACAATGTATCTAAAATATGTAACCTAAATCGGGCCACAGTAGGTAGACCTTTGAAGTCATAGATTCAAAGTGTGAGAAGAGGCTTTGAAGCCTCCTTTTTTTGTCAGATGCTCATCTTGCCTCGGCGAGCTCAGCTTCAGCCATTACCCGAAGCTGATGGATTGCAACTCTGTCTCATGGACAGCCCTTTACTCAAGAGTTTACTTCCTTTAGATAAAGGCCAGCTACCCCAAAATGTTTGTATCAGACTCCACTGGATTTGAGATTCGTTCTTAGTGTTTTGCTATTTTATTACATTTTATTTTGGTTTGCTCTGCTTGCTTTGCTTTCTTTTTAGTCAAGAATCCTCAAGCACAAAATTACTGTAACACTGGAACAGAGATGTCCCAAACTAACCATTCAGAGGTGGTATGCACTCAAGACCCTACAAAAGGTAAAATGCATCAGCTTAATAGCTCTTCAGCAGAGAAGAGATTCTTAATTCAGAAAACATGTGCTGAGCACTGATTTTCTGCTGAGTATTGTAAGAAAAGAGATAAAATAATAAAAGTCATTGCCTTTGAAAGATTTTGTCTTTAAAAAGGTAATGCAAGAGGGATGCCAGTTGGTTAAGCATTCAACTCGGCTCAGGTCACGATCTCATGGTGTGTGGGTTTGAGCCCCGCATCGGGCTCTGTGCTGACAGCTCAGAGCCTGCAGCCTGCTTCAGAGTCTGTCTGTCTGTCTGTCTGTCTGTCTCTCTCTCTCTCTCTGCTCTTCCTCCACTCGTGCTCTGTCTGTCGAAAATGAATAAACGTTAAAAAAAAATTTTTAAGTGATGCAATAAATGCTATGGAAAAAGAAAAAACATAACATTTGGGGAGTTCATAGGAGGGACATCTAGACTATTTCTAGGGCTGGGTGGGGTATTCTGGGAAGATCTCCCAGGTAAAGTTTTATTTAACGTGTGAAATTTTAAGCAAATTGTTTACAGAGCTATCAGTTCACTCAGCAATAAGAAAAAACTGACTGGGTTCACATCCTAACTCAGAGGTTGAGTAAATTATTAACCCTTCAAAGCTTCCCCTTACATATAAACATAACAGAAAAAAACGTTAGTACATACATCATAGACTAATTGTAAGAATGAAATAAACATGTATCTATAGCTGGTGCTCAAGAAATACTTGCTATTTTAGGGGAGCCTAGGTGGCTCAGTGGGTTGAGCGTCCGACTCTTGATTTCAACTCAGGTCATTATCTCATGGGCGTAACATTGCGCCCTGCAGTGAGCTCTGCACTGACAGCATGGAACCTGCTTGGGATTCTCTCTCTCCCTCTCTCTCTCTGCCTCTCCCCACCTTATGTGTGCACGAGTGCCCCCTCTCTCTCAATTTCTGTCTCTATCTCTCTCATGATAAACTTTGAAAAAAAAAAAAGAAATACTATTTTAGTTCTTTCTGTTTGCACAAATTGGTGTAAGAATAACTACCCTATCTCTTATCAGAATTTCTATGTGAAGTGGGTCAAAATTATGATAGATTACTGGTATAGTCCCCAGGGGAACTATGTATACACACACACAGACACACACACACACACACACACACACACACACACACATCTTTGTATATATACACATTTATGTATACATACACACTTACATACATTTACATATATAGAAAATGGTGAAAATTAAGAGGAAGAAATGCTTAGATAGGTAGTAAGCAAAAGCCTCTGGGACAACCAGACCTCAAAGATGCCTCAAAGTCAACCCATCCAATATCAAATTACAATCTCACCAAAAGTTCCTCTTCCAGCATTGTTCATCTCAGTGAATGATAACACCCTCCAGCCATTGTCAAGTCAGAAACAGAGAAGTCATCTTTGACATCTCTTTCTCCCTAGTGTGTCCATATCACACCCACCACTCAATCTTGATGACTTGGTCTCCTAAATCCGCCACACGACTCCCACTCTTAAATCCCTTCACAATGTACGTCTGGTCACAGGGGGTGCTGCCATCCAATACATGCAGGACAAATACTTGCTCTATTAATGAATGTATCATTTAACAGAAGATGCAAGAAGGTGTAGCCAAAAGAAAAATAAAACTATTTTTTAATCTACCTAGGAAGTACCAAACTACAATTCATTGCATTTCTGTGCAAATGTAGTTTGTTGGTAGGGAAAAAACAAGTAAGTAAATGGTAAGATCTCTAATAGCAAAGAAGAGTGAAATATAACATCAAAACTTCACATTTAGAGGTACAAATGATCAAAGAGATGTAGAGAAGTCTTTAAAACGGGGTCAGCATGCTAAGGCCCATATGTCAAATCTGGTTTTTATTTTGCTGGAATGCAGCACACCCATTCTTTTACTCTTGGCTTTGCCGGCCTTCCTGCTACAGGGCAGAGGAGAATGGTTGCAACAGACACTGTAGGGCATACAAGTCTAGCATATTTGCTCTCTGGCTCTTTATAGAAAAGGCTTACCAACTGTGCTTTAGAAAACATTTTTAAAAAGGCCTATGTAATCTTTATTTTTTTATTTAAATTCAAGTTAATTAATATACAGAGTAGTCTTGGCTTCAGGAATAGAACCCAGTGATTCATCTCTTATGCATGACACCCAGTGCTCATCCCATAGAGTGCCCTACTTGATGCCCATCACCCATTTAGCCCATCCCCCTACCCACCTCTTCTCCAGCAACCCTCAGTTTGTTCTCTGTAGTTAAGAGTCTCTCAGGGTTTGCCTTCCACTCTGCTTGTATCTCATTTTTCCTTCCCTTCCCCATGTTCATCTGTTGAGTTTCACCAATTCCACATGAGTGAAGTCATATGGTATCTGTGTTTCTCTGACTAATTTCGCTTAGCATAATATATTCTAGTTCCATCCATGTTGTTGCAAATGGCAAGATTTCGTTCTTTTTCATTATTTTTGATTGCTGAGTAATACTCCATTGTATATGTATGCCCACCTATTCTTTATCCATTCATCAGTCGGTGGACATTTGGGCTCTTTCCATGATTTGGCTATTGTTGCTAGTGCTGCTATAAACATTGGTGGGCATGTACCCCTTTGAATCAGCATGTTTGTATCCTTTGGATAAATTCCTAGTAGTAAGGGTATATATTTATGTAAATAATGTGAATTCTGATAGAAAACAGTGTACTCTGTGTTTTTAAAACTTGTGAAGAGATTAGAAGGGAAGGGAGACCAAGGACCGAGTTTAGGTTGAGGCTGGTGGGGGCCAAATGATAGCCTTGAAGAGAATGGGGTCCTAATGCCTGGAACCTGTGTTTCCTTATTTGGAAAAAGGGTCTTTAAAGATGTGATTATATTAAGGGTTTTGAGATGAGGAGATGATCCTAAAAGATTGGGGGGAGGGGTTGCTAAATGCTGTCACAAGTGTAAGAGACAGGTAGGAGGCAACTTACACACACACACACAGGAGATTGTAATGTGAAGACAGGGGCAGAGATTGGGATGACACAGTCACAAACCAAGGAAAACCAATGATTGCCAGCAGCGACAAGAGGCTAAGTTACAGATTCCCCCCAGAGGCTCCAGTCCTGAGTTCCAGTCCTGATGGCACCTTGGTTGTGGAATACTGGCTTCCAAAAGTTTGAGAAGATAAATTTTCATTGTTTTATGCACCCCAAGTTGTAGTAATTTCTTACAGAAACCTCAGGAAAAGTTGGGCCCGTCTGTGCACAAAGAAGTTAGGAGTGCAATGTGATTTTACCACAACATGTAAGGCACCTGGAAGTTTGTATTTAATGCCATGCAATCTTGCCAGATGAGGAAGTGTTGCATTAAAAACATAGCACTTAGGAGTACCATGTCCCAGCACCAGTGAGCAGCGACCAGTATTTCGTCTTTCAGACCTCCATCACTTTCCTGTCTTATTTTTATAATAACCTGACTATGCCCCACCAATAGGATTGACAAATGTTAAAATTCGTAGAACACCTATGCTAAACCAAAGAAGGAACATGAATGCAGAAAGGAGTTCTTTTATCATCTCAACTCTGCTACTAAACAATTTTATTAAACTTAGTTAAAACTCTTAATTTCTGAGTCATCACCTAAAACCCCCAAAACATACACACACACACACACACACACACACACACACACACACACACACACCATGAAAAGAAGAGATTATTTAGGTGACAAATGTAATAAGATTACAAAAAACTATTATGGTGATGTTGACAACAGAACCCTTTTTTGTGAAGAAACTGTCTTTGCTTGAGAAAAATACCTATTTCCAACGATGCGGGGCCCCAAAGGTGTCCAAGAGAGTTAATGTGCTTGACATGAGACAATTATAAATGTTTGGGGTTTTATTTTTGATCTGTGAGTGAGAAGGAAGGAAGGAGAGACAAGAGGGAAAGGAGAGTTGGGGATAGAGATACGAGCAGGTTGAAGGGAAAGATCCTAGCACTGAGCCTGCTTCAAATCCGCTGTCACTCCCGTCTCTGCCCCTCCCCAGATTGCACTCTCTCTCTTTTCTCTCTTTCAAAAGTAAATAAACATTAAAAAGGGGGAGGGGGCACCTGGTGGCTCAGTCAGTTAAGCGTTCACCTTTGGCGCAGATCATGATCTGAACGTTTCCTGAGTTTGAGCCTTGCGTCAGGCTCTGTGCACTGACTGCAGAGGATTCTCTCCCTCAATCTCTCTCTTTCTGTCTCTCTCTGCTCCTTCCTTGCTCACACTCTCTCTGTCTCTCTCACAATAAATAAATAAATAATGAATTAAAGAAGAAAGATCCTGCTGGCCGATGACATTAGTGCCTTCTTTCCAGACTTCTTCGAACTGGCCTTGTCCAGGTCACCTGCCCACAAACCACAAGGCACCCCCCAGGCTTATTCTTCTGAACCTTCTCCCAAGACCCCAAAAAGATGCTATCAGACTTATTTCCAGGTTCACCTATGGAGCGGCTACAGCGATTGAGGGGCCAGACTTAAAAGATAAGAAGCATCAGGTGATAAAAGCAGAGCAGTTGGGCTCTAAGACCACATTTCTCCTTTCCTGCTTGTGATGCATAAAGTTCCTTGAAAAGGAAAGAGCACACAGCTTATATTAAATAATTCACATAGTAAAGGCTGAAAATGCAAATGAATTTCAAGCCATAATTCTTCACTAAGTAAGTGCTCTTGTTTGATATGAGAGCAGGTGCAAGGAGACTTAACATGCCAGGAAGAGAGGACAGATGTCTGCAGAGGAAGTACTGAGGACCGGAGAGGAGTTTGGTCATGGAAGGTAGACCCAAGTGACTTCACAATGTGCCAAATCTTGTCTCTACCTACATCTGGGCAAGGCAGAACGAAGCCATCAGATAGGAGTTTGGAAAATATTTGCAGAACCTGATCACTTCTTACTACCTCCAGTATCTCTGTCCCCATTCAAGCTACGGTCACATCCAGCCTGGACACAGCTGTAACCTCACCACAGGCCTGATGACATCTAGGGTTCATTCTCTATGTTATCGTCAGGGGGCTATTTCCTTATGTTAAATCACATTATTCCCCCGTCCAAAATCCTAGAAAGGCCTCAGTTCACTGAACATGATAGTTCAAGTCCTCATAGTGTCTCACGAGGCCCTGCCTGACCAGGCCGTCACTCTGACCCCATCTCCTACCACTTCCCCCCACCTCTCTCTCAGTGTCAGCCACACTGGCCTCCTTACTAGTTTTCAGACTTCCTGTCTGACCTGTCCCCTCCCTGGAACACTCCTCCCACCTTATCCACGGGGCTACCAACTCTCTTCCCTCCTTCAGGCTCTCTGTTTGAATCTTACCTAGTCAGTGAGGCCTCCCCTGAACACCCAAAATGATGCCTGTGCTCCTTCCATCCCTTGTCCATGCCTAAAACTCCCAATCCCCTTCATCTACTCTGTTCTCATTTATTTCTTAGCATGTATCACTTCTCAGAGTATTATATACTGAAAATATAATATAATATAATATTAGTGTTGACTATCTCCCTCCATACCAACCCCTGGGAATATAAAACTATAGGAGGTCAGGGGTTTGTTGTTTGTTTTATTCCCTGATGTATAAAATGCCTGGCATTTAGTGGGTCCTCAAATAGCATCAGATATTGAATACAGAGTGAAGGTAAATTAGGAAACTGTTTTCCATAATTAGTAATAATTAGCTTCAATAAGAATTACTGCCGTTCATTTATGTATTTAATAAATATTTGATGAGGGCCTACTCTATGCCAGGTACTGTTCTCAGTTCCGAGGATATTATAGTTGGCAAAAAAAAATAGCCTCCAGGAGGTTGAATTCTAGGGTAAGACAGACAATTAAAATGAATAGGTAAAATATTTAGAATGTTGGGTGGTGGCAAAGGTTAAGGAGATAAATAAAGCAGGCAAGGAGGCTAAAACTGATATACTACATACTTTTTAGGAACCAAATTAGATAGTACAATAAAAGTTCTTAGAGAGATACGAGGCAATGGTTGAAAACTCTATACCATGTAACGAGCTGCACTTGTCCTATGCTTTTGGTTTTACTTGAAACAACTTTTTGCTGTGTCATACACCACTCAGAAACTCAGTGTGTACGTGACTCTTGCTTCAAACCCATAGCCGTTGCTTTCTCTCCTGTGGGAAGATTGTGTGGCTCACCAGGAAGGTGCAGCAGGCAGGACTTCAGGTGCATTCAGTGATCCCCACACTCTCCCTCGATTAGAAGGTGGCCGATTAGAAGAGAGGCAGAGCAGAGTAGCCCCACGGGCTGACTCCCACCACACTTCAGCCACTCCTGTGGCATTTCACGCTCTGAGTAAGGAGTGAGGTTCCAAATAGCTTTACCCCTGTAAGAGTACCATTTAGTTACAGAATCTGTGCCAATTGATTTCATTTTCTTTAGGCTCCCTGGAAAGAAACAATACATGCTATCAGCAGAAAATCAGTTGTGGGAGCACTGGGCTCATCATGTATACCTTCTAACCCACTCCAACCTCCTCCCAAGCTATTTGCTGGCTAAGCCCCGTCTCCTTACTTCCAGAATTCACCAAGAGTCCTGTTCAATGACTTGCTTTGGCTGATAGAAGAGAACAGAAGTGACAGCTAGCACTTCCCAGTGGAAGTATCTAAGAGCTGTATTTACCTGTTCTCTTCCCTACTGTTGCAAACCCCAAATGTCACAGGGAGGCTGAAGTCTCTATCAGTCAGAACCTCTAAATAACTCCAATGATACTACTTAGCTTTGGACATGTAGTATGAGCAAAAAAAAATGTTTTAAGCCACTGACATTTTAGGGTTGTTTGTTACCATAGCACGATGTATCTTATCCTGAGTAAAACCACAACAAATGCCATTTATCAGCACCTGATAGTTTTTCCTTCCCTCTTAGGAAGAAGAGTACTAGGGCATTTGGTGTGTCTTATGAGAGATTAAGACATTGTTAAAAGATGAGAGGATTTATGCTGAGATGAAAGGGTTCAAATGCCTGGTATCTACCCTGGGACCCTGATTACTAGAGACGGTGACTCTGAGGGGCAATACAGAATGCCTCCAGAATACTCCCTGATACATCCCAAAAGAATTGATTTCAAGATTCTCAAAAAAGTGGGAAGCTAACCTAAAAGTTTAATTAAAAAAACAGTCATTAACAATAGACGCCCTCTGAATCATGGGGAAGAAAATGAAAGCAGAAAAATGTTACCAGGGCAACTTTGTCACTTCAGCAGTTCTTAAAGTGACCGTGGAAGTGATAGCAATGACAGAGAGAACATGGGGTCCATCACAGCAAAAGGAAGAGCCATGATATTCACTTGCATGGAAGCGACATCTTTATGAAATGAGCTATAGGAAGAGTGTCCACTGTTAACACGTTTATGGCCAAGCAGAGCTTAACTCCAGAGCCGACAGCAGAATTTTATCTTCTCTAAGAAGACCTGATGAGCCACGCCAAGATCCTGCTTGGGAGGAAGGAGAGAGGGGCCTGTGTCTTTGACACACCACCATGGAGGCCCTAGATAGATTTTATTGTCACTGTGATTGCTACCCACATTCTTGACAATCTTTCCCTAGACTGGTCTGGGAAATTAAGAACGTATGCAAAAATGGATACCTGTGTATAGGACCATCCAGAAGGATCTGGAATCTGTTGCAACAATCAGGCAAAAGAGTTGAAATCAAACACTACATTCATTGGATCTTGATGAAACAATGGATATGCTGGATCTTTAAACCTTAGCCTTTTAGGACAGCTACTTGGAAGCCAAATCCATCTTACCCTAAATGCGAGAGATTGACAGCAGTAAAACAGCATAAAAATTGAAGCCATGAGATGCTCCACCAAAAACGCATACTTTTAAGGACATCTTTATTTATATTTTCACAGTATTTTCTCTGAAGTTTATATAATAGCACATGGAGATTTTCATCCAAATACCAAGCATACACTACCAACAGCTTTAGACTTCTCAACCCCCTCAGCCTGTAAGTTGCTTCAGGGTAGAAATGGGTGCAATGTCTAGAACAGTCATTCCAGGAATTGTCTCTGAGCTATGGCTCCCATCACAGCTCACAGGCAGCAGCCTGAATCTGCTTTGCTTTAATCAGAAGAGATAGATGGAATGGAGCCCACTTAGTTCATGGCTGCCAGCCCTCCCCATCTCCCTCCCACAGACACGCATACAGGAAATCTGGCAGCTTCCTTCTCCCTTCCTGTCAGTCTCACTAGGCTAAGGAGCAGGCAGATGCAGGAGGGAGGGGGGAAGCAGAGGCTGCCAGAGCACTTGCCACATTCAGACTTGCCACTACGGGCCCCCGGTGCCCCGCATTCCTCTGGGATCTCTTCCCGGGTTCAAGTCGGAGAAATAGGTCTAAGTACCTGAGCGAGATATCCCACAGGAAAGAAAGGCCCCAACAACCAGGGCAACAAATAAATGAGAGGATTTGGCCCTGATTAAATTCTATTATCTTTGAAACAGAGAATTGGGAGTTAGGCAGCATTTTCCACTAGCCACAGAAAATCTGCCGGAATGAGCTCTGAGATGATGAACGAGAGTTAGACAAAGGGGGATAAAAGGAAAAGAAACAATAAATTTCACACTGATGGGCTTTTCCAGTATCCCGGTGGGAAGAATCCCACGGTGGGGCCATGACACATACTCAGGCAGGCAGTTTTAATTGGCAAGACAACAGACAAACTTGGGATCATGGTCTACTTCCCTTACTAATAAATGTCCCAAATGCTCCTAGCACAAACTGTCAGAACAAATCTAGCTTTCCTCTGACTTTTGTTGATAGGTGGTAACACTCAACTCAACCAAACAAATTATAAGGCGGCTATATCAATGTAACCTCCACTCTCCTGACAGTAAAAAATGTCAGGAAAAATCGAGCGCAGGATCCTCAGTCTCTAACACACACTCTAAACAGAGTGAGGGACACAGCCCCTTGGTGAAGTGACAGAAGGCAGGCTAGATGAGCAGTTCGAAGTTCTCACCTAGAGCTACAGAACTGCCTTCTTTAATCTATTCACTCACATGTTTTGCACATGGATGTGCTATGCTTGATATAATGGCTAACAAGACAAATATGCTTTGTGCACTTAGAGTTTACAGAACTCTAAGGAGAAAGAGACAATGCAATAATAATACATTATAGCTGTAATATAATGTGATACGTCCTATGAAAACATCACATAGTGTACCCTAAAACCATGAAGACAGAGCAGTGTTTTTCAAAACAGAAAGTAGAAACAACCCAAACATCCATCAACTAGTGAATCAATAAACAAACGTGTGGTATATCCATACAAGGGAATATTATTTAGTCATGAAGAGGAATGGACTATTGATACAGGCTACAACATGGATGAACTTTGAAAGAAGTCAGACACAAAACCACATATTGTATTATTCAATTTATATAAATGCCCATTATGAGCAATTCCATAGAGACAGAAAACAAATTAGTGGCTGCCAAGGACTGGAGGATGGGGTGGGGGAGGCAGATGTAGAATGACTGCTAGTGGGTACAAGATTTCCTTTGGGGATAATAAAAATGTTCTCAAATTAGATAATAGTAATGGCTGCACAATCTTGCAAAGGTATTAAAAAAACCACTGAACTGTGCACTTTAAAAGGATGAATTTTATGGTAGGTGAATTATATCTCAATTTTAAAAATAGTTAAAGGAGAAAAATCCACAAAGCCTTTAGTGAGGAAAGATGAGCCTGACCTGTACAGAAATAGCGTTCCTTGTGAGACCGCACAGGACAGAAGAGGAATAGCATTGGCTCCAACAGAAAATACACTATCCCTTAGCTTCTCATGCCCATGGTTTTCCTTCAATGACATGAAGTTTAGAAACAACATATATGAGGCCTCTGTTATAGTCTCAATAAACAATTGCTCAAGAATATTACAGAACTTATGCTGGAGAGGTTCACAGCTAGGATGCGATTTTCCTAATCCTCTAAGCTAGCAAATCACTGCCATGGTGTCCAGTGGCATGATTACCATCAAATCAAGATTCAAAGAACTGTGGTAGCAGGAGGAAGTACATGGAACCCACAGTGAAGTTCCCGCCTCCTCACTATCACATGGCAGCATTGGAAGGTCATTATTTCCTAATTTGTGTGCATCTCCATCTATCTCAGACACTCCAAATCTTGAATGCCATTGTGATTTAAATTTTTTTTTTTTTTTCAACGTTTATTTATTTTTGGGACAGAGAGAGACAGAGCATGAACGGGGGAGGGGCAGAGAGAGAGGGAGACACAGAATCCGAAACACGCTCCAGGCTCTGAGCCATCAGCCCAGAGCCCGACGCGGGGCTCGAACTCACGGACCGCGAGATCGTGACCTGGCTGAAGTCGGACGCTTAACCGACTGCGCCACCCAGGCGCCCCTGGAATGCCATTGTGATTTAAAGTTTCCCATCCTTCCTCCTGCATTTTGGAGGATCTATGCTTTGGCCAGTTAACTAAAAAAGCAGAACTACATGAACTAAACACTTCAAAGATGCTTTATGGGAAAGACACTGATCAATTTCAATAAAGACCCCAGGTGTGTTTCAATTGATTTGTGAATAGATTTTGCTTAAAAATATAGAACGTGTAATTAGGAAAAGGATGTTTATACTTTACCAGTTATGGTTTCTTAAATTTTGTATTATACATGAAAAGCCAAGCTCAGGTAATAATTGCATCCGAGACCTCCTTAAAGCAGATGTATTCATCCCAGGGCAGAGTACAATTCTAGACACACAATGGGAGCACAGTAAATGCTTATTGCAATGGACAAGCAATACCTAACAGGCTAGCATCTGGTCAAGAAACTGAAATGCATGTTATAGGGGCTGTTCATCCCCTCTAGGAAAGAGTCAGCCCAAGCCCTCTGCAATGTGGCTTTTGCCTATCTCTCTGACATCATCTCTGCCACATCTGAGACCACACACCAGTCTGCAATCACACTAAACACACCCTACCGCACATAAGAGGACAGTCACACTAGTGTTTGGAGTTCTCTGAATCTACCATGTCCCTCCCTGCTTCCATGCCCCTGATGATGCTATTTCCTTGCTTTTACATCTTGCCTTTCTCTGTGTTTCTACCTGGTTAAATCTTATGTGTCACCTGTCAGCACCAGTATAATTTACTTCAGGAAGCCTCCCTGCTCTCCTCCACTCTTGGCCCTCAGTGTGGGTGAGGAGCCCCTCATATTGCCTTATCTAGTAACCTGTCACATTGTGTTATAATTGTCTGCACCTTGTCTCCCATCCTAAAGGGTTAATTCCTAGAAGGTAGGGCCATGGCTTTCCTACTCCTAGTACAGTATTAGTCACTGAATAAATGTTAATTGAATGCATGAATGAATGAATGGATGAATTAATGAATTCATTATTTAGTCAAAATTGTACTTAGCATGTCATTGCAACAATTTTATTACCAGCTTCAGAAATTTCCTCAAAATTTTAAAGCTTAAAGTCAAATAATTACATTGATGAGAAACACCATTAACTTCATTTAAATAAAACTCAGCACCATTATCACATGTAATTTATAACAAAGTTAATCCAACTCATACTTAATGAGATGAATAATTATTATAGTGTCATAAGTTCAGTGGGCATAAAAGTCAGATAGTTAACATAAACAAATATAAGTAATATTGCTTTTATTTAAGCCAAGCAAGTCATTCTTCAGACCCACTGAGGGAAAAGAGAAAAGTAACTGGGCAAAGAAGGAAGGTACTTTCCCCGACTCCTTAATTAGGAGCTGAAGTTGTTTCAGAGGTGAGAGAATCCAACAACCTGTACTTTCAGGAGCGAAGGGCCACAAAATGTCTTCCTTATCCATTTGCTGGATCACCCATTAACCTTAACATTTTCCAAGAACAAAAAACAAAAAACAATGAAAAGAAGTTGGTCATTGTTTTAAATCTCTCTCCCCAGTAAATCTCTGCAATGGGTTTTCTTTTTGAAGCCCAGAGCCTGAGCACCTGGGTGGCATTCAATAGTTGAAGAAGGGACAAAGGAGTCTATTCCAGCATCATGAATTGGAAAAGTACCTGGATACTTTGATCTCCACAGAACTAGATTAAACTCTCAAGTAGAGAATTTTAGAGCAACCAAGTCTCAAAATCCTGTCCAGAAAGAAGACTCTACCATCTGACTTCCCAAGCAAGAAATCTAGGAATAATGAGAGAAACCAACACATCATTTTGCTCTGTCCTGATTTTCCCTCCTTCCCTCCCAGATAAACATCACAATCATGCTGGCTTTGATTCCATGTGCCATTCATTCACGACAGTCCCAAAAGGTAGTTGTTACTATGGAGAATCTGCAATGCAAGATACATAGCAATGTGCTCAATGTTATACTACTACTTCCAGCTGCCTGTGAAGGAAGGAGTAAAAAGCCATATTGGATCATAGTTCCAACTGGATCCAACAAAAAAAGAAGATGGGAGTTAAGGGCTTTGTTTAGTCAGAGCAAAAGAATAGTTCACTGGGCTTCTAGAAGGCACAAGCGAGCTTTCCAAGTTGGAAAAGAAGCAAAACCAAGAGAGAGAGAAAACAAAAAGAAAACTGAACATTCTTTTTCTGCACTTGGGTTTAATAAACAGAAGGTGCCAACCTAAAATTTTGTAGATAAACCGTCCCTACAGAATTCTATGTGTACATACTTACTGCTTAGGAAAAAAAATAGTGTCACCTTCAGAAGTATGTTGGTCATTAAAATGAACAAAAGCAACACTTTTATTTTCTGTTCATACTTATATTACATACATTTCAAATTAGATACTGAGAACTCATTTTTTCATACTTCAGATTGATTTTAATTTCAAGTTTCCTTGTTGAGATACAAGTTTAGTAATTATGGTTTGAGGTGAATAAAATTTTTTCAATACACACTCATTGTAATTTTTTGCATTCTTTCTATTAGCATGAGACAGTCATTCTATTTAGTTAATTTAAACTATTTTTAAATTGGCTTTATGCAAACTTGGTATTTGGGATATAATTTGGACTCCCACACATCTTAATTCATTTGGGATCCAATTAAATTATTTTGATATTCCAAAATGCTTAGCTTCCACTCACTTTTCCCATCCCAATAGTTAATCTATTAGATGTAGTATGTAGGAGAGGAAGTCAGGTCAGGTCAATTAAATAAGGTGCTGGAAGTGTAGTCAAATGAATCTGTTCTGTTCCCCACTGAAACTCCACTTCACATGAACTTGGACTCACCACCAACCCATCTGTGTTTGTGTCTTCGTTTAATAAAAAACCTGGTATCAGTGGTCTTATTTCCATGGATCAAAAGGAAGGCACCTTTGATACAAAGCTTATTGGGCTGGAAAGTCCTCGAGGGCCACACTCATTCTTCAACGCTGTGAACACCAGTTCATACCACCTACTCCAGTAATCTAGAGGGCAGAAGAGAGTTGACTAATTTCTTGGCTTAACTGGTTTGCTTTCTAAGAGAAGTGTAAAGCTCTCTAGAGAGAACTATTGATACAAGTTAGTCTTGCCCAGGGCTTCTGAAGTAAACTGTGCCCAACTAGGCACATATAACCCTGAC
Organism: Lynx canadensis; assembly: GCF_007474595.2. Taxonomy (NCBI): domain Eukaryota; kingdom Metazoa; phylum Chordata; class Mammalia; order Carnivora; family Felidae; genus Lynx; species Lynx canadensis. The sequence goes on from NC_044315.2 coordinate 47,091,968, forward strand.
TGTTGGTTTTACAAACAGCAACAATGAAGACATCCACTGAACAATAGTACACTGACATACTGGCTAAGAGACACTCCTGGAAGATATACCAGATTCTACATTCCCCTGGTGGAGCTCTACTCGCCACATATGTATATTAAATGTTCCAAGTACTCTTACATTTAAAAAGTCATATTTAGGGGCACCTAATGAGCCTAGGTGGCTCATTCAGTTGAGCGTCCGACTTCAGCTCAGGTCATGATCTCACGGTTAGTGAGGCTTGCTGCTGTCAACCTGTCAGTGACGGAGCCTGCTTCGGATCTTCTGTTGCCATCTCTCTGCCCCTCCCCGGCTTACGCTCTCTCAAAAATAAACAAACATTAAAAAGATATACAAAAATAAAAAATAAAAAAATACAAGGTATATGTGACTTTGTTTTATACATTTTCCAAATCTATTGGGCCACAAAACTTTCTTTGTGCCACTACATTTTCTAGTTCTAATCAATGCGTACATCTTTGATTTTTGTATATTGATCTTGATGCTAAAAGAAAAAAAAATTATAAAATATTTAGAAATTTAAAAAATGTTCAGGTCATCAGAGAGAAAGTAAAACTTTATTAAATGATATAAAATGAAACTTTAATACAGAAATATTTCACATTCCTGGGAAGACTCAATAGTGTACAAGTTGTCAAGTTTGCACCAATTACTCTTTAAATTCATGCAAATTACAATCGCACCTCAATAGTATTTTTCAGGTATAATCTCACGTGTTTACTCTAAAATTCCTATGGAAAATAAAATTTGTAAGAACCGTCAAAATATTTAAAAAGAAAAAAGATTCAAGAGTGCCTGGGTGGCTCATTCAGTTAGGTGTCCAACTTTGCCTCATGTCATGATCTCGCAGTTCATGAGTTCGAGCCCTGTGTTGGGCTCTCTGCTGACAGCTCAGAGCCTGGAGCCTGCTTTGGATTCTTCTCCCTCTCCCTCTACCCCTCCCCTGGCTCACACTCTGTCTCTCTCCCTGTCTCAAAAATAAACATTAAAAAAACTTTAAGAAAAAAGATGCAAAATGATAACATTTTGCTGCCAAATATCAAGACAGAGTATATAACTATTGTAATTCGAATATTGCCATCTTGATTATAAATTAAAAATAACTAAAGAGCCCAAAACCCAACCCATGAATATATGAGAATGGATATTAAAAATCTATTAAAATCTCTTTAATATTCTAAGATTTAACATTTCAAACCCGTGGAACAAAGATAAATAATCAATATAATTAGGAAAGTCATTGGCTATTTAGAGAAGAGTAAAGCTGGATTTTCACTTTACAGGATTCACAAAATCAAGTTTCAGATAAACTACACAAATATAGAGAAAATTACAAAATTTTTAAAGTAAATATTGAGGAATACTTAATCCTTTAGGATATGATAGGCCTTTTAAAAACAAACACAAAGGAAAAAATAATGAAGGTAAAAGCTGACAAATTTGGCAATATCCAAACTAAAACCTTCTGCAAGAGTGAGGACATGACAAATAAATTAAAAATAAATAAATGTCTTTTTACCAAAAGAAATATTTGCATCTTGTGTAACAGAAAAAAGACTAGTAATCGTATAAATAACATCTATAAAACAAAATAAACCAATAGACTTATAGCTTAAATAAAAAATAGGTGATTCACAGGTGATATGCAAATAGCCAATTTACATGTAAAATATATACAACAGCAAAAGTAAATTTGTTTAATAAGATGTAATGTGGACCCTAGTCATAATGTTAGAGGTTGAACCAACTTGCAGAAAAACATGGACAGAATAATATGTATATAAACAAATACATATCCAGATACATGTACAGACAGTAACACATGTAAATGGATATAAACATTATCATGGAATAGGGGTAGAAGGAGCAGGTGGACATGAAAAAGACTGAGGGTAGAAGAAGAGGATATGTCTACAATGGTTTGTTTTCCTTCCTTATGTAATTTGAAAAGTCAGTGTCAAAATAGGAAAAGAAGCCACCAAATGCACTACTCAAACGTAAAACCTTCCAACTTAGGGCACTGGAAAAAGAGAAAATTAAACAAAGCAACCAGAAAGAAATGATAAAAAGAAATACGACGTAAGCTAATGAAGTGAATAGTGAAACAGAGAAATCAGCTGCACTACAAGTGTGTACTTTGAAAAGATTAAAAAAGATCAACAAAGCGGGGAGGAGCCAAGATGGTGGATACAGCCAGATCAACACTAACCATCCTGCACACCTAGAAAACCCATTTGAGGATTAGCACAACAATCGGCACAACCTGAACCACAGAACTCAGCAGGTACGCGGCGCGGAGAGGTGAACTGGGGGAGAGAGAAGCCGCACGGCCCGAGCTGTTTTTGCTTGTGAAGAGAGGACGGAGATGGGGGGTGGGGAGAATATGGGAAAAGCACCCCCCCCCCCAAAAAAAAGCTGGAGAGAAAGTGGCAACAACTACAGGGACTGAACTAAAAAGGGAGAAAGAGGAAAACAGAGGGTTTAAATTCCATTAAGATTCTATAAACAGGGGGAGTGCAGAGTCTGAAACTCCGCAGCTTGTTACCTGGAGGTGTTCTGGTGTGAAAGGCAAATCCCCAGGAGCAGAGTGAAGTCCGGGGGTCTTTGGGCCACATGGGAGAGGTGGTTCCCCTGCTGGGAGGACACCTGGCAGAGGCTGTGTGCCTCCCCACAACAGGCAAAGGCCCCAGTGGACCCAGGAGAAAAACCACATTCACTGGTGCTGGAACAAGGTAGTTGGGGGTGAAGCCTGGTGCCAGGTGCGTGTTGTGATACCATAATCCCTGAAATGCTGCTACTACACAATCGCGTGAAGTTTTTCTGGGGCGGGCTGGTACCCAGCCACAGTCTCTGGGTGTCCACAGCAGCACGGTCCCACAAATATTCCCGGGGGCGGAGACCCCAGGTCTCTGTGAGACAGACCCACAGAGGGGCAGAACGAGTCAAAACCGCAGTCCCTCAGAAGTAAGGGGTCGGGAAAAACAGCCGCATCTGAGATAAAACTCAGGAGGGAGGTGCTGCCTGCGGCTTGGTCACGGACAGTGTAAAAGCGGGGAGTGGATGGAAGCCGAAGACAAAGGACAGGTGCATGATTGCCGATCAGGGAGGACAGAGTTCCAACATTAGAGAGCGGGTAGCTGGGTGACGCCATTTTTACCTTCCCGCGCATGCGCATACCCACCTACAAGCTCCACAACAATTCACCCCAATAGGCTAGCAGCGCCATCTAGTGATGAATGGAGCCATTACACTAAGCCCCGCCCAACTGGGCCAACCTAGCTCTTCAAGAATACAAGTCTCTCTGCCTGCTTAGTTTATGGACTATAAAGCACTTCATAGTTTGACTTCTAGGGGAAAACAAAGTAATTTCAATCATATTTCAGTCTGTTCGCTGATCCATCTATTCAAATTTGTTTGGCTCTTTTTCGTTTCTTTTTCTTGAATACAGAAAGAAAAAATTTATTTTTATTTTCTTTTTTTTTTAATTTTTTTTTTCGACGTTTATTTATTTTTGGGACAGAGAGAGACAGAGCATGAACGGGGGAGGGGCAGAGAGAGAGGGAGACACAGAATCGGAAACAGGCTCCAGGCTCCGAGCCATCAGCCCAGAGCCCGACGCGGGGCTCGAACTCCCGGACCGCGAGATCGTGACCTGGCTGAAGTCGGACGCTTAACCGACTGCGCCACCCAGGCGCCCCTATTTTTATTTTCAATTTTTACTAAAAATATTTTTCTTTAATTTTTCTATATTTTTTACTTTTTTGTAATTTTTTCAAATTCTGTGTTACTTCCATCATTTCATTTTATTCTATTTCAGTGTATTCATTTTTTTCAAATTTTCAAATGATTTCTTTTTTTTTCTTTCCCCTTTTTTCTCTAATCTATCAAACCCCTTTTAGCACCCAGACCAAAACACACCTAGGACCTAGCATCATTTGTTTGATTTGTGTGTGTGCGTGTGTGTTGTTTTTAATATTTTAATTTTTTAATTTTAATTCTTTAAAAATTTTTTTTACCTCATTAATTTATTTTCTTCCTTCAAAATGATGAAATGAAGGAATTCACCCCAAAAGAAAGAGCAGGAAGAAACGATAGCCAGGGACTTAACCAACACACATACAAGCAAGATATCTGAACCAGAATTTAGAATCAGATAATAAGAATACTAGCTGGAGTCAAAAATAGATTAGAATCCCTTTATGTGGAGATAGAGGAAGTAACAGCTATTCAGGATGAACTAAAAAATGCTATAATTGAGCTGCAAACTCGAATAGGTGCCACAGCAGCCAGGATGGATGTGGTAGAGTGGAAAATCAGTGAAACAGAGGACAAACTTATGGAGAATAATGAAGCAGAATAAAAGAGGGAGACTGAGGCAAAAGAGCATGATTTAAGAATCAGAGAAATCAGTGACTCATTAAAAAGGAACAACATCAGAATCACAGGGGGTCCCAGAAGAGGAAGAGAGAGAAAAAGGGGTTAGAAGGGTTATGGGAGAAAATCATAGCAGAACATTTTCCCAACCTGGGGAAAGACACAGACATCAAAATCCAGGAAGCACAGAGGACTCCCATTAGATTCAACAAAAACCGACCATCAAAAAGGCATATCATAGTCAAATTCACAAAATACATAGACAAGGAAAGAATCATGAAAGCAGCAAGGGAAAAAAAGTCCTTAACCTACAAGAGAAGACAGATCAGGTTTGCAGCAGACCTATCCACAGAAACTTGGCAGGCCAGAAAGGAGTGGAAAGATATATTGAATATGCTGAATCAGAAAAATATGCAGCCAAGAATTCTTTATCCAGCAAGGCTGTCATTCAAAATAGAAGGAGAGATTAAGTTTCCCAGACAAAAAAAAATTAAAGGAGTTCATGACCACTAAACCAGCCCTGTAAGAAATTTTAAGGGGGACTCTCTGAGAGGAGAAAAGATGGAAGGAAGGAAGGAAGAAGGAAGGAAGGAAGAAGGAAGGAAGGAAGGAAAAAAGGAGGGAGGGAGGAAGGAATACAGACAGACCAAAAGCAACAAAGACTAGAACAGACCAGAGAATATGACCAGAAACTCCAACTGTACAAGCAACATAATGGCAATAAATTCATATCTTTCAGTACTCACTCTAAACGTCAATGGACTCAATGCTCCAATCAAAAGACATAGGGTAACAGAATGGATAAGAAAACAAGATCTATCTATATGCTATTTACAAGAGACCCACTTGAGACCTAAAGACACCTTCAGATTGAAAGTAAGGGGATGGAGAACCATCTATCATGCTAATGGTCAACAAAAGAAATCCGAAGTAGCCATACTTATATCAGACAATCTAGACTTTAAAATAAAGACTGTAACAAGAGTTGAAGAAAGGCATTATATCATAACTAAGGGATCTATCCACCAAGACCTAGCAATTGTAAACATTTATGCTCCAAATGTGAAACACCCAAATATATAAATCAATTAATCACACACATAAAGAAACTCATTGGTAATAATGTCATCATGGGTGGGGGGGGGACTTCAACACCCCACTTACAACAGTGTACAAATCATCTAATCAGAACATCAACAAGGAAACAATGGCTTTGAATGACACACTAGGTCAGATGGACTTAACAGATATATTCAGAACATTTCTAAAGCCACAGAATATACATTCTTCTCCAGTGCACATGGAAAGTTCTCCAGAATAGACCACATACTGGGACACAAATCAGTCCTCAACAAGTACAAAAAGATCGAGATCATACCATGGATATTTTCAGACCACAATGCTATGAAACTCGAAATCAACCACAAGAAAAAATTTGGAAAGGTAACAAATACTTGGAGACTAAAGAACATCCTACTAAAGAATGAATGGGCTAACCAAGAAGTTAAGAGGAAATTAAAAAGTACATGGAAGCCAATGAAAATGATAACACCCCAGCCCAAAACCTCTGGGATGCGGCAAAGGCAGTCATAAGAGGGAAGTATATAGCAATCCAGGCCTTCCTAAAGAAGGAAGAAAGGTCTCAGATACATAACCTAACCTTATACCTTAAAGAGCTGAAAAAAGAACATCAAATAAAACCCCAAACCAGCAGAAGACAGGAAATAATAAAGATTAGAGCAGAAATCAGTGCTATCAAAACCAAAAAACCAGTAGAACAGATCAAGGAAACCAGAAGCTGGTTCTTTGAAAGAATTAACAAAATTGGTAAACCACTAGCCAGTTTGATCAAAAAGAAAAAGGAAAGGACCCAAATAAATAAAATCAAGAATGAAAGAGGAGAGATCACAGCCAACACAGCAGAAATAAAAATAATAAGGGAATATTATGATCAATTATACGCCAATAAAATGGGCAATCTGGAAGAAATGGACAAATTCCTAGAAACATATACACTAACAAAACTGAAACCAGAAGAAACAGAAAATTTGAACAGACCCATAGCCAGTAAAGAAATTGAATTAGTAATAAAAAATCTCCCAAAAAACAAAAGCCCAGGGCCAGATGGCTTTCCAGGGGAATTCTACCAAACATTTAAGGAAGTTAACACCTATTCTCTTGAAGCTGTTCCAAAAAATAGAAACGGAAGGAAAACTTCCAAACTCTTTCTATGAAGCCAGCATTACCTTGATTCCAAAACCAGGGACCCCACTAAAAAGGAGAACTATAGACCAATTTCCCTGATGAACATGGATGCAAAAATCCTCAACAAGATATTAACCAACCGGATCCAACAACACATTAAAAAAATTATTCACCACGACCAAGTGGGATTCATACCTGGGATGCAGGGCTGGTTCAATATCCGCAAGACAATGAATGTGATTAGTCACATCAATAAAAGAAAGGACAAGAACCACATGAGATCCTCTCAATAGATGCAGAGGAAGCATTTGACAAAATACAGCATCCTTTCTTGATAAAAACCCTCAAGAAAGAAGGGATAGAAGGAGCATACCTCGAGATCATAAAAGCCATATATGAAAGAACCAATGCTAATATCATCCTCAGTGGGGGGAAAACAGAGTTTTCCCCCTAAGGTCAGGAAGACAGGGATGTCCACTCTCACCACTGTTATTCAACATAGTATTGGAAGTCTTAGCCTCAGCCATCAGACAACACAAAGAAATAAAAGGCATCCAAATCGGCCAGAAGGTCAAACTTTCACTCTTTGCAGATGACATGATACTCTATATGGAAAACCCAAACATTCCACCAAAAAAATGCTAGAACTGATTCATGAATTCAGCAAAGTTGCAGGATTTAAAATCAATGCACAGAAATCAGTTGCATTCCTATACACCAACAATGAAGCAACAAAAAGAGAAATCAAGGACTCGATCCCATTTACAATTGCACCAAAACCCATAAAATACCTAGGAATAAATCTAACCAAAGAGGTGAAAAATCTATACACTTAAAACTATAGAAAGCTTATGAAAGAAATTGAAGGAGATACAAAAAAATGGAAAAAGATTCCATGCTCCTGGATAGGAAGAACAAATATTGTTAAAATGTCAATACTACCCAAAGCAATCTACATATTCAATGCAATGCCTATCAAAATAACACCAACATTCTTCACAGAGCTAGAACAAACAATCCTAAAACTTGCATGGAATCAGAAAAGACCGTGAATAGCCAAAACAATCTTGAAAAAGAAAACCAAAGCAGGAGGCATCACAATCACAGACTTCCAAGTTGTATTACAAAGCGGTAATCATCAGGACACTAAGGTACTGGCACAAAAAACAGACACTCAGATCAATGGAACAGAATAGAGAACCCAGAAATGGACCCACTAACATATGGCCAACTAATCTTTGACAAAGCAGGAAAGAATACACAATGGAATAAAGACAGTCTCTTCAGCAAGTGGTGGTGGGGAAACTGGACAGTGACATGCAGAAGAATGAACCTGGACCACCTTCTTACACCAGACACAAAAATAAACTCAAAATGGTTGAAAGACCTAAATATAAGACAGGAAGCCATCAAAATCCTTGAGGAGAAAGCAGGCAAAAACCTCTTTGATCTTGGCCACAGCAACTTCTTACTCAATATGTCTCCAGAGGCCAGGGAAACAAAAGAAAAACGAACTAACAATCAGCAAAACCAAAAGGCAACTGACGGAATGGGAGAAGATATTAGCAAACAACATGTCAGATAAAAGGTTAGAATCCAAAATCTATAAAGAACTTATCAAACTCAATACCCAAAAAACAAATAATCCAGTGAAAAAATAGGCAAAAGACATGAATAGACGCTTCTCCAAAGAAGACCTCTAGATGACCAATTGACACGTGAAAAAATGCTTAACATCACTCATCGTCAGGGAAATACAAATCAAAACCACAATGAGATACCACCTCACACCCTCAGAATTGCTAACATTAACATCTCAGGCAACAAAAGATGTTGGCAAGGATGCGGAGAAAGTGGATCTCTTTTGCACTGCTGGTGGGAATGCAAACTGGTGCAGCCACTCTGGAAAACAGTATGGAGGTTCCTCAAAAAATTAAAAATAGAACTACCCTACAACCCAGCAACTGCTCTACTAGGCATTTACCCAAGGGATACAGGGATGCTATTTTGAAGGGGCACATGCACCCCAATGTTTATAGCAGCACTATCAACAATAGCCAAAGCATGGAAAGAGCCCAAATGTCCATCGATGGATGAATGGATAAAGAAGATGTGGTGTGTGTGTGTGTGTGTGTGTGTGTGTGTGTATATATATGGTGTGTGTGTGTGTGTATATATATATATATATATATATATATATATATATATATGGTGTGTGTGTGTGTGTGTGTGTATACACACACACACACACACACACACACACACACACAATGGAGTATTACTCGGCAATCAAAGAGAATGAAATCCTGCCATCTGCAACTATGTGGATGGAACTAGAGGGTATTATGCTAAGCAAAATTAGTCAGAGCAAGACAAATATCATATGACTTCACTCATATGAGGACTTTAAGACACAGAACAGATGATCACAAGGGAAGGGAAGCAAAAATAATATAAAAACAGGGAAGGGGACAAAACATAAGAGACTCTCAGATATGGAGAACAAACAGAGGGTTACTGGAGGGTTTGTGGGAGGGGGGATGGGCTAAATGGGTAAGGGGCATTAAAGAATCTACTCCTGAAATCACTGCTGCACTATATGTAACTAACTTGGATGTAGATTAAAAAAATAAAATTAAATAAAAAAATTTTGAAAAAGATCAACGAAGTTGACATAGTTAAACTGACCAAAAGAAAAAGATAAGACTCAAATTACTAAAATTAAGAATGAAAGAGAAGAAATTTCTACTGACATTATAGAAATTAAAATGTAAGAATATCATTAAAAACTATATGCCAAAAAATTAAATAACTTAGACGCAATTGGAAGATTCCTAGAAAGACACAAACTATGCAAACTCATGAAGAAGAAATTTAAAAACCTGAATAAGCCTGTAACTATTGAAGCCCAGGCCTAGATGGCTTCACTGGTGAATTCTATGAAATGCTGAAAGAAGAATTAATGCCAACTCTTTACAAACACTGCCAAAACAGAAAATGAGAAAATACATCCCAACTCGTTGTATGAGGCCAGTATTACCCCAGTTCCAAAATCAGACAAAGGTACCACAAGATAAGAAGACTATAGTCCAATATCTCTTATGAATTAAATGCAAAAATGCTCAACAAAATTCTACCAAATGGATTCTAACAATATACATAAAAGATTATATAAATCATGACCAAGGGGCACTAATCTCAGGAATGGGAGGTAACATTAACATCCAAAAATCAATGTAATATACCGTATCATGAGAATAAATAACAAACCCACAAATCATCTCAATAGACACAGAAAAAGTATATGGCAAAATCCAACACCTTTTCATAACAAAAACATTCAACAAAGTACAAATGGAACTTCCTTCTATTGATAGAAGGGCATCTACCAAACAAACCAACAAAGAATCCCACAGTCATCATACTTAACAATGAAAGACAAATGTTTTCTCTCTAAGATCAAGAAAAACAAGGATGTCTGATCTCACCACTTTTGTTCAACCTTGCACTGGATGTTCTAGTGATGGCAATCAGGCAAGAGCATACAGATTGGAAAGAAGTAGCAAAGCTATGACTATTTGCTGACAACAAACTTGTATATAAGAAAATCCTAAGTCTCTAGGTCACCAAAAATTTTCCAGAACTAATTAAATTCAGCAAGAATACAAACAAAAAAATCAATACACAAAAACCAGTCCTATTTCCATACACTTGCAATAAAGAATTTGAAGACAAAATTGAGAAAACAATTCCATTTGCAATAGGATTAAAAATAATAAAATATTTAGGAATAATTTAATAAAGCAAGGGCTAAAATTATGTTCTGCGATACTACAAAACATCGTTGAAAGAAATTCAGAGTCTATGTAAAGATTAAAGACATCCCAGTTTCATGGATCAGAAGACTTAATATTGTTAGGATGGCACATTCCCTACATCTTTTGATCTACAGAGTTAACACAATATCAAAATCCCAGCTGGCTTCTGTGCAGAAATTGATAAGCTGTTCCCAAGATTCATCTGGATGAATCAATTAAAACAGTCTTAGAAAAAAAAAAAACTGGAAGACTCATATTCCTGACACAAAATGCACTACAAAACTACAGTTGTCAAGAGAGTGTGGTACTGATATCAAAAATAGGCACATAGATCAATGGAAAAGAATCAAGAGCCCATATACCTATGGGGAATTGATTTTTGACAAGAGTGCCAGTACCAACCAATGGGAAATGAAGAGTCTTTTTAACAAATGGCACCGAGACAATCGGACAGCCACAGGCAAAAGGACGTTGAACTCCTATGTCACAACACATACAAAAAATTAACTCAAAATGAATCAAAGGCCTAAACGTAAGGGTTAAAACTACAAACTCCTAAAAGAAACATAGGTACTGATTTTTATACCTTTGGATTAGTTGGTGGTTTCTTACACATACCGCTAAATGCACAGACAACTAAACATAGGTAAATTGGACTTTATGAAAATTAAAAACTTTTTTGGGTTATAGAACATTATGATGAAAATGGAAAGACAAACTATAAAACCCACAGAGTGGGACATTTGATATGCAAATCATATATATGATAAAAAATTTGTATCAAGAATATATAAAGGACTCTTAAATTCAGTAATAAGGAGCCAATGAATTTTAAAATGGGCAAATGTAAGAACAGACATTTCTCAAAAAGATATATAAAGGACCAATAGGCAACTAAAAAGATGTTTTATTTCGTGTTAAGCCATGATATTAATGAAAACCAAAATCACAATGAGATACTTCACACCCACTAGGAGGGCTATAATCATAGAGACAGATAATAACAAGTGTTGATGAGGATCTGAAGAAACTCTGTCATACACTGCTGGGAGAAATGTAAAATGGTACCCCCTCCTTTGAAAACAGTCTGTTTAAATACAGAGTTTCCAAGTGACCCAGGAATTGCACTCTTGGGTATATATCCTAGAGAAATGGAAACATGTTCACATAAAAACTTGTACATAAATGTTCATAGTAGCATTAATCATAATAGTCAAAAGGTGAAAAGTCAAATGTCCATCAACTGATGAATGGATAAAATGTAGTCCATTCATACAACTAAAAGTCATCCATCCATAAAAAGAAAGTAAGTTATGATTTGTGTTATGACAGAGAAGAATCTTGAAAACATGCCAAATAATAGAAGCCAGGCACAAAAAGCCACATACTGTATGATTCCATTCATATGAAATGTCCAGAATGGGCAAATACATAGAAACAGAAGGTGAGTTAATAATTGCCTTGGGCTTTTAGAGATGGAAGAAGTAGGGAGTGGCTGCTATTACATATGGGATTTCTCTTAGAGATGATACGATATTCTAAAATTGATTGTGTGATGCTTTCACAGTTCTGTGAATATACCAAAACCCTTGAATTGTACGCTTTTTATTGTACACCTTAAATGAGTAAATTGTAGGATATATTAATTACAGCTCAATAAAGTTGTTTAAAAAGAGAGGATAAGGCCTGCACACCTCCCACTGTTTTTTTACAGTTAGGTGCAACTAGCTTTAAAGCAATTCTCTACCCTGCTTCCTTTGTGATTTGTTGAACATCTGTACCTTCTGTTTATATATAAAAATTTGTAGTACTCTTGCACCTATTTCCTCATCAGATAACCTGAGTTCTTTATATACTCAATTAGGAAAGAAAAGAGACATTAGAAAAATATATGACTTAATACTGGAAGTTCTGCTCCGCTGCATAAAGATTATTCTGGAAAAAAAAAAAAAAAAAACTGGGCAAGAACAGGAGAAATAGGCTGAATTCCGAATAGGTTACTGCTTCCAAGGACAAAGAAGGCACCATCTGTAACACGCATCTTTATTTAGCAATAAAGAGCTTGTTCCTAAGAGGAAAATACCTCTTGAACTAAACCAAATAGGCCCCTCTACCAGGAGAGGGGATTCGGCCTCCCACTTGACTCCCCAGAAGTGGATTTCACAAATCTACATGCAACCCAGAATTGAACCGCATTATCTACTCACAATAAAATTGTGGGCCTTAAGTACCCCATTTTTATTCCTTCATCTTGCCTGCCAGAGATTCTATTGATGAACCAAATAATAGAGGAAAATGTGAACGGCCTATGGCTGCTTCCTTGTCAAAAATGGAAAGAAAAAAAAAAAAAAGAAAGAAAGAAAAGATCTCCAATTACACACATTAGCCTTAATTTTGGCCTTTGGATGATCAGATAATGTTTCTGCCCATGAAATGAATTCTTGTGGCAAGTCCATGCTTTCCAGTGTCAAAAATAAAAGCTTCCAATTAACTGTCAAAAGCTTTTCCAGCATCTGGAGACAGGAGTAAATTGGAATCTTTTATATTGGTAGCTTTTGACATTATATTAAACAATCTTCTAGGGTTGTCATGGTCCATTCTTTGTATCTATCTCAAATGGTTTGTGTTTATCAATTGTTTTATTAGGCAATCTAATCTTTTAGCTCAATTTCGACATTTCTTATATTTGAGTAAAGTCGAGGGACCTTTTTGCTACCGTGCAATCATCTTCACGTTGTTTTCAGGAGGACAAAGCCAGGGATATGTTTTAGAGTATAAGAGGGGTTTGTGTGTGTTTGTAGTTGGTGGTGATGGTGGTGGCGGTGTTTATGTTTTTTTTGTTTGTTTGTTTGGTTTGGGTTTTTTTTGGGGGGGGGGGTTGGCCTTTTCTTCCTTTAAAAAGTCAGTCCTGCTTAGGGTTACATGCTGTAGCCTCGGCACTAGCAACCAGAGTACTATCTAGACAATGAATCGGATACTGTAGATTGCTGTAATCTCTTCCACAAGGAAAGGTAAATATCAGAGCTATTGATCCATGCTTACGTATTTCTTTCCGAGCCTGAGATTTTTCTCTTGAAAATAGAAAATGCTGCATGGAAGCATTTCCCATTTCCCAGTATCTTCTCTACTCTCAAGGATTTTCTTTGTTTTACATTTGAAAAAGTAATCAAGTAACATAAATTTATGAGCTCAGGATTTTTCCCTTGCTCTTAACTCTAAAACTTTTCAAGAAGAGTTAGAAGCAAAGAAGCCTCTTTTTTTAAAAATTTTATTTCTTCATATGTTAATATCTGGGGCTATTTTCTCATTTGATTTCTGTTTTCTTTGTTCCTCTTTCATAAGAATGTCTGCATTTACCACATTTAACTTGTGTTCCTTTTGGATTCATAAACGCATATATTTTTCTTTAATCAAACTTCGTGTTCCCTGGGAAGCTAAAAATTATTCCAGGCTGAGTGTATTCTGTATTAACAAAAATATATATATAGTGAAATCATTTGTATTCATTTTTCAGAATACTTCTCAGCCCAGTTTTGAAAGTCTTTACATTATTGGATTTGTTCATTTGAATTTTTTTCACTAATGTAATTCAAATATGCAGACGACCAACCATATAGATGTGAAAAGAACTGGAGCAATCATACCTAGAAGGGAGAGGAGTGATTCCTTTAGAGCAAATAAGTAAAGAGAAGCAGTGTGAAGGCATAAGCTCCCTGGTGCTCTTCCTCCCAGTCTCTGAGCGCTTTCTGGCTGAACCAGATGAGGCTTTTCACCTGATCTGGTCCACCTTGCTGGGCCAGAACACACTCTAGGGCCAGAAATAACTAGTAAATATCAACCAGTTCTTTACAGAGTCTCCAGGTTCCCTGGGAATGTGGGTGGACAAAGGCATGTGTGAACTAAGGAGGTGCCAGTCTGTAGCCAGGAGTTATTGGTCCAAGAGCAAAGAGAAGTCGTAAGTACCCATCAGAGTAATGTAGTCAAAGCCAGAGGAGAATGGAAAGAGTTCAGAAACAGAGTGCAGACGGGTCAGAATCAGCAGTTAGGGAAGAGGCCATGAAAAAGTTGAGATGATAACCTGCATTTGTCCCTGGCTCTGGCTGCATGTCCTCAGGGGGAGATGTGAGGGTTTAAAGGGACGAGGCAGGGTCAGCTACCACCCACCCCTGGACCTCTCCTCAGTCCTGACAGTAAGGGAACACCGCCAGGGGCACCGTGGCTCCAAAGATAAAACAGTGCCTGGTGTTGTGGCTTACCCTTGCCATTCCTCTCTTGCTCCACCAAAGATCCCCTTTCATATACTTTTGGAGGCTCCAAAAGTATATGAAAACCCAAAAGTTGGAGGGGTTCAAAGCCTCCAACCCCTGCCTCCAACCTCCCCTCCCCATCAGTCATTAACACACTGATGTCCGTGGGATGCTGCTTCTAAACCACCTGCATCTCACATTCCTCCTTCCATTGTGTTTCCTCCTCCTGGGATTTTCCTTTCCATCCGCCTTCTCCTAGAGACTATGTGGGTCGAAGGTCTTCTATAAAACTCTCCCTACCCCTTCATCATCCTCCGAGTCGCCAGCCATCCAAGATTCAACCTCCTTTCTCCTATAAAGAAAAACAAACGTGACAATGTTGGGGATGGGCAAAGTTGCAATGATTTAGTATCTCAATAATTATAGCTCTCCCTTGAGCCTTTTGTATGGAAATACGCAGCATGTTTCTCTAGCAATTGAGGTTATGTTTCAGAAGGCTAGTTAATTTCCTACCAGCCTGTGTTCCTAAAGTATTCTTAACCCCAAAGTGTATGATGAGGAACCAGAACCCCATCTTTCTTTATATTTTTTTCTACATAAGGCAGCTCTTTGAGGAACTCTTTATACTTATTAATATTTTTCAGTGATGCCAGGGTACCATACCTTCCTTCTCCATGGGGTGAGGTTGTTGAAAACTCAGAAGATGATGTAATAGCTAACGTCTATGGGGCACTGACTATATGGGTCAAATGCTGAGGTAAGTACTGTATTGCATGGACTATCTCATTTAATCCCCACAACTATTATCCTCATTTTATACATGAGGAAACTAAGGCTCACAGAAATTCATTAACCTGCCCAAGAGAGTGGGATAGCCAAAATTCAGGGGAAAAAAATTTGAGGGAAAATGAGGAGAAACAATGCTTTTGAAAGGGAATTACTAACAATAATAAGTGACATAATATGCTGCAGGGCTCATGTTAGTAAGGTGGTGGCCCGGAAGCCTCTCTGCATTGACATAAGGGTATTTCCCTTGATTCAGGGATGGCACAATACTGGGTCGAGGCATTGGCAAGCTTCCTTCCAGATGGAGTAAATGAATGAGACCTGGAGGGCTTCTGGCAGCAGGCAGAACTTTAGAGAATAGAAATGTGCTTTTCTGCAAGACCCATTTCCACCCCTGAATGCTCCATGCCCTGGATGTGGACCATACACTCAAAGGAATTGTAGCTACAGTCAGGAGCACTGGCCTGGTTTAATTCTTTAGTACAAGAGTGGAGGCCTTGGCTAAAAGAATTTCTGGGTTTGAGCTGCCGATACTTGATCAATCAAGTGGAGAGTTCACGTACGGCCTTCAGTACTGGGTATAACACAGAAAGCCCACAATATTTGGTCTTAATACTGTCATCGTTATGATCACTGGGGAACCATGGATAAGAGTATGGACTCTGGAGTCAGACTGCCTGGGGCTTAAATTTAGTAAGTACTACCTACTACAGTGTACCCTTGAGTAAACTATTTAACATTTCTCTTCCTCCATTTGTTTGAAAAATAGAGGTAATAACAGCACCAATTTTATCAGATTTCTCTGAGGAGCCAATGTAAGTAAACTAATACTTTTGCTTGGCACATAGCTGGCACTCCATAAGTATTAACTAGTCTCATTATGATTGTCATCACTATTGACCATCATCTCTGATCCAGGATTGGGGTGACAGGAAGTGACTGGATGGGAATATGCTGAGCTCCAGCAACAAAGATGACCATGCAATAGGCATGTAAGCTAAACTCTCACCAACCAGACCCCCATTCTCAGACGATAACTCAGAGGGCTCACCCACTTCCCTTATCATTTCTGCCTAGCACAGGCCCTCATTACTTCCTACTTGTGTTATTGCAAACTCCTCCAGGCTGGTCTCCCCAAGTCTGGTCTTTCTTCTCTATCAATATGGCTAGCAGACCAATCTTTCTGCCTGAGGTCAGAGTTCCTATCATACAGCCTATCTTCTTCAGCCCTGGACCCCTTGTACTAGACCTCACACTGGGGAGATGCCAAACGAAGGTTTTCCAAGATCACTGTGAGTTCCCTTCACCAGCTGGGAAATGATGTCAGTAATATAAGAAAAAGAGGGACTCTGGCCATAGTAATGGTGGTGGCTTGTTAATAGTGGTAAATTCCACTGTGCTCTGCTTCCAAGCACTTTGATATGCTGCTCTAGGAGGGAGGCAAAGCAGGCAATAACGCCATTTTAAAGGGAAGGAAACTAAAGATTGATTACAGAGATAACATGACTCAGCCAAGGTACAACTTCATTTGATAGTTCAAACTGGGTCCCAAAGCACCTCAGCTGGTTTCACTTTGTCTCTTTTCCACAACCATTCAGAAAACACCAAATTACATTTCCTGATACATTGTGCCAGTGTGATTAGAAGGATAATGGTCAACATTTCTTGAGTACTTCCTAAGTGTCAGGAACCATGGTAAGCATTCTGCATGGGTTATATAATTCGATTCTCTCAATAGCCACAGTTGCCCATTTTTCAAATGAATAAACATGAAACTTGCAGATATTAAATTACCAGCCCAGGGTAACTCAGTGATGCCAAGTGAACAGAGAAGGGCTATAAACACCTGTGCTCTCAACTATCTGCCTCCTCGGCCCCTGGATTCTTTAAGCTTTGTGCCAGTAACCAGAGATGGCCCTATAATTTGGGCTTTTCCTACAACAGTTAAATCCAACACAAAAATTACATAGTAACTTGAAAATGCATTTAAATTATGCTTTATAGTTTTGAATCTATCATTTGACCAAATTCTTTTTTCATCACTCAGATTTTACATTTTTCCACCTGAGAATTCCTTTAACTAAAATATTAAATATATTTTCCCTACAAACATTTTGTAATGAGTGGTGTTGTTTGGTTCATACAGCTTTGGATTCCTAATTCTTTCTAATTTTATAGGTTTATCATGGTTCCAGGACATTCTCGCCTAAACCATAGTTTTTCTGCTTAGTACCAAAGCTACCAAGGGTATTTTCATAACACTTCATCAATTGTATTTCTTTTTTTGATTTGTATATTTTTCCATTTGAATATATTTTATACATCAAAAAGACTAACCCAGTCTCTTACTCATGGCACCTTTTAAAAACAGTTTGTTAGTTGACACTGATACTGATGGGTTTGTATGTACCAAAATTTTAACGTTTATGGAATTAAATCAATTGATATTTTTCTTCATGCTTTTCACCATTGCTTTTATGCTTAGAGAGTCCTTTCCTATCTCTCAGAGAGAATCTGCCCACACTATCTTTAGTGATTTCTATGTTCTTTTTGCTTATCCTTCCTTCCCTGTCCCTTCCTCCAGTCACTCTCTCTCCCTAGTCATCATTTATCTTTTTCCCTCCCTCTCTCTCCTTCCCTTATTCTCTTCCTATTCTCTTATCATTTTTTTTAAAGTTTATTTTTGAGAGAGAGACATTGAGACAAAGAATCCCAAGCAGGTTCTGCACTGTCAGCGCAGAGCCCAATGGGAGGTTCGAACTCATGAACTGTGAGATTGTGACCTGAGCTGAAATCAAGAGTCGGGTGCTTAACTAAGCCACCCAGGCACCCTATTATTTTATCATTTAACTTTTATCTGATATTGATATAAATCATGAGATAAGGATGAACACTTCTATTTTGCCAAAATAGTAAACCAATAGTATGTATGCACTACCTCTTGAATAACTCCTAGACCCCCCTTCTGGTTTCTTTCATCACTTTATTATATACCAAATTCTTCTTTATTTGCAGATTTTTTTCAGGGTCATAGTTCTGGGGTCATTATTCTTATATCAGACAACACTGTATTTTTATGTTCTTATAATAAATTCC
Organism: Lynx canadensis; assembly: GCF_007474595.2. NCBI lineage: Eukaryota > Metazoa > Chordata > Mammalia > Carnivora > Felidae > Lynx > Lynx canadensis. The sequence goes on from NC_044315.2 coordinate 47,110,533, forward strand.
ATTTGGTCATAATCTATTATTCTTTTAATATATATCTGTATAGGATTTGTTAGCATTTTAGTTAGATCTTTTGTTTTGTGTTTATTCATGAGTGAAATTATGTATAGTTCAGTGTGCTTATGTGGGAAGAGAGTGCCTTTATCAAACTGAATTATTAGCGGCAATGAATAAGCAAACAGCAAAACTTTTCTAACATAGTACAAAAACAAAGAAATTATATGGTCCTTAAAAGAATATTTGTTCATAAAACTGTGGCCAAACATTTTTCTCCTGTTTCTTCATGGTTTTTTATGAACTTAAGTTTGCTACTTCTACATCATTTTGGTAATTCATCATTTCTCTGAAAATGGCTGACACGTGTGCTTTTATATGCTTACTTGGTCCTAGTTTTACATTCACTATTTGTTTTTTTTCATCTCATTAGTTTTTTATTGATAATGCTATGTATGCGTTAAGCTATTTAAAAGAGGAATTTCTCTCCAAAAGGACCAGATTTTGAAATCATTCGTGAGTTCTACTGTTTTATAACCCTAATTCATCAATTGCTGATTTTACTTTTATGATTATCTTCTTTTCCATGAACTTATTCTTGGTTTTTCTGATTTCTCCATTTAATCCTCATCCATTCATTTTCATTTTTCTTATTTAATCATAGCATTAAAGATGTATCTATAAGTATAGATGTGGATATATCCTCAAGTTTTGATATATATTAACAATTTATAATGATAGTTTTGATCTCCCTTTTAATCCAATAGTTACACAGAAAGTTCTTTTACAATTTCTTTTTTTTTTATATAGGCTTCACGTCCAGCATGGAGCCCAACACAGGGGCTCATGACCCCTGAGATCAAGACCTGAGCTGAGATCAAGAGTCAGACGCTTAACCAAGCATCCCCTTTTATAATTTCTAGTGGAATTGTCTTTCTTTAACTGTTGTATTCAGAGAATTTGACCAGTGAACTTTTACACTTGAAATTAATTTTTTTTTAATTTTCTGTGATACACAAAAGCTCCTAAATTCTAAACAAATACCAGTCTTAAGATAGTGATCAAATTCTCTATGTTCATATTGATTCAATCCTTTTGCCAACTTAATATGTGAATGTCCAAAGAGATCTAAGAGATCTAACCACATTTTGTACATTTGTGTCACTGATGATTTCTTCTGGTGCTTTGCACACACATATTTTATGTTATACACTGACACATTTCACCACTGACTGTATCTTTTATAATGTTAAATTATTTTTTTTTCCTACTAAAATGCCTTTTACTTTATTTCTGCTTTTTGACTTAACATCTTTGCTGCTCCTACTTCCACTAGGTTTCATTGGCAGGGTGAGGCCTTGCCCAAAGAGTTATTTTCTACCTTTCCAAGTTCATTTATTTTAGGTATATCACTAATATCATGTACTTGCTTTTGTAGTAGGGTTGTTTGCCAGTGTTTATAGTAAATATTTTTGACACTTCTGCATTATCTTCTTAATTTCTCTTTTTCCTCTTTCTTGCTAAGTTCACTATTTTTTTGCCTTTGGTTGAAAAAAAGCAATGTAAAATGTATGAATTAACTTGCCTGATCTACTGAAGATTAAGGTAATTATTAAACTATTTTTCATAAGAAATTAAAAATTGAAATGCTAGCTATGACTCCTCTCTAGGTGAGAGAAGGCATTTTGTGAGCTTTTAAGTTCCTCTCACTACTAACCACATATTTTTCCCAGTCTTTGTTACTGAATGTGAGAACTTAGAGCTAACTCATTGCCATTCTTTCTAGGTCAGTTAACTTTTTCTTTTCTGTAGGCTCCACACCTAGTGCAGAGCCCAACACAGGGCTCAAACTCATGACCCTGAGATCAAGATCTGAGCTGATATCAAGAGTCACCTGGTCAACCAACTGAGCCATTCAGGCACCTCTATATTTGTTTTTATCTCAAAAGTTATTTTGGTATTTTCCTTCAACCTTTTAAATAAAATAAAATTCGTCTCTTAAGTAACAACCATATTCATGGATGCTTTTTTTTTTCTATGTCACACTACCATTTCCCAAATATCTATAGTGTGCCAGGGCCTGTGCTATCCATTTTACAGACATTATAACTAATTCTTACAAGAACCTATGAAAGCAATTATTCTCCTTCACAGATGAGGAAAGCGAGACTCAGATAATACATATTTCTGGTGAGTCATCATCAAGTGGCTGATATGTAAGGCAGTGATTTTGTTGCAATACCTAAATACTGCAACAGAACAAGGAACAGGGCACACTAGGGGGACAGAGAGAGGAGTGACTTAGTATTCCTGCAGGGGATGAGTGAGGAGGTAGTGAGGAAGGCTTCACCAAAGAGAAAACACTTTAGATGAGTCATGATGTATGAACCATTTCCCAGGAGAATAAGAAGGAAAAGCCATTCTGGGCCCGAGGAACATCTGTAAACACCAGGAGTAAAAGCAGTGTCGGTGTGAGAAAACTGTAAGTATGTGGCTGGAGTGCAGGTGCTTTTATGGCCACAGCAGAAGGTGAATTTGGAAGTAGAAGCAGGGGTCATGTTTTGAAGGAGCTTTTGTGTCATGTTGAGGAGCCTGAAACTCATCCTGTAAATGATGGGGAACAACCAAAGGATATTAAGCAGGAAAATGACAATCCAGTTTGATTGTGGAAAGATCATTCTATGCAATAAATATAAAAGTTGGACTTGGGATGGCCTACGACTAAAGGCAAAGAGGTCTGTGAGGAGGTCCCGATTAAAGCAATTGTCGCAGGAATGTTTGGAGCTCTCCTGGATAAAACTGTCACCTGCTGTTTCCTTTTCTGCCTTGACTGTCAAGAAGTTCAAAGCCATATTTAATCCTCATTTACAGTAACTGTATGAGCCCTCTGAATGAGTATATTTTTTTCACCTCCATTTCATGGTGTAATTGTTTTCTATTGCTGCTGTAACAAATTACAACTTATTTAGCAGCTAAAGATGACATAAATGGGTTATCTCACTGTCTCCCTGTGTCTGAAGTCTATGACAGGTCTCACTGGGCTAAAATCAAGGTGTCTCAGGGCTGTGTTCCTCATTAGAGGCTCTGGGGAATGATCTGCTTCCAAACTCATTCAGTTTCCACACAGTAGTAGAAGTGAGGTCCCAGCTTCCTTGCTAACTGTAAGCCAGGGGTTGGTTCTCAGTCTTCAAATCCCTACCTGCATTCCTTGACGCGTGGTGCCCTTCATCTCCGAAGCTATCAACAGCGGGTCGGGGTCCTTCTTGTGCTTTGAGTATCTCTGACCTCCCCACCCCCCACCTTCTGCCACGTCTCTCTGACCCTTCTCCCTGCCTCTTCTCTTTTTAAGGGCTCATGTGATTACACCAAGCCCATCAGATAACTCAGGATACTCACTGTGTTTAGAAGTCAGTGGATTCAGAACTTCAACTCCATCTTCAAAGCCTCCTCACAGCATACTCAGATTACTGTTTAATTAAATTCCAGGTAATGGGGATTTTGGAGGGACATCAATACCAAACATGGTTTTAGTTTTTGATTTCCATTTCAACAGTTTTATTGAAGGGCCTTGATAAAAGGCATCATAAGCCTTTTTTAGAAAGGAATAAATTTTTTATTCTTCTTTATTATGTTGACTCTTTTGGAAATAAAAGTAAATATTGTTACTGCAGAAAGTTTGGAAAATAAAAATGGAAAAAAATCAATCACAACCAACCATAAACCCATCACCTATATATGGCCACTGTTAGTATTTATATTTTCTGTCTCATTTTCTTCTTCTCATATTCATAAAAGCTGAAGTTCAAACTACATGTGCAGTATTCTACTTCTTAAGTTAATGTCAGGTTGGGAGCAATTTCTAGCATTTAATACTTACATAATTGCACAATATTATAGTGAGTATATATACTTTATTTTTTATTATTTTTTTAGAGAGAGAAAGAGAGCATGAGCAGGGGAGAGAGACAGAGAGAGTGGGGCGGGGAGAGATGGAGAGGGAGAGGGAGAGGGATGGAGGGAGGGGGGAGGGAGGGAGGGAGGGAGGGAGAGAGAGAGAGAGAGGATCTTAAGCAGGCTCAATGCTCAGCACAGAGCCAGAAATGGGGCTCAATCCCACAATTTTGGGACCTTTGCCAAAATCAAGAGTCAGATGCTCAACCAACTGAGCTGCCCAGGTGCCCCTATACTGTACTTTTTAAAAGTGCATGGGATGTTGCAAATTTCTCGTTATAAATAACATTGAATTACACATTTTTACTTTGTTGGAATTTTGGATTTTTTCCTGGATATATACTGAAGTGTTGAGTTGGGGTATTATGTCAGTCTTTTTAAAAAGTATTCCTTATATTCTAAAATATGCTTGTAAACTAACAGGTTTTTAACATATGAAGTCAGAATAAGCAGCTGATTATGACTATATAATTATGATTATATGTCTATCACTTACAATTCCATTGCAAAGATGCAAAAAAAATATTTCTGCAGAGTCATCTTTTCTCGTAATATAGCTCCCATTTCTGAATATACTTGAGACCTACTATAATAAACCTCGATTTACAAAAGCCACTAAAGGATGTGGTAGTCATTATTTCTGTTCGCCAAATATTGCCTGCTCTCTTTAGAGGCATATCATAAGATTTCATTTCTCCGTTCCCTTGGGTTTGAGGTAGTGAGCTATTTGATTTGGCTGATTACAGGTAATGTAACTGAACAAGTGTGTCACTTATTGGTTGAAAGCTTAAGAGCTACTATGTGATTAGCCTTACACTCTTTACCTCTCCCTTAGAGATTTGCTATGCTCCAGACTGTGGTTATTCTCCTAGTTTAGGATCTGGAGATGGTACAAGGTAGCAGAGCCCCTTGAAAGGACATAGTGCGAAAGAGAAATACACCTTCCTTCTTTAGTCCACCAGGATTTTAGGATTGTTTGTTGCATAGCGTAATCTCTCCCCATAATCTCCATTATGAGTAGATAACCAACAAAAATTAGTACACAGAAATGAGCTCCTACCATAACAAAAATGTAGCATTAACTAGAAACTGTTGAGGAAACCATCCATGGAGCTGGAAGAACGGTGATCCATGTTTTTTGGTATGTTTTCATGTGCGATATCTCAGAATGGATACTGTATACCGAACAAAACTGGAGAACTAAGGGAGGAAGTTGGAAAACAGAATGTTAGGAACGTGCTGGCTGCTACCGGCTCTATGTGACAAGGCAAGATCAGCTTATGGTAGAGGTATGCTACGGAATGAACTGGTTGGTTTACAAGCTAGACTAAAAAGGAAATAGAAAGGTCACAAATTCAAGGGCTTGTGGTGTTAGAAGAAATGGCTACTCCTCATACCTAAATAGTAAAATATGTAATTGAGAAGGGGTTTTGAGCAACAAAGGCTGATTCAAACTCTGCTGTGCAGCTAAAACTAAATTAAGGATAATGGCAATAGGGTTAAAAGGTAGTGAGTGGTAAAAGCTCTGAGCGGGTTTAACATGTGTACCCATTTCCTGTTGCTTCTGTGACAAATGACTACAAACTTGATGGCTTAAAATAATGCAGATCTCCTTGTATATTCTGATAGTTTAAATGGCTCTTTCTGGGCTAAAATCAAAGGGTTGGCAATACTGTGTTCCTTTCTAGAGGCTCATGGGGATAATCCATTTTCTTACCTTGTCTAGTTTCTAAAGGCTGCCCACATTCCTTGCCTCATGGCCCCCTTCCACTTTCAAAGCCAGCCATGGCTGGTCAGGTCTTTCTCCTATCACATGACTCGGACTCTGACACTGACTCTCCTTCTGCCTCCCAATTCTGCTTTTTTTTAAATTATTATTTATTTTTAAGTTAGTTGCCATACAGCCAATTCTGCTTTTAAGGACCCACCTGATTACACTGGACCCACCTGGATAATTTAGGATACTCTTCCTGTTTTAAGGTCAGCTGATTCACAAACTTAATTCTCCATTACCACATAACAGCATAGTCACAAGTGTAGGGATTAGGATGTACACATCCTTGGGGGACACTTATTATACCTACCACACACTGACATCTAGAATATCCTTTAAAATGAACAACATTGTTTAGAGCACAGAGATAAAAAGTGTTGTTCTGAAAACCTGACCACCATAAGACACCCACACTGACATCAGGGAAGTGAATGCGTGAGAGAAGGGAAAGGCATGGGAGTGAGGAAGCAAAGACACTCATCAAATAGGAAAGGAACTGTCATGTGTTTTGGTACATGACACTGAAATCAAAGAGAAAGAAATCCAATGAAGTTCTTGAGAGAATTATCTTGCCCCCCAAAATCAACCTGAAATAAAAGAGAACATGACAGTTCATGACTTAAGGTAACACTGAGACTTTTGCCATCATTTGTTAGAATGTAAGCTAAGAAGTCTGCCTAACCCCAAGGGCCGTATATTCCCTGATACCCACTTCAAATGTGGCCATGGAAGGTCATAGAAAGTGAGACTGGACTGAGCCAAGGACCATAAGTATAATGAACCAGGAAGCCCCTCTTCTACCAGAAGAGGCACTTGATAACATCTACCCAGTGAGACTTCTGAGTGGCAACAACCCAGTAATTGAGGTATGCCTCCTGTCTGTTCACTACCCAAGCAAGAGTGTTCATTGAAATTATCCAGGTCCTGTTTTATCACTGTCACTGGGTGTGGGTAGGTGGGTGAGTAAAGAGGTTGATAACCTGCAATTTTAGGTACAGGTCTCTAGATCACCAGGAGCTATATCTGGACTATATGTTGCATCATTCTTGATATGAAACTACCAGAGATTCTGGACTTTGTGCTTGGTGCTATGACTGGATGGATTTTGGGTTGTCTCCCTTAAAGGAGCAGGGAGAGAGAGTGTATTTTACCTGCGGGGAGGAGAGAGGAGCAAAAGTTTGGTAACTGAAAGGGCAGAATGTGATCATCATTAGTGCTGCTCACTAATATCCAGTTCTTATTTCCTTCCACCCACACAGAAGATTGATCGTCTCAGCCCTTTTTGGTTGGCCAGGACAACAGGAGTAGTTCCGAACATTGGATCTCCATTTCCAGGTCAGCATACTTAATTTCTTGTCCAAGTGTCTCCTGAGTTCTCTTCCCCATGCTGGAGTGATCCTAGAAGCATGTGTGAAGACTGAGCTTCTACCAGACTTCCAGACTTTCCTGACCAACCTACTTTGGACAAATAATTTGAGGAATAAATATGTTTGTGATGACTGGGAAGTTAATTGTTACTGCAACATAAACCAGCCTATCCTGACTGATACAGAATACAAATACTTTTTGATTTTACTTTGTAAAAGTTTTATCCTGATGTATCTTTAAATATCCCCTAAGATATTTCAATAAGAATTCACATACAGGCCCGTTCTGTTTATACAACATGTTCTTAGAGTACACCTATTAGAGAAAGTAAGCTGTATCTTCCCTGTTGCCTTCTTCACTTATATGCATTTCAATAAATATGTAACAGTGATAAAGAGGAGAAGAGTTTGTAGGAAAACCAGATTAATTATATCTGGGATAGCCCTGCCCTTCATCGCATTAATCAGGCAAAGATTTTTGTTGTTGTTGTTGTTGTTGTTATAGTTTATTTATTTATTTTGAGAGAGAGAGTGAGTATGAGTGGCAGAGGGGCAGAGAGAGAGGGAGAGAGAGACAGAATCCCAAGCAGGCTCCACTTTGTCAGCATGGGGCCTAATGTGGGGCTCAAAGTCACAAACTGTGAGATCATGACCTGAGCCGAAGTCAGACACTTAACTGACTGAGCCACCCAGGCGCTCCCAGGCAAGGATTTCTTAAACACGGATTATCAGCTCTATTTAATTATGAAACAGAAGTTTAAGACTTGGGTCTGTCAACTGAGCACTTCTTGAAGGCTGCAGTAGGAGGAGTGAAAAACCAACCGCATCAAGCAGCCCCAGGGTTGGGTCACAAGGGTCAGGACTTAATTATGTTACATACAGAGGGAACTGAAGAGTAAATCTCAAATTATCAAAAATCACAGAGGGGCGCCTGGGTGGCGCAGTCGGTTAAGCGTCCGACTTCAGCCAGGTCACGATCTCGCGGTCCGTGAGTTCGAGCCCCGCGTCAGGCTCTGGGCTGATGGCTCAGAGCCTGGAGCCTGCTTCCGATTCTGTGTCTCCCTCTCTCTCTGCCCCTCCCCCGTTCATGCTCTGTCTCTCTCTGTCCCAAAAATAAATAAACGTTGAAAAAAAAAATTAAAAAAAAAAAAAAATCACAGAGACTAAATCTATTATCATGGTGAAGGTAAAGTCAGGAACAGTAGGGAAAGTGATAAAATGTAGGTAATTGCACAACTGCAGCTAAATAAAAATGCTGACCTGGTGTAGCAACAAGATGAGAAGGTACAGGCTTTTCCTGTCATGAACAAGGCAGAGAAAATGGGACTTTCTTTTATCAGGGGTCCAGGTTAAATACATAGGTATTAGGCAAACGGTGTCCTACCATTTGGACAATGCTACTCTCTTAGTATAATGGACGCGTTTCTACAGTGATTGCTTCAGATTGTCAATATCCTGGGACTTCCATGATTTCACCAGAAAAGACTGGTCTTCATCTCACATGAAAAACTGATCGCAGAGAAGCCAAAAGGAGTACAGGATTGTCCCAAAGAAGAAGGAAAAAGGAGGAGGAGGAAGGAGAAGCAGAGCAGAAGGAAGGGGAGATGGTAAAGGAAAAGAGATGAATGTCTAAAAAAAAAATTCAAAGGAAAGAAAAGCTTCATTAGTTCTGGGAAATCTGAAGACCAAATTAGGAACACTGCTGAGAGAGCCGAGGGAAAGGACCCAAATAGGGGCCGAGGCAGCCGGAAGCAGGGGCGTTCAGGGTTTTGGGGGTGCAGGCAATAAGGTCTGGCCTGGGAATAGAAAGACTGTAGGTGGTTGCATCAGGGTACCCAGAGCAGAGAAAGCTCTCTAGGAAAGATCTCCCGGCTAAGCCAGTGCCCTATTTGTCTTTCGGCTCCTAGTGTTTCACAGCCAAGAGAATGTCTGTGTGGCCCTGAGCAGTCAGGCAGGCGCCCCTTCCCACACATGGGAAGAGGTTTATTACATTGGACACACAAAGTAACCCAAGTGTCCCGAAGAGAATATGAGAAAGAACATTTAGTCTTTTCCAAAGGTGTGAAACCAATCTCTCCTTGAGAAAGGGGAAAAAAAAATTTTTTTTAAATAAAACAATTCATTTTCTGCTTATTCTGAGTAGGAATTTCAAATGCCATGGTTTCCAGTCAACAGTCAGTCTCATCACGAAAGAGTGCAGCCATCTTAGAGGTATACCTGAGGATTTATTCCGAAGCTGGCATAAAACACCTGATCCCGAAACAATCCCATTTGAACTAAAATTCATTTGCGGTCATAAATTGAAGAGATGCAAACACAGAGGTGGCATTCCTCGAGCATTTTCAAACACAACAGAAGAAGAGAGTGATGGCCTCAACCCAAGCAAACTTGTCAAAATGTTGCTGGTAAGGCTTTCAGCTGCTTTCAAATGGCATCTCTCATCTGAAATATTTTTCTCAGGTTTTTTCTGTTTAATAAAATATTTTAGCATTAAAAGCCCACAAGGCATGAAGACCTATTCTTGGGGCCTTAAAGCTTATATTAAGCTTTTCCCGATGACTTCACAAATCTTTAAAACAGCAGCCATGTTTTGTCATAACGGCATCCCCACATTCGGTTTTTACTTGATTTGATTTGCGCAGTGCAAAGAGAACTGAAGTCCAAAGATGTGCCAAGTATGCTATCTGGGAATTAGATTCATCTCTATGAGCTTTGTTTCTTCATCTGCAAAACAGGTGTAATAACACCAGTTCTACCCCATCCCTGAGTTTTTAGAGAACACAGTGAATTCAAGTGCTTTAAAAAGAGAGAAACACCATGGAAATGTAACGCATGTATTATTGCTGGTGTTACTATCTTTCTTTTTGATTGCAATTTATGTGGCTGAAGCTCCAATGCAAGGGCTCATAGAAGATCTGTTTCACATTCAGGCAAGTTCACGGGCACCTGGAAGCCTCACACGCATCACAGAGGGCTTATAGCTGTCCAGAGAAGTAAGACCTTTGAGACACTAAGAAACTCCATTATGCATAACCACTGAGGCAAAAGAGAGTGGCTGGTGATGGAAAAGCTAATTTGGTGGCAATAACAGGGAGAAGGTAGGAAGCTAATCTAATCAATCATCTTTCTAACAAGCTTTCAGATAATGCCTACTCTACTGATCCACGAACCACATTCTGACAAAAAAAGAGAAAGAGAAAGAGACAGAGACAGAGACAGAATGCATGAAGAGTTCAGGTGGCCAAGAAATCCCAAACAGTAAACCATAGGAAGTTATCAACATACGTGCTTTCCAGAGCCTATCACATACTTTACCTTCCCCAATGAGATATTCACTCTCAAAGAACTCATGCTCTCCTTCTGTTCCTTCCGAAACTGTACATTACATCCAAATGATTTCCTACCATGCTGTGTCAATACACCGCGTTGCTAAATCAGTGAAAAAAGATGTGGGGTTACATCTGTGCATAGGAGGCTATGCCTAAATCACAAACCACTACATTTATATGTGTACTGCAGCCTGACAGAAAATGTTACTAACAGGTGGGTCTGATACAGGAGCATTTCTGATTTCTTCAATCAAAGATTTGTGACTTCTGTGTACCCAGCACCGTGTTAGGAGCTGGAAGTGCAGGAATGGACAATAAGACATATGCCTGCCATCATGAAGGTTACAAAACAGCAGGTACTGGGTGGGGTGGAGAAGGAAATAGATAATAATGAAACATTAGCTATATTACTAGGGGGAAAAAACAAGGAGCTGAGCTAGTATCAGAGAGTACCCACTTTTTTGTTTGTTTGTTTGTTTGTTTGTTTGTTTGTTTAGAGAGAGAGACAGAGAGAGAGAGAGAGAGAGTGCGAGCATGGTGGGTGGGGAGCAGTGAGACAAGGAGAGAGAATCCCAAGCAGGCTCTGTACTGCCAGCATGGAGCCTGACACAAGGCTTGAACCCACAAGCAGTGAGATCCTGACCTGAGCCAAAACCAAGAGTCAGACGCTTAACCGACTGAAGCACCCAGGCACCCTGTAGCAGAGAGTACCTACTTTAAATAGAGTGGTTCTTTCTGAGCAGGTGATAGTGCCAGAGGACATGGCTAGAGAATGAGAACACGGAAAACTTTTTCAGAAAAGAGAAGGAATTTGCAAAAGTCTGAGGCAGGAAAGAGATTGGTAAATTAAAAAAAACTGAAGAGAAGCCAACACGGTCAGAGATATCCAATAGCTTAAGCCAAGTGTAGCACAAGAGAGGATAAAAAAGTTTTCGTTCCTTAATTTAATGAACACTCCACCTACTCCATCAAACACTTTATTAGAAGAAGACAAACGGTCCCCATGCAGCTTTGTCCAAGTGAGGGAGATAAATACTCATGATGTGTCACTGTAAGTTGATTTGGGAGAGGTACTGCAAGCCTTCGGAACATATAAGGAGTTGGGGTAGGTTCTTTCCAGGATATTTCTTTTTAACATCACTATCCTCATAATATACAATTTTCTTGTGGAAAATCATTTATGTTAGCTTAAAATAATATATATTGAAACGTTAGATAATTCAAATCATTCCAAAGGTTGAAATATACATTCTCCAATTCCAACACTTCTACTCCAAATGGGAATATGTATGAAAAGTTTGCAGGAAAGGCAGGTTGTACTGACTGATTTTTTTTTTAAGTTCATTTATGTATTTGGAGAGAGATGGAGACAGCACAAGAGTGGGAGGGGCAGAGAGAGGGAGAATTTCAAGCAGGCTCCAAGGTCAGTGTGCAGAGCCCAACACAGGGTTTGGGCTCATGTAACCTTGAGATTATGACCCAGAGCCAAAATCAAGAGTCAGAAGTTTAACTGACTGAGCTACCCAAAGGCCCCCTGAGTGATTCTTCAATTTTGTTCAGCGTGAGACCTAGACATGCCAGCCATTCTTTTTGAATTCCTCTATCATTTCACAAGCGATCCCTTCATTAGGCAGTTTACTACCTTTTGTGTGCCAACTATCCTGTCTGCATCAACAGATTATACACTGCCTGGGGGCAAAGATTCAGTATTCTTTCCCTCCAAATGACCCAAGGCAATGTTTTGAATAAATTAAGGTCCAGATAATTTGATTCATTCAGATTTATAACATATTTTCAAAATATCTCCAAGGTTCTTATACATTAAAATGTGTGATTAACTTGGAAAAAAATGTTCACTACTTTCTGTTCAAGGGAAAGTTTCAGAAGGCATTGTTTTAGAGAGAAAATGACTTCCTCACCACCCACTCTCCCCTTGAGCCTTTGGAGAAATGAGAACTAAATAATGGAGCTTCTTCCACCAGGAAATCTGATACTAAGTGAGCTCTCTTCAGATACAAGGATAAAATTATTTGATAAAATTATTAACAATAAAAATGGCTCCTCAAAATAGATTTGCCCCAAAAGATTCTCTACATATTGATTTGATTTTCAACAGTATTCATATAATTTGTGTGCCAAGTGGTGTTGAATAATCTTTATTTAATTGTTTTGGGAGGAAATGATGGAATTCATTGGTGATGGAAAGAACTCTTTTGGCCCCCATTCATTGTCAATAAATATTTACTGACTATCTACTATGTGTCAGAGAATATACCAAGGACATAGAATACACAAAAAGAAAGTGATGATCCCTTTTCCCAAGAGGCATGCACCCTAGTGGAAAAAATTGATCTACTGGTTAATTATTTCATCAATTCAACATATGTTTAGTACACACCTGTTATATGCACCAGGCTTGATTCTAGACCATAAGATACAGCAGTGACTAAGACCATCAAAGCCCCTGTCTCATGGCATTTATTTCTTAATCAAGATCTACACAGACTATAAAGAAATAAATGAACTAGAAATTCAGATATAGAAAAGTGCCTTGAGGAAAATAAAAAAGAGTGATGTGATGGTGAATGTGGATGGAGTTGCCACTTTAGACTGAGTGAGAAGGAAAGATATCTCTGAATAGGTAATAACTGAGCTGACACCCAATGAAGCATGAAGTCAATCCAAAATTGACTAGGGTGGTTCAGTCTAAATATCAGATGGATAAGAGGGCAGAATGAAAGAAGAGAGGATATCAAGTGGTAGAAACAGCATATACAATGAAATGAACATATAAAATAATAAGACATGTTCTGCAAACCACCAGTGGGAGTTGAGAGCCAACTGTGGAGTGGTGAGCCTTGCATGTCAGGTGAAGAAGTTATATGGTAGATGATGGGAAGCTCCTGACCCAAGGGTTTTTACAATGACCTTGTCTCATGCCTTGTCAGCCCATCTCCTGGTTTCTGAGATGGCTATAGGTAGGTTGATCAATTCCTGATGCTAATCCCCCATCTGCTTTCTTCCCTAATATTATGTAACATGTATATCTTCAAATGAGCACTTCTGCACTAAACTCTAACTCTCTGCTTCTATATTTATTTTCGCCATTAGATTGTGAATTCCTTAAGGTTAGGGACAATGACCATTTGATTTGGCATGGCCAGAATCTGGGACAACATTAGGTACATAATATGAGCTCAACAAATTTTAACAGGAAGTTGACAGATAAATAGACAGGTGGCTGAAAGTTCATACTATCTTTGAATTAGTCTCTAGGACTGAAATCAAGATATTAGCACTAAGCATGAGCAAATAGCATTAAGATGAGGTTCACAACAGTTGTTTCTCAGATATTTTCCTGGGAGTGTCTGATGTCTTTTAAGTCCACAGGTTTAGGATTAGTTGCTCAGCTCCACTCAGTCTTGTGATGCTGCCTCCCTTTGAGCTTTCTCACTAGTTTTTGACCAAGCTCACTTGGTTTTCTCTAGCCTGACCATTAGCTCCCTCTAGAGGAAAGTCAGGAATTACTACTTAACTCTAATCATCACGTCTATTTTTATCTTTTACAGAGGCTGATCAGAGCATCTCTGGCAACAATTCAATGACTGGTTTGATTCCATGGACCATCCTTCAGGAGGGATCATTTCTCAATCTGTGATGAACACATCAGTGTGTTACATACAGATTGCTTGTCATCCCTCAGAGTGCCCCTCTTTTGCAGATTATTCCGATGAGAGAGAGGTAGAGGCAGAGAGAGAGAGGGAAAAGGAGAGAAATAGAGACAAACAAGGATGGAGGGAGGGAGGAAGGGAAGAATGGATAAATGGACAGAGGGATGAGTAAAGGAAAAAAAGAGAATGTGTTACCCTGTTCAGAAGATAGATTTATTCATATGTTCACATGTTCATATTTAGAAATTACTGCACGTGACAATGTTATATAATCTGTATGTGGCAAGGTTTCCAGATCATGGGTCTGGGGAATAAACCCATAGCAAATTTGGATATGCCATGTAGGCTACATCTGGGCAGACCGGCATGGAAGCAAAGATGGTGCAGTGAACTTCAGAAAAGACGCAATACTTGAAAAAGTGGACAGTAGTTCCTAAAGTTCAGACTCCAAATTAGTCTTGAGTAGTGGCTACTCTTTATCTCTGATAGAAACTGGATGGAAGAATTCTAGATAGGAAAGGAATATACTCTCAGGAGAGAGATAATTAGGTACCAATCTATTTGTGGAATATTCGTTGGAGGTTGAAAGTAAGGAAAGATTTGGGGTGCGACCTTGAACAGTGTTTAACAAAACCGTCTTTGTATTTCTGCTCAGCCCCCAGGAACTTCTGATGGACTCCCAGGGAAATAAAAGACTGAATAAGATGAAAAATCTGTATAATATGTGCAACTTAGAAATATGAGAGGTCAAAGCCATTCTGCTTGTAGCTTAATGGCCTGGTTGAACATTGAAGAAAAGAAATATCAGCTTCATCAGGTAAAAACAATATGAGGATAAGAGAGGCATGTAGGAGGCGGTCAATAAAATTTAATTTCCTTTCTCCCTCCTTCTCTGCCTCATCGCCATTCTAGAGGCAGGAATAACCACAAACACCTGCACGTAAGCATGCATGTGTGCACACACACACGCACAACATGCTCGTGCACGCACGCGCTCACACACATACACACACACACACACCTCAGGAACAAGATCCTGAAATGACCAACTGTTGCATCTTTGGCCTCATTGATGCAAACCTGACCAGTGGTGGCCTCTTCTTGACTGCTTCTCCTAAATAAAATTTATTTTGGCCAACTGAATATGTGAATGAAAGAAATAATGAATAAATGGGCAATTCAGTGAATTTCTATCTATTCAAATCTATACTTGATACCCTAAGACATCTTATACATTCAATCCTCAGCATGCCTACAGAAGGGAATTCTTCTCTCCCTTTGTACACGAGGAAACTGAAGCTTACAGAAAGTAAGGAGCTTGCTTAGGATCCTAACATGGGAACTAAAGAGTTGAGATTTACATCCAAGTGATATATTTTAAGTCCATTTTCTTTTCCTATACAAAAAGCCTCAAGTTATAGCTGAATTCACTCAGCCACAGTATCAATCCTAGTCATTAAAATAAAAATTTGGTTGCAAGAGGTGCCAGGGACTTTTGCGTAGGTAACCTGAGATCCATTCCCAAATACCTGAACACCCACTGTCTCACATTCCTTGAATCTAGGAAGGGCCGGAAACCTGACTTTTAGCCAAACGATTTGTAAGCTGAAGTTTGCTGGAGTACCCAGAAAATTATGCTTTATGATAAAAGAAGCATATATCTCTAACACTACGCCTGCCCCTCTACGTCCTTCAGGAATACAGGCATGATGTCTGGAGCAGCAGCAGCCATATTGATACGATCAGGAAAATTACAGAGATGCTGCCCTTGACACCAAGCTGCTCAAACAAGAGTAGCCACCTGTATTCTGACTCCTTGATGTGTGAGAAAACCAAACTACTTGTTTAGGTACTCTTAGACCTTATTCTTGTACTTACAGTTAAAAACAACAACTGATGCAGGAGAATGTCTAAAGCACTCTCTAAAGTATCCAGATTAGTGAGCCAACAGAGAAGAACAACTCTAATTTTATAATGATAAATATCTATCCGTACATGAAAACCATATTTTCAAAGTCATAATTTCCTGCTCTGAAAAAAAAATCAAATATCATCCATGTTCAGTTGATCCTAAACTCTGAAGAATATGAATGACAAAAGAAAATTTTTATGAAAATTGAATTAAGATAAAGACAGTTACTCTGATTTTTCTAAACAGCATCTAACACATAGTTGATGCTCAATAAGGCTGAGTGGTTAAATTATGTATCTTATTAGCAACACATCTCAGTACTATCATTTGGAAAGTTCTTTCTCTCACAAATCAATATTATGAAGAATAAGGCAGCAGGTGGAGGATGTAAAAATGAATCATTTTTCAATAACTTCTTTCAGTGTGGAAGACTTCAGATGTCTAGACATATTTTGCTATTGAATCCCACACTGATATTTCAGGAGTTGTTTCTCCCCATCGCATACAAAATTACTCTAATTATAGCCAAGCATTTTGCTCACCCGCTGTCTATCCTGAGCCAAGAGTAAAGTCCGTCTGTGCCCCTTCCGGTAGCTCCAGCCGTGGCATCTGGCACCCACCTCAGTCATCAGGTATGGGTTGAGAATTAGGATGTTTTCTCTACAATTTGACGATGAACATAGTAAGTTATTTTTAGAATTGAGTGGAAAAGTTATAAATTTCCCACACGGCATGTCATTAAAAGTTTAATCTATTACTTCGTAATAAAAATGTGGAGAATAACAAGTAACAAAGCTTTGACTTAAAAATTAATATTTCGGGAGACAATAATTTGGAAGCACTTTCATGTTCTCATGGTTTCTTGATCATTTGCAGGTTATCAGGTATCCCATGATTTGTAGACTTACATTCATGTCTTATTTGAGAAGTTTTCAGAAAGATAAACCCAGCAGGGTAAGAAAGCTCAGATGTATAATCGTGGCAGGGACACACCCTGATCTGAGAAGAGAAAAGGGAACAAAGAAAGAACAAAGGGCACTAGGAGACCGACTTGCCTGGATAGTGACAGTTACCTGGGTACAACCAGTAATAATGGCTCAGATCAAATGATTTCTGAAAATTATTTCAAAGGATATTTGATAGAGCTCATGAGATCTTCCCAAACACACAAGCTCATTCTTCTGATATGTGTGAGGAGATAATGCTCATTAACAAAAAGGGAGGAATTAGATTTTTAAAGTTTCTAACAGGTCACAACATTGCTATGGAACACCCGGTATCATGTCACTGCTCTCCACCTCACTGCATTTAACTTACTCTCAGTCCATACTTGCAACTACTTCCCATAAGGTGAGAACTCTAGTCTGGGTTGTTTGTAGGTGAAGAGGCAGTCTTATCTTTTCCATGTTGCCTCATGGGATTAGGCAATTAGATACTTTGACTTGTTCAAGCAGTATTTGATGACAGCCTCTGATCCCTCCTTCCCCAACCAAATCATTGCTTAACTCTCTTTTAAGACAATGTTATTTCAGAGGACTCTGTTGGCAAACAAGGTGGCATTTTATTGTGCAACTGCATTTAAATCCAGGCTAGTCCACACTGGTTTTCCCGAAGAGAAGGTTTTCTGGAATAATGGACAGTGTTCAGGATTGGGTGTCACATGCCATGGATCTAAATCCTAGCTCTGAAATTACCAGGGGTATGAGTATAGGGAAAGTACTTAACCTCTTCTTTAAAAAAAAATTTTTTTTCAATGTTTAGTTTTGAGAGGGAGACAGGCAGAGTGTTGAGCCCAGGAGGGACAGAGAGAGAGGCTCCAGGCTCTCAGCTTTCAGCAAAGAGCCCGGCACGGGGCTCGAACCCATGAACCACAAGATCATGACCTGAGCCAAAGTGGGACACTTAAACGACTGAGCCACCCAGGCGCCCCCAAAGTACTTAGCCTCCATGACCCTCAGTCTCTTGTTTAAAACTGGGGTCTGGATACCTGACTCACAGGACCCTTAAAAGGCAGAATGAGATGATTGGCTGGAAAGTGCCTGGCTTCTAGTGGGGCCCAAAAGAAACTTTCACTGGATCTGAACTCTTTAGCTTTCCAGAAATATGGAATCAAAAACTAGGAACCCAGTAACTTCCTGGCATCCAGGGTGCCCTGCGTGAGAATGCGGATTCTTTTATGTTTATATACGCATTGCTACACCTAAAAAATGCCACACATCCACCTAACAGAACAGGAATGACTGGCAGACAGCACTGACCTTCTACCAGGAAATCACAGATTTTCAAAACAAGCACTTTTTAAAATTACATAAGTATGCAGTACGAATCAGAAAAGAGGCTGTCTTTAGTTGTTTGATCAACATTTCATTTTCTGTAGCTTCCACCTTCTTACTGCTGGCCTGCTATCTCCCTCAATAGGAGAAGAAGGCTACTGGGATATTTGTTACAATTGTCTGCTTAAGGTTCTTTGGCAGATCACATGTTTTACTTAATTAAATAATGTCCCAATTAATTGATTTGTTTGTAGACATTCTTAATTTAGTAAATGCTGAGCAGAATGCTAAAAATACCATTATATTTCTGACAGAGGCACCACTAAAGTCTGATAATTGATAGCTTTGCTGTTTTTTCTGATGGCCTGAAAAGCTTTTAAAGCTAAATTCTGTAATCATGTTCATCTTTGGAAATTAGTTTTGTGAAACCACACATTTAGTTCTTGCTGAGAAATCTCATTTTACTCATTTTAACATAATTTATAATGCATAAACTAAATTAGCTTTTGTAGCTAAGCCAGCACATTTTTCTTTAATTTTTATCTCATCCTAATATATTTTTGACCTTGAAAACTGTAATGTCTGTTGGATATTGAAGCCTCTGAACAAAGAAAATCATTTCCATTCCATCACTATGGTTACACTTTCTTCGCTCTCCAGCACTGAACAGCGCTGAAAGTGTTGAATCTGGATTCCTCAGGAGGGCAAGGGGAACCTCACGTAATATCATTTAGTTCTGATTAAATAAACACATATACCTAATGGAACCCAGGAAAGTAGCAAATTACTCCACTCTGTTTACCTTGCATGTGATACGACTAATGGCGAGGGGCAATACATCACCCAGAGTTAACTCGCTGCAGGTTCTGTTGTGTGTGGTTTCTCCCGAGGCAGCCATACATACACATTCATCTCAAAAACACAGTCAAAATGCCAAGCAGCTCCTAACACCTCCGGTCCTCCCGAAGTCAAAGCGGTTTCATCCCTTCCTAACAACAGAGAACTTTAAGCGTGAATCATACGGTTCCCTGTCCACCAGAGACATGTTTCAAACGAGCTGGCGACATGTCTCCCATCCTGCTAAAATGGCTCTGGCTGCCCTACAAAAGCAAGATAAGGAAGTGGTCATTCAAACAAATGCTATCCTTGCTGCCTCTGATAGAAAAAAAAAAAAAAAAAAACCTCTTTACAGAGGGCACCATTTGGTAAAATGTTGCTTGAATTTCTTTTCTTAAAATTTTTTTTTCAATGTTTATTTATTTTTGGGACAGAGAGAGACAGAGCATGAACGGGGGAGGGGCAGAGTGAGAGGGAGACACAGAATCGGAAACAGGCTCCAGGCTCCGAGCCATCAGCCCGGAGCCTGACGCGGGGCTCGAACTCCCGGACCGCGAGATCGTGACCTGGCTGAAGTCGGACGCTTAACCGACTGCGCCACCCAGGCGCCCCTTGAATTTCTTTTCTTACACAGCTGGTTCACAATGTTAACTACGGTAGGTTTTCTGTTTTTTCTTCTCCTCAGCAGTTCATGCATCAAAGGCATCTTGCAGAGAAGTGTTGGCAAGAGTCAGTATCTTCAAGTGGCCCTAAGTGCTTAAAAGAGTATATCCAATCAGTGTTGTGGCAAATGAAATCCATGTAAGCTGAGATGGAATGTCTCATTCCTAAAATTCTTATGCAAACACATTTCCAACTACCTTGATTGGGTTGTGCAAAAGCAATGCATAGCTATTAATTTCCGCAGCAAATGATTTTCCAAAGTGGGGTAGGGCAGGAAACTCTTGGCAATATGCTAGAGCCCAGGTAGAAGAGAAATCTGCATCTTTAATAGCTTTTGGGTACAGGGACCACACGGTAATCACCCCTGTGGCCTGGCACAGGGCCTGCCCACACTGAACGTGCCATAAATAGTAGTGGTGTGGAAGAATAGGTAGATGGATGAAAAACTCACTGTTTTATAAGATTTAAAGATTCTTTGATGGTGGGACATGACATGCTGGCACTCGGAGAGATGAGAGGCAGAACTCTTTGTAACTTAGGGTTCCAAATGAGAGAAGGCTGTCAGGCAGGGTCAAACAGGGGGTTCCACCCAGGACAAGGTAACAGCAAGCTGGGGCTAGAGGGAGCAGCTTATGGATGGCAAATGGAACGCAGCTCCGTCCAGGCGTCCTGGACTCCCTGCGGGTTGGCTAATTTGAATAGTTCCGGAGGCTCTAGGTCACAGGGACTGGTGGTCTGGCACCCGGGCCCCCCTGGGTAATTAAGGCTAGTGCATAATGGCCTAGGGGCCTCAGAGTGTGAGAACCTGACGAGGGAAGTGACTGAGGTACAGACTTCATAAAGCTGCTCAAGAACGGGGCATGCCTGTAACCAGGGCCTCAAAACTGGATCAAGACAACTTTTTTTTTTTTAGAAAACTCTTATATGCAGCTGTTCATGGAAGGAGAGAATCCAGTCGAAATTTAGGAGAGCATCACATGTCATTTAAAGGCAACTAAAATATCAATAAAGTATCACAGGGAGTTTATCAGAAGTCTCTTGGCAGGATTATCAAGTTTTAATAACTTAGTTTTGGTGGGTAAAAGACCAAAAAACTTTTTGAAAAAGCAACTCACGAACACTGCATATTTTAATAGCCTCAAATGTTTTCCTATGATGTGTTGGGGTCAATTGTGTACTTGGGCTGGCTAGGACATCTATATTTTTATTTTTATTTAAAAAAATTTTTTAATGTTTATTTATTCTTGAGAGAGAGAGAGAGAGAGAGAGACAGACAGACAGACAGACAAAGTGCAAGCTGGGGAGGGGGAGAGAAAGACGGAGACACAGAATCTGAAACAGGCTCCAGGCTCTGAGCTGTCAGCACAGAGCAGGACGCGGGGCACGAACCCACGAACCATGGGACCATGACCCGAGCAGAAGTCAGACACTCAACCGACTGAGCCACCCAGGAGCCCCTCTATATTTTTTAAAAGCAAAGTAGCTGGGACTGTCCAAGTTCAGGAAGGGCTGCCATCATATAGCATGCTGTGTCAGAGGCGGAAATCAAAAGCTAGCTGTGGCAGAGTAAGAATGCCCCACAGATGTCCCCACCCTAATCCCCAGTGAGTATGCTACCTGACGAGGGAAATTACTTGACAAGGGAAATTAAGGCTGCAGCTGGAAGTAAGATTGCTAATCAACTGACTTTAAAATAGATTACCCAGGTGGGCCCAATGGAATCAAAGGGTTCGTAAAAGCAGTCCAGGGAGACAGAAGGGGAAGTCAAAGTGATGAGAAGGGAGGAGGGCTTCACCCACCAAGCAGGCTTCGGAGAGGGAAATGGGGAGGGGCCAAGACCTAAGGAGCGTGGGCAGCCTCTAGATGCCGAAAAGGCAAGGGAACGCTTTCTCCCATGGAGCCTTCAGAAAGGAGTGGTGCCCTGCAGCTGACCTGGTGTTAGACCCACGACACTTAATGCTGCACTTCTGACCTACAGACCTATATGATAATGCATTGGTGGGTCTTGAAACCACTACATTTGTGACAGTTTTTTACAGCGGCAAATACGAAACTAATGACCAACCAAACTCCCAAAGCATAAAATTATTGCTGCTTTCTTCCCAGATTTTCTTCACCCAAAGTTTTGCTTAACGTGGAGGCAAACACTCAATGACTTGTCCAGGTTCAGCCGATGTTTTGGTTGAAACATTTGCGTGTCTAATATATAATTCATGACAACCTCATTCTGAAAGCATTTTCTGTTAATGTATCCTCCTTCATTCTCAAATATCAACTCTCTTTGAATATTTATATTTAAAAATAAAATCTAAACCTATTTTGGTTTTGTAGAAGGTGACACTGGACCAGAAGAAACTTGCTTCTCAGACCACAGTGTCTACTTTGTGGACTTCAAATGCCCAATAACAGACAAGGAAGAAAGCCACACATCCTGCTATTAACATAATTATTTTACTTTCCTTCTTCATATTCATTCTTGTATACTCAAAAGAATACATTTCATACTAACCCCCTTTGTTAGACGTGGAAGATATCAGAAATTATACCGTGTTTTGAATGGAACACACTGACTGAACAGTAAAGCCAAAGTGGTTTCAAGGTCAAAGAGTTTGACAGGACAGGACAGTGGCTAGAAAAATGCAAGGTGGCTGAGTTGTGGTAGCAGGGATCCTTCATGGGCAGGCATTATTCTAAGCTGCTTATCACGTCTTTGGGTAAATATCAAGAGGTGCATAATCTAGAGAGCAGATCACGAAGTACAGGGTGAGATCAAGGCGAATGTCAACCCCAGCTTCACTCCCGAGTACCAGTGGGCAGTTTTCACGTAACCTCCCTGTGTTTTTGTGTGACCTCTCTCTCTTTTTGTGCGACCTTCCTCTGTTTCAACAGCTAAATCAAAATGCTTCTGTCTCTTGCAGGGATATACTATTCCCTTTACTTCCCATTTGTTTCCCTTAATGGAGTTTTGATTTTTTGATCTATCTCTTCTGCTTTTTTCTTTTCTGAGTTCAGAAAGCCTGAGTATCTGATTTCCCTCTCCTTTTTCTCTCTTATCTTTCCAATCTAGTTTTTAAATGTCACTTTTAGTCAAGGGTCTTTCTGTTTTTATACCGGGCTTGTCTCATTTCCCCTTTCTGTGAGAGGAAAGTTCTTTAAAAATTCACTTTGTAACTGTCGTTTACTTTTATTGTTGTTGTTTTTAATAACAAAACTTTGTATCTCAGAAGAAGTAGTGATAATAAAATGTCCAGAGGCAAATTTACTCCCTCTGTCAGCATCTTTTCATTGAATGCCACCTTACTTCATGATAAACTTCAGGGAGGAAAAAGATGAATAAGGCAACCATTACCCTCAAGAAATTCACCCACTAGTAAAGAAGAAAACAACCCTATTACAGAAAATAACTCAAGGAATGTGATGACCGACTCCTGAAGGACTTGAGGTATATACACTCCTCATACAAGAGCATTGTATGCTCTTCCCCTCCCTTTCTTATCATCATTCTGGAACACTCAGAATAGTGCATCTCAGCCCCAAATCCCTGTAGCTGCAACACAACCTAAGAGAAAGGTAACTAAGCAGGCATCCACTCCACCGCTGTCCCACAAGTACCCGAACTTCAAAAACATCAACACAAAGAACAGGGAGAGGCACCTGGCTGGCTCAGATGGTGGAAGATATGACTCTTTATGTTAGGGTTGTGAGTTTGAGCCCCAAGTTGAGTGTGGAGACTGCTTAAAAATAAAATCTTAAAGAAAAGGGGGGAAGGCACCTGGGAGGCTCAGTTGGTTAAGCGTCCAACTCTTGATCTCAGCTTGAGCTGAGTCTTGATCTCAGGGTCTTGAGTTCAAGCCCTTCATTGGGCTCAGCGCTGGGCGTGAAGCCTACTGTGGAAAAAAAGAAAAGAGGAGAGTACTAAAGCACATTAAGTACTCTTCAAGACCATTCTTGGTACACTCACAGTGCTAAAACATCCTTTGAAGTCACTTAAAATTGGCTCAGGAAAGGGACAAAAGAGGTTGAAACATGGCAACAAATGAATTCTAACCACCTGGAACATTCAATTAATAAAGAAACTTATTTTCACACTGGAAAAAAATGTTTCTAAGCAAATCTCAGAGAATCTTAATCTATACACTTATTCTCATCCCTAAGGCTTTTCTTCCCTTCATATATTTTTTTCCTTTCTCCTAATCCTCTCAAGGCCATCTTCAGTCACTAACTGATGCTGATTCTACCTTAGAGATGTCTAAATCTATCCCCTCCTTTTAATTGCTAAGTACAGTTTCCTTTGATGGCTATAATATGTCTTTCCATTCTCTTGTTGGTGGCCATTTGGGTTGTTTCAGTTTGGGGCCATTAATAGAGTGGCAGTGAATATTCATATAAAAGGCTTCTTGTGGACATATGTCCAATATGTGGACATATTTATCTTGGTAAAATACTTAGGAGTGGAATTATTTGGTTATAAGGTAGAAACATGTTTTATTTTATAAGAAAATGCCAGTTTCTAAGTTGGTTGTACCAGTTGTACTCTTACCAGTGATGTGAGAGACTCTAATTGCTTCACATCCCAGCCAACATTTAGTGTTGTCAGCCTTTTTAAATTTAAGCCATCCTATAAATATAGTGATATTTTAATACTAATTTGCATTTCCCAATAACCAATAATGTATAACTTTTCAAGTGTTTATTGGTCATTTATATATCTTCCTTTACAAAGTGTCTAGTTTGCCTATTTGTTATTAATCTCTCTTCTCACTGTTGAATTGAAGGTGTTCTTTATATACTCTACATACAAGTCCTTTGCCATATACTTGTATAGTATGATGAATATTTGTTCCCACAATAACCTATTCACTTTCTTAATGAATACTCTTAGTGAACAGAAGTTCATGATTTTGAATAACAATGTATCAATTCTTTCCTTTATGATTATTATTTTCCAAGAAGACTTTACCTATCTCAGGGTTATGAAGATATTCCATTATATAGTGTTAGAAACTTCGTACTTTCAGCTTTTGTGTCAGGTCCACAACCCATCTTTTTTTTTTTTTTTTTTTTTAATGTTTATCTATTTTGAGAGAGAGAAAGAGGGAGAGGAAGAGAGGGAGGGAGGGCGGGGTAGGGAGGAGGGGTTGAGAGAGAGAGAGAGAGACTGAGCAGGGGAGGGGCAGAGAGAAGGGGAGAGAGGAGAATCCCAAGCAGGCTCCATGCTCAGTGTAAAGCCCAATGTGGGGCTTGATCTCACAACTGTGAGATCATGACCTGAGCCAAAATTAAGAGTAGGATGCTTAACTTACTGAGCCACCCAGGCACCCTCCACAACCTATCTTGAAATAATTTTTGAGTGAAATGCGAAGTTAGGGCTGAGTTGGTTTGGAGGTTTTTGTCCTCCTCGCTGTGAATATCCAGTGATTGAGCATCATTTCTTGAAAAGAATTTCTTTTTTCCCACTGAATATAGCTTTGACTCTTGTGTTAAAAATCACATTGACTATATAACTAATTGTCTATTTCCAAACTCTCTATTCTGTTTCATCAAGCTTAAAGATCTATTGTTAGTCACTATCACAATGATCACACTTACTTCATTAGTGTAACTTCATGGTGTGTCCTGAAATCAGCTAGTATATATCTTTTAATTTGTTTCTCCTCTTCAAGATTTTTTTTTTTTTTAAACTGTTCTAGGTAGGTCCTTTGCATTTCCAAGTAACCTTAGAATTAACTTGCCAATTTTTAGAAGAAAAAAGCCTTGGGATTTTGAGATTGCATTGAAAATCTATAGATAAATTTTGGAAATTTTACATCTTACATTAAATTTACATTGACATATTCCTCCAATCCATGAATATTGTTTATTTATTCCCTTATGTAGATCTTTAGTTGTCCTCAGTAGTATTTTTTAGTTTTCAATGAGGAGTTCTTAGGTATATTTATTTAATGTTTTGAAGCTAGTGCAAGCAATGGGTTTTTAAAATTCAACCTTCAAATTGTGTTGCTGTTACATAGAAATGCAATTAATTTTTGTATATCAACACTGTATTCTGTGGCCTTACTAAATTCATATGTTGGTTCTAGGATCTTTTTTGATAAATCTCATAAAATTTTCTATGTATACATTTATATTGCCATTTTTCCTTTTGTATGTTTTTTATTTTTGCTTTACTACACTAGCCACTACTTGGAGCACAATGTTGAATAGAAGTAATAGAAGTAGCCTTCTTTGTCTTGTTCCAATATCATATGGAAAACATTCAGTATTTCACCATTAATTTGCTGCAGGTGTTGTTGGATTGAGAGACTCCCTGCTATTCCTACTATGCTGAAAGTTTTTATCATAAGAAGTGTTAAATTTTGTAATTTTTCTGCGTTTTAGCTAATCACATAATTTTTCTTTTTAATCTGTTAATGTGATATTGTACCTTAATTGATTTCATTAATTTTATTAAATTGATTCAATTAATTGATTTTCAAATGTTGAAACAATATTGCATTCACTTGGACAAATCCCACTTTGTCAAATATATTATCTGATTATATATTTCTAAATTCAGTTATTCTAAATTCAAATATATTTATATTTTAATTTTAGAGAAAGAGAGTGTGCGAGCAGGGAAGAACGGGAGAGGGAGACAGAGAATCTTAAGTGGAGCCTGACATGGGGATTCTACCCCAGAACCCTGGGGTCATGACCTGAGCTGAAATCAAGAGTTGGTTGCTCAACCAAGTGAGCCACCCAAACACCCTTAAGTTATAACTTATTTAAATTCAACACAGTTATAATGTTATTAAGTTTTTTAATTTCATGGCATAGTCATTCATAGCATTTTTCTTCCTCATCTTTAATGTCCACATCATCTATAGTGATGGCCCCTTTTATATTTACGGTATTGATAGTTTGAAATTCCTATTTTCTTTTAAAAATTTTATCAGTATAGCTGGGACAACTCTTCCCAAGTAGGACTGCATAAAAGAATTAAGCCCTAATGCTCTAAAGCATCTATTGTATAATATGAAATAAACTTTTTTCTACTGATCTAAAATGTATTGGCTGTGTAACTTAGAATAGAGAAAATAGACAATCTAATACTATTAAGTCTAATTCTCTTGCAGAACCCCAGCTGAGAAAGATCAATTCTCAATTTTATTCATCTTTTCTGATAATCAATTTTTTATTTCATTGATTTGTTTTATTGTCTGTTCATTTTAGGTTTCATCAATTTCTATTCCTTATTATTTCCTTCCCTCTGTTCACTTTGGGTACAATTTCCTTTGCTTCTTCTATCTTCCTAAGGTACAAATATATATGGTTGATTTAAAATCATTCTTCTTTCTAAGATTTGCCATTATAAATTTCCATCTAAACAATGTTTTCCCTGTACCCCACAAACTTCGATACTTTATGTTTTTATTACCATTTACTAAAATAGTCCTTAATTATCTTTGTAATTTTTTATTTGGAATGTATTATTTAGAAGTGTGTTTCTTCTAAATATTTGAGAACTGTGTCAATATTTTGTTATTGATTTCTAATTTAATTTTTTGACAGAAAATATGCTCTAAAAGATTTCAATAATGTTAAATTTGTGAACACATTTTAATGGTTCAGCAAATAGTCTCTCTTGATAAATATCCGATGTACACTTCAAAAGAAAATGTCCTAAATTGTTGAATAGTGTGCTATAATTATCTATTGGGTCAAGTTGGCTGATAGCAGTGTTTAAATCTATATCTTCAGAGTTTCTAGTCTATTTGTCAAATCAGTTACTGAGAAAAGTGTTAAAATGTCCAACTCTGATACTGGATGTGTCTATTTTTGCTTTTAGTCCTATCACTTTTTGACTTATACGTTTTGAGGCTCTGTCACAGTTGCATTCACATTTAAGATTGTTTTGTCTTCTTGATGAATAATAATTAATTCATTATTTATATCATTATGAAACAGTCCTTTTTATCTCTGGTAATACTCTTTTCCTTGAACTCTACTTTGTCTATCCTTGATGTAATTATTGCATCTTTATCATGATCAATGGTTTTTTTTTCTCTTTTAACCGTCTATGTCTTTATGTTTAAAATACAACTCATATGGGGTCCCTGGGTGGCTCAGTTGGTTAAGCGTCCTACTTTGGCTCAGGTCGTGATCTCACAGTTTGTGAGTTCAAGCCCTGCATGGGGTTCTGTGCTGACAGCTCAGAGCCTGGAGCCTGATTTGGATTCTGTGTCTCCTTCTCTCTCTGCCCCTCCCCCACTTGTGCTCAGTCTCTCTCTCTCAAAAATAATAATAAACATTAAAAAAATTAAAATGCATCTCATGTAACTTATTGGAATGGCTGAAGTAAAAAAACAGTGACAACACTAAATACTGACAAAGACTCAGTAAAACTGGATCACTCATATACTGCTAGCGGATTATAAAATGATAAAGCTACTCTGGAAAAGAGTTTCTTACAAAACTAAACATTGTGATTACCATAGAACTCAGCAGTTGTACTGTTGGGCATTTATCCCAGAGAAGTGAAAACTTATGTCCGTACAAAAAAACCTGTCCACATATGTACATAGATTTATTTGTAATAGCCAAAAAGAGGGGACAATCCAGAGGCCCTTCAATGGATGAGCAGTGAAACAATGATACATCCACATCATAGACTATTACTCAGTAATAAAAGGAACAAATTATCAATACATGCAACAACTTGAATGTATCTCCAAGGAATTAAATCAAGTGCAAAAAGCAAATCCCCAAAGGTTGACTACTATGTAATTTATTATATTCTTGCGATGAAAAAATCATAGAAATAGAGAACAGATTAGTGGTTGCTAGGGGTTAGGGATCGGGGACTGGAAGGGAAGTGGTGTGGCAAAAGAAAAAAAAAGAGCAACAGATCGGCTGATTTCAAGATCTGTGCTTATTTCTGGGTCTGTTGCTATTGACTCATTTTTTCTCCTACTTAAGTGTCACATTTTCCTACTTCCTTGCATATCTTCTCATATATTATGTATACTCAATTATGGATTCTATGCTGTTATATAAGTCTGAATTTTAAGACTATTGTATTTTGTTATGGCATTTAATTTATTGACAGATCAGCTTTATTCTATCAGGGTTTGGTTTTAAGCTTTTTTAATGATGAATCTAGAGTAGCCCTACTCTTCAGTTATAAATTTTGCGGGGTCTCAATTGAATGCCCAGGGTGTTTATGAGGTCCCTCCATGTTGGATGGTGTAACTCCATCTTCCTGTACTATGCAACCTCCAAGATTCTGCTCAGTTCAGTTATCCAATAGCTATTTTCTGCCTCATCTTACTGAATCTTGATCTATGCATAGCCAGCTTTCTATTCACCCCAAAACTGAAGGAGACCCGGATGCAGATTTCTGAAGCCATCTTATGTATCTGTCTACTCCTCAGTAACCTGATCTGTAACTTCCTGCTACATCAGCAGCCCCAAACTCTACTCTCTCCTGCCTCTAGTCAGTGATACCACTGCTCAAAAAGAAACAAACACACTTTTTAAAAAAATTGGGCTCAACTTGTTTTCATTTGGGCTTCACTTATTTGAGCTGAGGTTTGGATGGTGGCCCCAGGCAGAAAGCTGTAGTAAAATATGGTGTTTTCCCTATCTCAAGCATCGCAGTCCTGTGCTATCTGTTGTCCAACGTCTGAAAACAGTTTATTCATACGCTTTGCCCAGTTTTACAGTTCTTCAGAGAAGAAAGGCTAAGTCCCATAACCGTTTCTCCACAATGGCTGCCACTGCATCTACACTTAAACATAATTCTTTGTCATGAAAGCTCCATGAAATAAATACTTTTAAATCACTTTCTGGCTAAGAAGAAAGACCAAACTTAGATAAGTTAAACATTTTCTGTTATTCCTTAAGCCCCTCACGGGTAAAAGCAAAATTTATTCATTCTGTTCTTCATTGTGCTTTATGCGGTCCTTCGTACACAACAGATGCTGAATAAATAAACTAACATTTTCAACATTACACATATGGAAAACCCAAATCTCCGAGAAGACAAGTGGGGAAAGAGGAAGAAACTAATGTTGGTTAAGTGCTTGGATTTGCAAACTACAGATCACAGGCCCAGAGTGACCCACAGGTCTTTTTTAAATAAAGTTTTATTGGAACACAGCCACACTCATTCTTTTACATATTGTCTCTGGCTGCTTTCATGCTATGATGACTAACTTGAGTAGTTAGGCCTGCACAGCCTAAAATATTTACTATCTGGTCCTGGGCAGAAGTCTGCCAACCCCTGATTTAGTGTATGTTATATGCCAGGCAATCTGCTCAGCACTGTTACATACTTTTCACCTCATTAAATTTCCCAGCCATGTTGTGAAATAATAAATAACGCCATTATCCAGATGTGGACTCTGAGACCCAGAAAGGTAACGTGTCCCAGGTTTTATGGCTCGTGAGTGGCAGAGCACAAATTTGAATTCTGACTTGTCAGACTCTGACACCTATGCTTTTTTTACTTCTAACAGTCAGAGAACCTTGCAAAGATATGGAAAATGCTAAACGGGAGGGCCCTTTTTGTGATTTGCATATCATCACATATGGGCAAGTAGAACTCATGCTAAAGTAAGCTGAAGAGCTGGCTTTATATCCTATAATAAAAATAGTTAATACCATTACTAGAAGAAGTGTTTTATATGTCAACCCCTGTACTGATTAAAAATTATGTGCATGTGGGGTGTGTGATATATACACATCACATGCACATATATAGGTGTATGTATGTGTGTATATATATATATCCATATATATATGGATATATATATATGGATATAAGTATATGTGTGTATACATACATATAATTTTATTTTATTTCATATTCTGTGAGGCTATTTTAGGTACAGGAAGAAATGCCTAGAAAGTTTATATTACAAGACGGTAACTAGTAAATCAAGCGTTCAACCTGATTTTCCCAACTCACTAATGCTCTGTGTACACCTGCTTTCCATTCTTTCTCAACTCTTCCCTAGGTTTTCATGACTTCAAATGCCCATCCCAGGGCATGAGGGAGAATGTCGCACAGGTCCCCTCTGGTCACACAAAGTACCAAAGCCCCTCTTGCCAATGGCTCTTCTGGGCTTCCTTGGCAGTCTTCCAGCCCTCACTCGCAGCCCTGTCAAGATGTGATGCGTTTCTTTCTTCTCTCTTTTTAAGTGCTTGAAGCTCTGAGCCATCATCATTTAATTTTAAATTATCTTCTGATTTCCTACGTGGGCCGAGAATGAGAGTAGTCTGGGGAAAAACGGTAGTGACAATAAACGAGAAGGGAAGCATTTGTGAAAATCTTTTTCTTCTTTTCAAGAAGAGTTGTAATATTGTTTTGTATCAACATGACTCCTGCCTTCAGCTGTAACAAAGTTAGAGAAAATGTTGGTGCTATAAATTGAGAGTTCAGGAGGTAACTCTATTGACCCAGTCTTTTCAATGGGATTGGTATTATAGGTTTCCCACATAGAAACCAGTGTAGAAATATTTTTAAAGTAATTTCATCTTTGCCAGTAGCCCTTTCCTCCCTCCTTATGTCTCTTCTCTTTCCCAAGGTGTCCCTAAGTTCTTCGATCTCCTGGCGTCTCCTGTTCATGCTCTCCTTCCAAACCTCCATAACTTCCTGTGGTGCCTGAGATCAAATCACTCAGGGGGCAAAGATAGGGACATAACTTACCATTTGCTAAATTGGGTTTTCTTATAACTGGTTCAAAAGAGCTCTCTCATAGTAGACCAATAAATGTTATACAGACACAAAGAATGTTAAATCTACACGACAACTAAGGGTCTGATGAAATATGGATGCCATGTCTACAGAACATTTTTTGGGAGGATTTTTGTTCATGTAAAGATAAAGGGATACAGGTCAGAGTTACCCTCATGGGTGCTCTGAGTAGGTTGTTTTATTTTTAGAGATGTTCCAAAGGTAAGAAATGGCAGTGGAGTAAGCATGTAAAACCTGAATGCAAATGTGACATCTTCTGTAGCCAGCCAGAAAATTCCAGGTGCTTTAAGACTGTGCAGTCATTCGTCCAGTAATAGACACCACACTACATTCTATCCCAAAGGGATCGGGATTGGGCTTGACAGCCTAGGGGAGACTGAGGAGTCAAAAAAATCACAGCAAAGGAGAAGTGAACCACTAAGTGGGACAATAGTCCCACAGGGGCTAGGAAAACTGGCCACCATTTCAACTACACCCTCACCAAAAGTTTTTAATTGAGTCTATTGAGAATATTCCTTTTTCCTTGTGGGGATACATCCTTGATTTTATAATAACAGTTAACAAGAACAGTTGAGTTCATTTTAGAACCAACAGCTGGAACACACCAGTTCCATAAAGCAAAAGCTGTCTTTCCAATTTAGGTCATCATGTAGAAGCTTCTACCATGCCCTTTGGATTATGCCTATCCTCAATCAGCTCACTTCCTTCCAGCCTGCCCATTTCCGTAAACGCCATCTTTCCTGCCATCCAAACCTTAACTTGGCTTCCCCTTTCTCCTTCATTTCCTGACATCTAACCCATTGGGGGATGCTGGCCTTACCGACAGCACCAGTAGCTGATCAGAGTTACCTTGAGAAGCGGCAACTGTCAAAGACGTTTCCAACATCATCAGTAAATAGTCACTTGACCTTCACCATTTCTCTGCTCTCTGCTTCAAGTGCCTGTGAAAGAGTTAGGGAAAATAAAAAAGAGTAAATGAGTGCACTGCAGGTTACCTGGCTTGGGTTGTTGGGTCTGAGTTGGACAAAGGGAAAGAAATGAGACTGGAACTTGAGACTTACATGGGCTGGGCTTTGTCCTAACTAAAAAGGCCTAAAAAAGCAATGGAATCCTCGTAAGATGTTAATGGAGGACAAGAATGGAGTCAATTGGCAGAGCGTGTTTAAGTTGGTGACCGAAAAACAGTAAGGCCTTCCTAGCCTTGTACTCCACTGAATTCAGACTGATAAACAGATTACGCTGTTTTTGTAACTTAATTTGCATAGCCAAGACCCAAGCCCAGGCTAGTGAAGAAAACATAGTTTTTGGAATCACAGAAGCCCAGTTTCAAACCTCTGTCATTTAATACCTGGGTGAACTGGATCACACCACATCTTTTGAGTATGTTTTTGCATCTATAAAGTGACAACAGCATCCACCTACAGCATCATGAGAATGACTAAGGATGATGTGTAGCATGTGACTACCACAATACTGGACATGATAAACATTCAACAAATCATTCTATTGTCATCATATTTGATTATCTATATAATGTCCGTCTCTCTCATTTCCACCAATTCAAATGCTATGGCTCTTCTTCATGTTCCGCCTCTTTATGGATCCATCCCCAACTATATATGAGAGTTTCCTTCAAGTATTTGAAAGTGAGTGTCAGAAAAAAAAAAAAAAGTGGACATTCTGTACAGCTCCTACAGGGCAATTTTATATAGAAATAAATAAAAAGAAACCGATTCCAGTTCAGCATCTGAAATAGGTTTCCAACAATTTAAGCTAATCAATAACAGATTAGAAATAGTGAACTCATCTCCACAAACGGGGATGCTGCTGAATGCTGCCACATAACAGCATACGTAAGATTTAGTAGCTGATAGATGGAGGTTTAAATCCCGAGCCCACCACGTCCTGGCAGCAGGACCCTGGCCAAGTTGTGTACTGTCTCTACATCTGTTCCTTTAGTGTGAAAACTGGTCTTAATAATACCTATGGTGCCAGGGTTGTTCCGAAGATTAAATGTCATAGGAACCTCCACCACCAAAACAAAACACAATCTCAGCCTCCTTGGGGACCACGGTAACAAAGATAAGGACAGAGACCTGCTGGACTCATAAAACCTTAGGAAGGTGGAGAGGCCTCACAGTACCTGCCAATGATCACAGAAGCTGGCAAGACAAGAGCCAAAGCCCAGACCAGAGAACGGTACCTTGACACAACCTTTTAAAGACAAAAACCTCTTCCTACACTTGCAAAGATTTCATGGTATCTCTAAAAGTAGCCCTCACTGTGATAATATCCCACATCCAATGATGGGAGAGCAGGGGCACTTTCCAGAGGGAATGCGCTGACATTATGCAAATGGCACTTTGCTTCCTTTCCAGATGTTCTAAAAAGTTCCAGGTAGATTCAGGTGCCGTGTACCAATTATTTGGAACAATTGCACTCTCTACAATTTCTCTAATAAATACGTCGATTTTACCAACCCCCTACATATTTTCCCACCTTTACTGAGATACAATTGACATCTAACACTGTGTAAATTTAAGGTATATAATGTGTTGACTTGACACACTTGTATACACTGTAAAGTAATTACCACCATATTGTTGCTAACACCTGCCTCATGTCACCTAATTATTCTTTTTTTTGTGGTGAGAACATTTAAAATCTACTATTTTAGTAACTTTCAAGTAAATAACAGAGTATTATTGCCTATAAGCACTATCCTGTACATTAAACCCCAGAATGTATTCGTATTTTTTTAAGTTTATTTATTTTTTTGAGAGGGGGAAAGAGAGGGAAAGGGAGAGGGAGAGAGAGAATCTCAAGCAGGTTCCATGCCCTAAGCGGGGCTCAGTCTCATGAACCGTGAGATCATGACCTGAACTGAAATCAAGAGTCACTGCTTAACTGACTGAGTCACCCAGGCACCCCAGAATTCATCCGTCTTATAACTGGAAGTTGGTACTGTTTGACCAACATCTCCACTTTTCCCTATACCACTCCCATCCCAGCCCCTGGTAACTACTATTCTAATCACTGTTTCTATGAGTTCAGCTTTTTTTAGGTTCCACATACACAGTATTTGTCTTTACCTGATTGATTTCATTTACCATAATGCCCTCAAGGTCCATCCATGTTGTCACAAATGGCAGAATGTACTTCCTTCTCACAGCTCAACAATATTCTATATACTATTAGGCTGTTTGCATATTTTTGCTATTTTGACTAATATGCTGCAGTGAACTTGGGGTGCAGATATCTCTTCTAAATCCTGCTTTCCTTTCTGTTGGATCTATACCCACAAGTGGAATTTCCGGGTCACATGGTAAGTTTATTTTTAATTTCCTGAGAAACACCTATACTGTTTTCCATAGCGGCTACACCAATTTACATCCCCACCGACGGTGCACAGGGTTTTTTCCCCTCCACCTTCTCACCAATATTTGTTTTCTCTTCTCTTTTTGATGATAACCATTCTAACAGGTACGAGGTGCTTTCTTGTTTGTTATGGCCCGTGGTATTCTGTTATAGCAGCTCAGGCAGGGTAAGACCATCCTCCCTAGGGCTCTTCAGTAAGATGACTTCAATTTCCGTTGTGGGCTCCCATGATGGTATGACAGTCCTCAGTGTAAAGGAGTCCCTTGCCTTGGTAGTGGCCCAGTCACTGACTGATGGAAAAACCAAGCTAAGTTTTTCTCTCTATAGTTGTGCTTTTATGAATTATTTAACTGGGCTTTGTACCTCCCTTTATTTAATTGCACTCATAGAGAAGTACGGACTGTTGGCATTAAGAACCCTCTAGAAGACAAAGCAGTTGATTATTCTTACCGTCAAAGTAGGCTCTCACATTGGGTGCAGTAAGAAGCACTGCACAGAAATAGCTTGTTGGCAGAATTACACTCTCAAGGGTGAATATCTTCAAGCCATCCTTGACTCTCTAGAGCAGAAAGGCAACCAAGTACAATGCCGAGGAGTGGGGAAAATGTTGAACTGAAGGCAGAAGGATCTCATGTGAAACTGTGAGTGGCCTTCATTGATGCCTGTCAAAGTAAAATTCACAGGGATTCGCTTTCCTTTCCAATAATGGAACCACTATCCTCAGGAAAGCCCTGCTCTCTTCCTGGTTTGAGTATTAACTGATGGATTGAATGAACACAATCTTTTCACCTACTTGCCTTTGCAAGTGCTGTTTCCCTCTGTCAGGATGGCCTCCTCCTTGCATCCTACCACCGCCCACCCCCCAGCCCAGTTCTTCTGGGGGAATTGCTCTGTGGCCTTCCAAACCTAAAGAATAATACTAGCACGCATTTATGTAGTGCTTACTATGTACCTGGTGATACAGAGGCTGGGAGTGGGTGGGGGGGTAGTGGGAGGATCTGCTTCAGATGCAAGCAATAAGGAGTTGAATCATCATAGAGAATTTAAAAAACAGTAATACCACCCCCCCAAACAAAAACAAGTCTGCTTTTTTGACTACCATGTGTTGACAATTCTAAACAATGTCAGTAAGAAAATGCTCCTATCCACTGAGGCAGACTTTTCCCAGTGAGCCTCCCTTCATCCTTGGTACCTGCTGTTATGTGCCCAGAACCTTCCTAAGCACTTATGTATATTAACTTCCAGAATTTGACCCCAATTTAAAGCTGAGAGGACTGAAGCACAGAGCGATTGTGTGACTAAGCTGAAGTTATGCAGCTTGGTCATAATGCCTAGCAGGTAAGTGATATGACCAAAGCTTCAACCCAGGCAGTGTTACCCCAGTTTACCCACCTAACCACTGAACACGTGCCTCTCAGAATATCTAACACACATGAAATACACCTCTAGGACAACATCCCTGATCTACTTGGGCTCTAATAGCTCCCGACATGTGTTCCTTAGAAGCTGTTTATTTTTGTATTACAACGCTCACTGGGCTACAGGGAAGCAGACAAGAGACCCTGAGCCTAGCACAATGACTGGCCCACAACAGATGCTGAACGAATGAATGAATGAATGAATGAATGCAGTCTTTGGTTCGAGAGCTTAAAGGATTTATGTATATTATGTGTATATAATGGGAGATTGGTGAAAAGCTCTGGATTTTGATTTGGAATTCAAGAATGGCCTTCAGTTCTAACCCTGTACTATCTCTGAGACCTAAAATCGGGCATTTACTAGATCTAAATGTTTCCTAGTCTGTAAAATAAAGAGTGGAATATTATATCTGTGATATTCAATAGATTTTCAGTTTTCTTTCTTCAAACTAAATTCAAATGGGTTTCTTTTTTTCTTCCCATTGATAACAAGCATATCTGTAGGGAAAAAAAAAAACAAACTTTTAAGTGTAACATACTACAGAGAGCATACAAACTCGAAGTATATAACTCGATGAATTATCACAAGGTAAATACCTAGTTTAGGTGAAACCAGCTAGATCAAATGAAACCACCTAGATGAAGAAATAGAACATTAGCAGACTTCTCATACTATCACTCCTAGTCAAATGTAAAGCTCTCCTGACTTCTAACATCACATATCAACTTCCTAATAATGAAAAAGTATGTATTCTTTTGTGTAAGTCTTCTCTCACTTGACAGAATGTTTGTGAACTTCACCCATGCTGTTGTGTGTAACTGTAGTTTATTCATTTTCCTAGCTGTATAGTATTCCACTGTGTATAGTATTTCCTAGCTGTATAGTATTCCACTGGCAAATGAACACTTGCCAACACTTTACTTATCCATTCTACTATTCATGAATATTATGGACAAATACAAAGAAAGCCATACCTAGTGAGTCCTAATAAAACTGCTGAAAAGATCAAACATCACTATTAAAAATTATTCATTTATTTGTTTTTCCAAAGAATGCTAATTTTCTCCCCCCTTTCTGGGAACTATTCCTTATTCCTGACTCCAGCTTATTAACATCCAGATGTAATTTTTTTTAATATTCATTTTTTTTAAGAGAGAGAGTGGGGGAGGGACAGAGAGAGAGAGGGGAGCAGAGGATTCAAAGTGGGCTCTGTGCTGACAGCAGAGAGCCTGATGTGGGGCTTGAATTCACAAACCGTGGGATCATGACCTGAGCTGAAGTAGGGTGCTTAACTGACTGAGCCACCCAGGGACCCCACATCCAGATGTAATTTTCTAAGGAATGTTGAAGGTGGTGAGTTTTGTCCATATACAAGAAGAAACAGTATCAGAATCTGGAAGAATACGTTATGAGTGGCCTGGCACTCTGGATGCCTGCCCACCATGTTCTTCAGGATGGTCCTTCCTTCTACTCTAGAGTCCTCTCCCTTGATTCTCTGTATCCCTGAGCCTTGGTCACAGAGAACTGCTAGTAAAAGATGTAAGCCTATATTCTGGCTTCAAGTACACGTGCCTGGTACTTAGAAGGAACTCAACAAATATTTATTTTGTGATTGCTACTCAAATTCAGCAACTCACTACTTAGCTGAAAGTTCTTTGCTCATTTGTGGGTGATTAGTTAACATCTACCAATAGCTACTCCAAAATCTCTTACTTCTTCTGAAATCCACATTCTTACTTGATAAATAACTCCGCATTCTATTTTTAAGGAGCAACTTTAGAAAGTCCCTTCTTTAACACTTTCATTTTAAAAATATCTTTTTCAACCTTCATTTTTACCCTTCTTGTCCTTCTCTCCAACTCAAAGGAATCTATGTCCTTTTTCTCTAAAGCTAGATCCCATCTGAGAGATACTGTTGCTATATTTATTCCCCCTCACTGGCATCTTCAAACTTTCCGTCTGCGTAGACTTCCAACCCAACCTGTGTGTTTCTCCTTCACCTTGAAAGAAAATTTCAGTATGATCTTGGTGTCTGCTCTAGCCACCACCTTTTATTACTCCTCCTTTACTGACACATTTCTTGAATAAGAAGCTCAAGGACATACTGATCACCTGTCTTGAGGCCTTGAAATGGCCTCCACCCACTTCCAAGGTAAGTCATTCTGCCTCCTTGCTTGATGTGTCTCCACCCCCGGATTTTCTTCTCCTTGCTGTCCCCTAACTCTGAATTCTCAGCACTTCTGAAAATTCAGCCTCGGTGCTGAGCTCTTTCTTCTGCTGCAAATGTTCTGTCTGCTTCTTGGATCATGCCTGTATAAATGACACCCAAATTTATACCTTCCACCTTGTTCTCTCACTCGAGTTCCTGCTGTGTTGTCTTTGATTCCTGCTGAACATGCCTACTTGGCTGTTCCATTTTCTCCCCTCAAATGAACACTTGCCAAACTGATCTTGTCCTTTTCCTTCCATCCACACTGGGCTCAGCATGCTTAATTCCCTTCCTTCATCAATAACACCAACATTTCCCCACTTAGGCAGGCTTGAAAACTCCATCATCACTGACATTCCTATCTTTCATTACACATAGTAATCAGTCACTATGACTCATGAAGATTGTTCTTTGAAAGGAATCTAGCAACCATGCCTTTTTTATTCCTATTCCCACACCCATCCATGATTTATATTAGCTGAGGCCATTACAAAGCTTGTAGAAAAACGTGGCATCTTCCTTTTCTCATGAAAGGAGACCTTCATATTTCTATGAAAGATATTTTTATCTCTAAGCCATTTTCAGAACCAATGTTACTGATCAACATGGATTCTAGGAATGGGTAAGTCTTCCATGGCTAATTCTCCCAGACCCGTTCATGCCCCTTAGGCTCTTAACACCTTCTCACTTAGAAGATTCTCCCAAAGTTTTCTACTACTATCAAAGTTTTAGGAGTCATTACAAAAGACCTGGAACCATTTAACAACAGCCACCTTTCTCACCTAGAAAAGCAGAGATGGTTCCTACACACTCTTATCTTGGTAGTCAGAAAAGCTAACTACTTATTTGCCCATAGTAGAAGGAGTTGCAGAAGCTGTGTGTACCATTCTGTAAATGCTGCAGTGTCCAGCTCCAAACAAACATGTTTCTCATGGTTCTGGGGATTGGTGAGGTCCTCTTGCAGATACTGCCTTCTTGTTGTGTACTCACATGGCAAAATGGAAGTTCTGGCATCCTTCCCCTTCTAAGGGTATAATTCCATCATGAGGGCTCTCTACTCATGACCTCATCGAAACTTAATTATCTCCCCCAAAACCCCACCTCCCACCTTTAGGGCTTCAACATCTGAATTTTGGGGAAACACAAACACGTAGTTCACAGCAAGGATGAATGGAGGGATTGTAACAATGCTGGACACCAGCACATCATACAGGTGGCTCAGGGAAGAAGAAAGGAAAACAGAAGACAAAAATCTCTATTTCCATCAAAATTAAAAATAAGCAATGAATTTAAATTACCGCAGAGACTAAATATCACCTGGAATTGTAACTCCTCTCTGACTCCTAAGACTAGAAGCCCCAAACTAGAATGCAAAATGAAATAATACACCAGATACAGTAAGACTAGGACCAAAACCTAGAATCATTCCCATTGGAGAATGTGGATTAGACAGAGGAAATTTTAACCCCTACACTAGATTTTGGAATCTACAAACCTTAGAGCACTATGTGAAGTAATATGGACCAAATAAGGCTTGCTTTAACAACACTAAAATCCAATTGTAATCACCCCGACAAACAGGGAACTTACAATTCAATTCTCCAGCCTAGGTCAAATTATACACCTAGGCATTTTTCTAGGAACACAATCCCTGGAGACCTCCATCTCAGTGTGCACCCTGGCTTTACCACTCATTAGTTATAGGACCTTGGATAGGTCATTCCACCACCACGAGCCTCAAATTCCTCGTTTACAAAATGAAGTTAAGAATACCACTCACCTTGGGGCGCCTGGGCTGCTCTGTTCATGAAGTGTCCGACTCTTGATTTTGGCTCAGGTCATGATCTCATGGTTTGTGAGATGAAGCCCTGTGTCGGATTCTGTGCTGACAGTGCAGAGCCCGCCCAGGATTCTCTCTCTCCCTCTCTCTCTTCCCATCCCCCCCCCAAAATAAATAAACTTTAAAAAAAGAGTACTACCCACCTTATACAGTTGTTGCTAAAATTAAATGATGTTTTCACAGAAAGCACTTGAAATAGTGCCTAACACATAGTAAATGTTCTATTTATTAGTGTTAGCTACCTTTTGTACTCAACCATTATCTAAGCACAGGTATATGACCAATGTCCTCAGGGAGGCAAGACTCCAGCGAAACTGAGATCTAATGTGAAATCTTCCCAAACTGCCCAGGCAAGAGCCTCATGAGTCCCTTGGTACGCACTCAAGGACACCTTATGTGGCGGTAAGATCAGAGACATCAGTCCCTAGGAAAGTCAGAGGACATGGATGGAATGCTCTCACACACTCTGAACACAACATGCCCAAAGCTCATTTCATTATGTCCTCAGAGCTCTCCCACCCTGTTTCCATGCCCCAGTCTTCTCCTCCTGCTCCTCCTATGTCCTGTATCTCAGGAACAGTGTGACCAGGGCCCAAGCCACACACGCACAAGTCAACTTGTATGTCACCCTCTTGACTGAGCCCACACATCACTAGGACCTTTAAAACATAAACATATCATTTGCATCCACTCCTCTCCAAGCACACTGCTACCGCCCTGGGTTCAGCTGACGTTACTGCACAGCTGGACCACTGCAATAGCCTCCTTCCACATCCCTCTGCGTCCACCCTTGCTCCAGGCCAGTCACGCTCCAAAAAACCTCCAGAGGAAGCTTCCAAACTGGCAAAACCAGTCATGACACTTCCCCAGTAAAAGCTACCTTTCTTTCAAGACATTTCTTTCTCCTTCCTCCGTTCTCAATTCCTTCCACCCCCACGTCCTAGTTTATGTTCTCACCGCACAGAATCACTGTGAGTCACTGAGTGTCCCCTATCCCCTCCCACCTCTGTGGCTTAGGCCCATGCTCTTTCTTCTGCTCTATCTTCCTCCCTAGGTTTGTCTATCCAGAAATCTCCAACTGACCCTAGAAAACCCAGTTCAAGTGCTGCTGCCTCTTGGGCACCTTCCCTTACCTCTGCAGGCCGACCTAGACGCTCTATCTTCCACACATTTATGGCATCACACACAGCACCAGGAATCAGAACGGTTTGTTTGCAGGAATATCCTCCAGCACCTACACTGAATACTGCACACCACGGCAATAACAATGATGCCAATAATAGTATGATTATTATGTTACGCTATATATACTAGATTAACATCATATATGTTAATACATTATTAAAGTTTTGTGTTTCTAAAAATTGTTATTAATGTCAAATCTTTGATAAAATTCAGGTACCTTGCTAAGCCACTTATTAGTGTGAACCACTTGAGACTGCTATTTTTGTGGTCAAAATGGGCACATATTAATGATTTCATGTAGCCCAACCTAAAACATGCATTTTCTAATCTCATTTTCACAATAACCCTAGGAGGCAGACATGTTGTGTTTATTACCCTAGTTGTATGGGTAAGAAAATTGAGGCTTGGAGGTTTCAAGTAACTTTTCCCAAGGTCACAGGTACGAGAAAGTGACGGAACCAATACTCTAATCTGGAACTGCCTGACCCTTGATGCTCTTACCCATGACTATATCCTGATTCCTAGAGAACTGTTTAATTGTGTAATCGACTGATGAGACGGTGACATGGCGGCCCCTGAGAGATGATGATGCTTGGTTACATAAAGATGTAAGTTTGTGTTCAGCAAGTCCAGAGAGGACAAATCCTGATGTTCCTGTGGCAGCTGAAACAGGTTTCTCTGCAGCAAGCAAAGGATGGTAAATACTGAAATGAGTTAATAAGGAAGGTTATAAAATCTCCTTCAAGGGAAGGATTTCTTCCCCCAATGGAGGAAAGATTCTCATCTGTCAGAGATGGTTTAAATATAATCCTTTGTGAAGGTCAATAAATTGGGCTCACAAAGTCCTTTTCAGGCTCCTTATGATACTCAGACACACTGGCTTAATGTGGCTCAGCACGCAGCCTGAAAATGGGAGGGTGCTGGTTCCCCAGCCAGAAACAATCTCCCTGCCTTTGTCTCCCTCAGCGTCGCCCCTGCCCCCTGACTCGGCCTTCTTTGGAACGTATGTCGTGACTTTTGCATGTCGTTCTGCTTTCTTCAACAGAAAAATGCATTGAAAGCATGAAATGTGAGTGGTTCATTTTGGTATCTTCAAACACAGTGTTTAACACTACATTTAAAATTTTTGATTACGTGTAACTTCTTTCCTCTTCTGAAAGAATCTTGTAGTATCCAATGCAAAGAAGTCCCTGATTTTTTTTCTAAAATCTATTATCAAAACTCAGCAACTCACACCATGAGAACAAAGCTTTCTCTAAGTGCATTTTTGGTCCAATCATTATCAGATATAGCATAATTATTTCTCTCTCCCTCAGCATCATTTGAAAATATGGTCATTCAGATGTCAATTCCCTCCAGGTAAAAAGTTCGGAAGATGAGCCAGCATTTCAGCCAATAAGAAAGAGATCTAACTAGGTTACTAATAGAAAATAACATGTCACATATGTAAGCGTTTAGCAATTCCCAGTTAGAGTCAATACCACCTCAAAACAATTCTAATGAAAAAATTTTTTCAATAATTGTTACTCCATAGATGCATGACTTTCCACAGTGATAATGAATTAGTGGAATAAAAAATTGTGCTAGACCCTTATTCTCAATAAAAATGACAATAATATTATAGAACATTAAACTCAAATAAACTTACCAAATGATCTAGCTCATTTGATCCATATAACAATCCTTACCATTTATGTCACCACTTTAGAAGATATTTACAGGAAACTTGGATCAGAGAGAGAAGAAAATTGCTGTGAGTCACAAAGCCAGGAATAGCAGAGTCTAGACTAGAACCCAGGCGTTTTCCTGATTCCAAATCTCATGATCTCTCTACTGCATCTTTCTGTCCACATGGCTAATCTTTTTTTTTTTTAAATAGCATTTCTAACTCAGCAATATAGAAAATCAAGATCCAAAGAAGAGTGACCAATTTGTGAAAGGAGGCACATTTTCTTAATTTTGGTAATTAAACTTGAACATTAATTCCTTATATCTTGTAAAATATACCAATACTAACATTTATTGAGCATCGACATCTTGCCACAGTACTAAGTGCTTTATGGGGATTATCTCATCTAATCCTTACAAGGAGTCTAAAAGGTTGGCCCTCTTCCGATTTTACTAATGCAGAAACTGAAGTTTTGTAAGACCTTAGCTTTCCCAAGATTGGGAGCTGCTGTCTGAACCCATATTAGCTGAACCCAGAACTTAGGCCCTTAACCACTATTCTAACCTGCTATGCCAGTCGTTCTCCACTCTTGGTCCTAGACAGGCAGCATGGGCACCCCTGGGAATTTGCTAGAAATACAAATTCTCTGGCCATGCCCAAACCTATTCTGGGAGTGGGACCCAGCAATCTATGTTTTAACAAGCCCTCCAAGTGCTTCTAAGGCACACTAAAATCTGAGAATCACTGTGCTCGACTGAAACACGAGTAAATGGTAACCATTTGCAAGGAGTCAGTATATGCTCTGTGCTATCAGGGAATGCAAAAAAGTAAG
Source organism: Lynx canadensis (assembly GCF_007474595.2). NCBI lineage: Eukaryota > Metazoa > Chordata > Mammalia > Carnivora > Felidae > Lynx > Lynx canadensis. The sequence goes on from NC_044315.2 coordinate 47,154,573, forward strand.
TGACAGAAGTTGAAGACAACTAATACATTTGTTGAAAATGAAAATCTTCAGGGGATGGTAAAACCAAAAAGGAAAAAAATAACCTTAACTAGTTCATGCAGAAGCTGAAAACAGCAATGATGAGCAATTAATCAGGCGATATGTTACACTGTAATCAAGGATCAGGAAATTCCAGAGGGACTAAATGATACAGAGTTTATTACTGCACAGCAAATGATCATTAATAAAACGTGGCTGTTAAAAGAACTAAAGAGATGAATAATCACATAAGGAAATGTCAGCTGTAGAAGGAATAACTCGTGGTCTTAATCACTTGGAAAAATTACAGGTATAGACACAGAATCAAAATACAAGAATAGAGGATAGCAGTGCTATTAGAACCTAGCACAAACATGATAGATCTTTTTATACAAAATCAAGATAGTTACAAAGACACCATGCACTTTGACCTGGCTGACATTTCAACTGCTAAAAATAATGAACTTAAGAATTTTAGCAGCACTCTGCATCACTCCCTGTCTATAGTAACAAGAAATTACTTTGCTGGAATTACTAAAACGTAGAGATTACGTGCCTTGGAAGTTACCTGGTTATTCCTTGGATTTTATCTGGCTGATGACCTCTGCTGATATGTAACTTTCCTAAAGGAATAACTCTGCACATGAGTGCTTCCGAAGACCGGGCCAAGAGCAGCTTCCCAGGGCATGCCATTCCAATATCCTTCATTATATCTCTTGAGAGAACTGCTTTTTCAAAGTGCAATGTGGAGGGACTGAAAAGTGATATCAAGAACAAAAATACCCGCAAGTGAGTATGAAAAGAAAAAGAATTCTAATAAAGACACCAAAAGTTATTAGACAACAAAATTGTGGGTTATTCCTTCCACTTGATGGCTACTGATTTGAGGTCTCTCCTTTTTTTTAACCTCTATTGGTTTTTTAAGAAATAGAAGCAAATCAAAGAAAATGCATTAACTGAAGCGATCAAAGGAAATATTAAACTTGTCTAACTGGACTTCATGAGAAGATATCACAAATTCCATGGAGGAAAAGGTATGTTCTTCTCTAACTTAGCATTTTGTTGCAATTCTCCATTCTCATACCAAGAAAAATTAGCCTTAGTAGCTAAAATGTACTGACCACTTACCATGTGCCAAGAATCATTCTAAACTTGATACATACATTTTCTCCTAGAACATTCATAGTTAGTCTATGATATATGCATTATTGTTTCCCATTTGACACTCTACAGATAAAGAAACTGAAGGAAGAGAGTTAGTCTCCAAAGATGGCCCCAAATAATTCAGTTTCTCCCTCTACATACAAACTGCAACTCCCATAAAGAGATGAAGCTTACATTCCCTCCTTACATTGACTCTATGCTAGATCTAAGAATGATTTGTGCAATATTGTGCAAAGAAATAAATATTACGAGTCTTCTAAGCCATGGATTAATAAGGCAGCTTCTACCTCTTGAAATCCAGCCACCATGTTGTGAGGAAGCCCAAGCAACCATGTGGAGAGGTTCATGTGGAGAATAATCAAGACCCCTGGCTGACAGGTTCAGTTGAGTTCCCAGCAAACAGTCAGCACCGACTTGTTATGTGAGTGAGCCATCTTGGAAGTATATCCTCTAGAGCAAGTCACAACACTCCAGCTGATGGTAAATGGAACAGAGATAAGGTGTTTCCATCAAGCTCTACTCAAATTGCAAAATCATTATTGTTTTAAACTACTAAGTTTTGGGGCACCTGGCTGGCTCAATTAGTTAAGCATCCAACTCTTGACTTCAGCTCAGGTCATAATCTCAGGGTCATGACCCTGTGGGATTGAACTGTGCATTGGGCTCCACACTAAGCATAGAGCCTGCTTAGGATTCTCTATCTTCCTTTGCCCCTTTCCCCTCCTCACGCATTTTCTCTCTCCCTTAAAAACAAAACAAAACAAAACACAACACAACAGCTATTAGGTATTTAAAAAAAATTTTTAATGTTTATTTCTTTTTAAGAGACGGAGCAAGACAGAGTGCCCACCAGGGAGGGGCAGAGAGAGAGACAGAGAGAGAGAGAGAGAGAGAGAGAGAGAAAGAGAGAGAGAGAGAGAGAGACACACACACACACACAGAATCCAAAGCAGGCTCCAGGCTCTGTGCAGGGCTCGAACCCACAGACCACAAGATCATGACCCGAGCCAAAGTTGGGCACTTAACTGACTGAGCCACTCAGGCGCACCAAAAGCTATTAAGTTTTTGATAAGGTATCTTATTACACAACAATAGATAACTGAAATACTGAACTACCCAAGGTTACACAGTGAGATGGCTCAATATCAGGGAGGCCATACCTTTCACTCTCAAATAAATTAAGAAGCTGCAAATAAGGCTATGCAAAGAAGGGTTTCCATAGAGATACAAGTGTGAATAGATGATGTGCTTATATGGGTACTTTATTCAACAAATAGTCACTGAGAATCTGTGAGGTCTCAGGTACTGAGCCCAGATGCTACAGATACAAAGGTGAATAGTCAGAGTTCTGAGCTTAAGCTCCATGCATGGCCACTAAGACAAATTATAATACCCACAACATGAGCAAACAGATGCAAAATAATAGGTAGATACTTGGGATTACTCTTGACTTTTTACATCAAACCAAAGGCAAGGAATCACAGGGAAAGATATGGAAAGAGCTTGGAGTTGGGGTAAAAGAAAAGTGCAAGTAAACTTTCAAGACAGATCAACAAGAACACCACAAAATGTGTGTGTGTGTGTGTGTGTGTGTGTGTGTGTGTGTGTGAAAGGAAGGCAAAATATAATGGGTATTAGAAGAAGGACAATTTTAGTCATTCAAATATGTCTTTGTGAGCATACATACACACACACGACTCCTTTGACAAGGTCATGCAGATATTCTGACCAAACTGAATGTCAGAGAGTTCTTTAAAAATGGTTACAGGACCTCTAGTTCTAAGATGGAGTAGTCCCATTTCTCCCTTTTACAAAGGCAAAGGTCTGCTCTCTCACAGGTAAGAATTCATGAACGTAAGAGCACAGACAAGCTGAAAAACTCCAAAAGGTGGGAAGAAGAAGGCAGACTTCCTAGGAATCTCCAGACTTGAGGAACCACATGGCACCCCCGCTCCCCCATACACACCATATATGGCGCTGCAGAAGCCTCTAACTAGAAACCACCAACATGCACAGACCGGGGGGTGGGTGGGGGGAAGCACTCTAAGAAAAGCCTATTCTTCCAGCCAAACTAGGAAAAGGGTAGCCTATCAGCAGAAAACCTTTTTGGCAATACTGCCGTACTCTAGGAAATTGGAAAAGAAAAACTGCATTCCTCCCACCCCCATGGTTTCAGGGGGCTGAGTAGGGAGCAGATGTTCTGCCGCACCCCACTCTCCTCCCCACATCAGTAATAGGTGCCACACGGATTCCCCTGCCAGGATAGTCTGTGAGGTCCAGTGGCCTGCAAAGCCTTCCATCCCTACTGGGTAGTGAATCCAGCACCCTCCGCCCCCATGTCAGTGGAGCCCAGAGGGCAGCTGAACCTCTATGCCCACCCAGCATCAGTAAGGTGGTGGCAGGAAGTATGAGGGGGATGCGGGTGGTTAGTTAGCACTCAGCACTCTGCCCTGCTTCCTGTCTCTGGGTGCCAGCAGGGAGTTTCTGCCCTGCCCTGCAGCACAAAGTAGGCAAGTCAGGCCTCTGCTTTCCCCCTCCGTGGTGTCAGCTGGGTACAATCTTACCACACCACATGGAGACAACGCAGGCAGTACAAGCTGATGTCCCACCTTCTTCAGGAAGCGGTCAGTAGGACTAAATGGGGAGCTGAATTTCCACCCCACGCTCTTGCAAGAGAGGTATTGGCAGAGCATCAGGAAGCCCCACATAGATACCAATCCAGCCGTCAAGCTACATCTCAACAGGGAGACTCCCTACTGGAAAAAAAAAAAAAAAAGATTAAATAGGATCCAAAGTATCATAAAATATAACCAAAATGTCCCGGATACAATTAAAAAAAAATTCGTCATACTGAGAACCAGGTATATTACAACTTAAATAAGTTGTAAGTTGCCTTGTATCTGTGGAAGGCAATCACCTACCAACACTAAGACTAATCAGATATTAGAATTATCTTATAATTTTAAAGCAACCATCATAAAAATGCACCTACAAACAATTCCAAATTCTCAATTCAAATGAAAAAATAACAATTAACAACAACGTTATCTCTTCTGTTAATAGCTTTATATAACTGGTAACTATGGCTATGCCACCTTTTCTTCCTCAGGGTATTCAAGTTGTATACCTCAGGGTATACAAGCAAACAGCTCCAAAATAATACAGCTATCACCTCAAAGTATTTATAGTGCTTGCCCTCATTTTCTAAAGAACCTAAGAAATTATGATGCCACTGAATCTTGTGAGGGATCCACAGCCAACATGATGCTGGTGAAGAGGTCACTGAGAGCACATGACTGTCAGTTGACCTGACTGCTGGATCCAGGCAGGTGGGGGCTCCTCACCCCCTCCCCTATCCTTGGAATGTATGTTCCACTCACCATTCCCCCACTAGGAGCTGTTTCAAGGACATAATCTTTGACAGTAAGGTACTGTTGAAACCATAAGGACTGGCCACAGTTAAGGCTTCTATATAGACTTTTAAGATTGAGGCGGGCCAGCTATAGAGATCTACTCATCTTGTGGTTGCTGAAGACAAAACTTTTGTGGCTGCTGAAGGGAAGACAAGTTCCCTTGCTTATTAAAACTGCCACCTACCAATCTGGACTCACCTGCCTCTTTCTTTAGAGTCTCTCCATGACCTCGTGTACCAGGGCGAGTACAGATTTCACCCAGGAAATTCCTGAGTTTGTGACCCAATAGATACACAACATATGGCCAGTAGTTAATTTCACCATTTCATGTTAGTTGCATCTGAATTTCCCATAAATTTCATTGTTCCTATTCATTTAGTTAACATCTATTTCAGAACTTAAAAACCTCTAATGAAGATGTTCTAGAACATAACTGGAAGAAATACTGAGTATTTTTGACTTGATACTGACTTCTGTTTAACCTTGACACTGATAAAAATGTACTTCCTTTTCCCTGAACAAAAAATTTATCAGTTATTTACTGCAGGATAAGATCTTAGAGAAATGCTTCCTATGACCTTCCTTCATTAAGGTGTCCCTGGTATGAATCAAGAGGTGACACCCGCCAAGTATCTTTGCCCAATTTCTGCCATAAAGCCTGAAATTACATGGCCACAGTCTTTACATTAAGCACTTTTCAATCTTCTCAGGCATTTTTTCTAGAAGTGAAAATACTCTTACGCATCTCAGTGATGAATGTCCTGTTAGGTCTCAGAAGAGAGGAGTGTGATCAACTCCACTGTTGACTACCCAGTGTGACTTTGGGTAAGTCTTAAAAAGCTTCTCCAACCCTGTTTCATTGGTAGTAAAATGTGGATAACCCATGTTACCTGGTCCACTTGGCAGAGTTAACAAGACAAATAAAATAATGCATATGTGGATACTTTATACAGTGTAACGAGCTATACAAATACAAGTGATTACTATTGGCAGATAAGTTTTTGTAGAATTTCATTAAAAATAGTTCTCATGTCAGAACAAACTGTTCAGTAACAAAACATACAAATAGGAATTCAGAGGCTGCCGGGGCGGGGGAGGGAGGGTGGCTAGTAGACATATCAAAAGGAGTTAGAAGACCATGAGAGAAAAAGAGAGAGGCCACCAGGGACAGTATGCTACTGCCACCAGGGACAGTATCTGACACCTGCAGAGATGTTTAGTTGGAATGAATGGTCCTTGCAACATGCCCAGTGTAGTGGTGGCCTGGAGGTAAACATGCTGTTTATGCACATGATACACATATCCAAAGATGTGGGCAACCTCCAAAAGTGCTCAAAAATTAGACACTCTCTTTAGTTAACACATTCCTGTAGTGTGTTAAACACTTTCCCCGCACAATCCGCTTTTGTTAAAAAGTTGTTCTCTGTTCTAGAACTCCAATACGTGAACAGCTGCAGAGGTGTCATGAAAGAGTGCTGGAAAGAATACCCCAAGGGTGGATTCTAATTTGATTCCATTACTAACTTACTGTGGGACCAACCTTGAGCAACCTCTTTAGAACACTGAACTAATATTATATGTATTTACTATCTGGGGCTGGGATACTTTGTTCAGATTCACTCTTCGTTGGCATCTGCTTTTATACAAAATAGTAAAAAATAGAAATACTGGTCTTAGGAACTGTTTCCCGATAGTTTCATTTTCTTGCAGCCAAACTACATGTAACACCACTCAGAGTAGTGACTCACACTATAGTTTCACAAGTGTGTATATGTGTGGATTCTGATAATTTTGTACTCTGTAGGGGAGGAAGAGAAACACAACTCAAGTTGAGAAAAAAAAAATTATCCTCAAAAATGTTTCTTTATAACTGTTTTTAGAGACCTTTGTTAAGGGTAACGTTTGAGATGGTGCTAAAGTGGTAACATGTGCCAGAAAACAGTGGTAAAATCTCAGGGTCAGCAGTCAGCAAGACCCCAGCTAAATCCTTGGTTCTGCCACCCCACTGGCTAAGTGACTTTTTTACAATTGTAAATTGGGATAACATCTAACTTGCAGATAGGATTTTCTACGGCGATTAAAAATAATGCAAATAGGGGCACCTGGGTGGCTCACTCGGTTGGGCATCTGACTTCGGCTCAGGTCATGGTCTCAGTTTGTGAGTTCGAGCCCTGCATGGGGCTCTGTGCTGACAGCTCAGAGCCTGGAGCCTGCTTCGGATTCTGTGTCTCATTCTCTCTCTTCCTCCTCCTCCCCCACGTGTGCTCTGTCTCTGTCTCTCAAAAATAAATAAAAATGTAAAAAAAAAAAATAAAATAAAAAAAATAATGCAAGTAAAGTCCTTGCACCTATAAGGAGGTCAATAAATGGTGCCTTTATTCTGATGGTAGTTGGGATTACTGAGGGCAGGGAGAAGGGGTAGAAGGAGATCATCCTTTGCTACTATAGCAGCAAAGCCATCCTCAGCTCTGTCGAACCTTCCAAGAGGGACTGGGAGCCTGGCATTCATTTTGAGAATTCCAATCCATGTCCTCTGGCTTCTTTGCAATAAACCATAACATGCTTTCTAAGATGCCAAATCGCCCCCCTTAAGCTTCTCTTGACTGTTTCTTCGTGAGGAGTTAAAAAAAAAAAAAAGCCCACGTTTCAATTTCTGTGACCTACGATGATGATCACCACCACCATCATCTTCTTCAGCATCACCATCTTCTTCATCACTACCACCAGCAGCATTATCACTTATTCATTTATTGGGTCCTTTCTATATAAGCCCAACACTGTGCTAAGTCCTTTACATATATTATTTAATCTTTTCGTCAATTTTGTGAGGTAGATATGATTATTCCATTAAAAGATAAGAATCTCAAGGCACAAAGAGGTTAATAACTGAAAGAGCCAAGATTCAAACCCACTTGCTTATTCACTACTCTATTCTGCCTTACTTGATGCACTAAAATACTTAGCCTTGTTAATACTTAACCCAGACTCCCCAGCTGCTAGGAATTTATGATAATTGTATAATTAGAATTTCAAATTTAGGGCAGTGACTGAGAATTATTATACTTCATTATGTGACCTTACAAAAGTATTTACTATAATAAATGTGTCTGCACCATCTTTTGGAGAAGGCTGTAGTCTTCTTAAGCAGAGTCACACGTACTTCAAGAGAAAAAAATATGAACGAGGCTATATCCTCGACAAACAAGAAGGTGCTCAAATTACATCATAATTGCAAATACTATCACCATAAATTACATGTAGACACAATTATAAACATTTTCGATATATTATTTATTACTCTTCACAACAATTCTACACAGTAGGTGCTATTAAAATCCCCAATTCCAGATGAGGAAACAAAAAGAGAAGCAGTATCAGTAACTAATTTTGCAAGAGTTGATTAAATATCCAGGACAGGAAAAAGGCTTTAAAGAGTGAAGAGCCCTGAGCAAATGCAAATCCAAGAATCTTTCTTAATGTTTAATTCAAAACAGTGACAACAATGAGAATATAAGAGTTGTGCCTTGATTAAGGAGTGTTCATAACCAATTTAGAAATAAATTAAGTTTGTATATGCCACATATGTTGAACTTCACATCACTGAGCCAAAGTCCACGACCGCTCTTATTTTGCTCATACCTAGTCCGCAGAGGCCTATTTTGCTACTGCCTGGCCTGCAAGGTAACAAAGACATTGAGGCCACATGCATATATCAACATTTGGCCTTAGACCTGGCCCACACATTTCTGTATTTCTGGAATTATTTTATAAGACCCATCACCTAGGTTTCATAATAAATGTGATCTGTCCCTGGTTCTTATTTTTTCTCATAAGACTCAATAAATGGGTTGTGATACATTCATGTATGGACTGGGCACATTCCTCTGAGGGATAAGTGATACACATTAAGTTATCTGACTATTCCATAGTTAACTTTCTTCTTCTCTTTAAATAAATCGGTACCTGCTTATGCAGCTGTTAATGAGGTTAAATGAGTAGAAGCCTGGCCTTCCTTTATAATAGGGAGTCAGTAGTTTCAGATATCCCAAAAGTGTTCTTGAATCTGTGAGATCCACTGTCTGCCTTTTATCATTCTTAACTGGAACACTTTTTCCAATAAAGCGGGACACACTGTCTGAGTGGTGCTCAAAGTTGGCATTTGAAAATAAAATTAAACAGATTTGTAAAAATTAGCTAATTGCCCTTTCTCTGTTTTCCTAGAAATTGTGCTAGCTTTAATATACATGTTTCACAAACATAACTACTAAATGCTTACTAAAAGCCCAGGCTTTGTGCTATACGCTGGGGATACGAAGATGATTAAGACATAGTTACAAAGAACTGAACAAGACAGAGCACGAAAGCCACTCAGCTGACTGCCATCTAGAAATTCTGGATTCTGTGTCATAACTTATCACTCACATTCTGTCCCAGCCTCTCTGATACCAGGCATGAATCTCCCTTTTCAGAGCCCTGACCTCTCCTCTCCTATTCTCTTCCTCCCCTGCTGAACTGGAACAAAGGTCACTTGGAATGGAAGCAAAGCTTAGCTGTAACCACAGGCGCAAAGATCAAAGCTGGCAGCTACACTGAAGTTCAGGATTAAGAGACTTCCTCTTTAAGATCAAAATTCCAGATGATCCAAATATAGGCAAATGAGCCCCAGCAGAACACTCAGCTTTCTGTGCTGCATCCAGGAAAGAAGCAGAAATCACCATAGAAGCAACTCAGTTTCACTCTTTCCAACCCCGTGGGCTCGATGCTAATTGCCTACCCCAACAGTGAGATCGCATTTCAAAATATGGTCAAACACAAAACAGCCAAGTCAATCAAGCATTAAGTATTCAAGCACAATTATCCCAACACATGCCCAAGTACCAGCAGTGAAGCAGCTTAATTTGGGAGCAGCTCCGTAATCATCTCTCTGGGCAGCTGAGATTTTAACCTCTCCCCTCAGGCCTCCCGTTCTGGGCGCGGGGCTGGCTCCCTCCGTGTGTGAGGGATCACCACGGGAGCAGCCACCTCCCGGTCGTGGGGCCTCATTTAAATGCATGCTGAAGGTGGGGGAGGGGAAGGGGCAGTAGGTCTGCCCGAGTCCCCATTGTTGGGGGGAGACGTGTGGGAGCAGATGGTGAGGCTGGTCACTCAGTCTGGCTGTCAGACGCGCTCTATCAAGTTCCCCAGGGACCGTGGGCCTTTCTTTCCACCCTCAGCTCAGGTCCTGTGTGTTTTCCCAGTGTGAGTGAGGGGTCTCTTTCTTCACCACCCTGCAGACTTCAGGAGGCTGAGTTGTCTCATCCCACCCCCACTCCTTCTTCTGCTTTCTCTGTGTTTTCTGGACCAGCTCGTTCTGAGCCTCCAAGGGCCCACTTGATGCAGAGAAAAGCAAGACTTCCTTTGTCTCTAACTGATGCTGTACGCTCACCCAGCAGCTTCTGACTGGCAGGCTCACTCAGTTATTTAACAAATTACTCCACAGTCCTCATTAGGACTATTGACATTTACAGCTAACCAACCCCTACAGTTAGGGGCGATGTGGTAACTGACTTTGATGGTCCTTGTTCCTCCTTTCCCTGTATTTCAGTCCTGGGTGAGCAGACAGCCCTTTGGTTTACCTTATGCTCACCTTTTATAACATGTCAGGATCTAAAAAAATAAATAAATAAATAAAGCATGGATTACAGATGCGCCTCTTATTTGCATCCATAAGGGACAAACACAGAGTCAGCTTTTCTACATATAACTCTGTCTCTAAAGCATTAGCTGTTGAACATAAATCTTGGCCTCAAAACCTGCTCCCTTTTAAGATTCTGCACAGCTTATGCTAAGGCAGCTATTCCTTGCAGTTTTCAGTTAAGATTTCCTCCAGCTCAGGATGTTGTTAAATTTGTTTTAGTTTTTAAACCATCCTGGCAGTCCGGTGCCTGCTAATGATGTCTCTGTGAGCTGGGAAAAGTCAACACCAGCCCAGAGAGACTGGTGTCCGGGGCTGGGTGGCAAAGTTAAAGTCATTTATTCCCCCCCTCATCTGCCTGAGATTAATCTTTTCCTCCCTAGGGCTGTTCTCTAGACACAGATGCTTTCATGTTTCATTTTTCACTCATCGATAGAATTTCAAGTTCACGTTTATCTCCCGTTCTCTGCCAAATTGTGAAAGCCTTCTGAAGGCAAAGATTGTACTATTCATATTTATCAGTTCAGGATTCAATATTACTCCCTGATACATCACAGCAGCTCAATAAATACGGAATACGTGTATGAATAAAAAATTAACAAATGGTAGAAATTAACAAAAGGGAATATAGTGAAATCTGAAAGAAGACTGTCTAATCTAAATGCCAAACCTTTCTCCATACCCCAGCTATTCCAGATATTCCAGTATGCTATATAAAAACTACATTTTACTTGAAAGTAAAATGGCTGTGAGGAATTAGAAAACCTGAAATCACTAAATACTCATGATCCAAAACATCAAAGGACTCTAACTATCCAAGGGCTAATGTCCTGTGGAGACAGACCCATCAACTGCAAATTTGCACAAGTAGGTTTGCGAGAAATACAGTGGGCATACCCATGGGACAGGAGCCTCAAGTGGCCTCTAGACCACACCCAGTCCCATGGATGATCAATCCCCTGTGTGACAGGGTCTGCACGCGGAAGCAGAAGTTAGGGGTTCATTAAGTTCAGTGCTGCCTTAATGCCCAGGATATAAAATATGACACAGACAGAAGGGGCCATTTCCCCACCGAACAGCACCACTACTGGCCCTGGAGGATTTACACTTTTGGAGAATCAGGAGATGGGATCCTTGGTACCAATATCAAACTTCTTCTGTGGGTACCTGTAGCAGCAAGACACTATTAAGTGGCTTCCCAGCACATCAATGTTGGTGGAGGGCTGGAGAGAAAAGGAAAGGAGGAAATGAATGCATCCCATTGTGGGAGAGGACACTGTGCAAACACCCCCACGGAAAGTAAAACATTGAAAATTTTAAGCTTATATCCCCTACTTTAGCAGACAGAGGTAAAAGCTACGACATAGGGGCGCCTGGGTGGCGCAGTTGGTTAAGCGTCCGACTTCAGCCAGGTCACGATCTCGCGGTCTGGGAGTTCGAGCCCCGCGTCAGGCTCTGGGCTGATGGCTCAGAGCCTGGAGCCTGTTTCCGATTCTGTGTCTCCCTCTCTCTCTGCCCCTCCCCCATTCATGCTCTGTCTCTCTCTGTCCCAAAAATAAATAAACGTTGAAAAAAAAATTAAAAAAAAAAAAAAAAGCTACGACATATTGATTATGTACACTTGAACACATATTTTTCTTTTCATTGCCTGTAGACATAAGCACCAGAAAAGCCATCTTGCACATACAACAATGCACCCTCCAATTTGAAATCATAAAACACTCTGCTTAGGAACGGGTAACTCTTTAGTTTGTGTCCTATCATTTTCCTAAGAAAAGCTCCTCTAATCCATTCAGTCTGCCATTTTGTACCTTTACAAAAAAAGTTATTGTTTGAACAAGAATCAAAGGGACTGTAAAACAGGATAGGAAAATGCATTATAGGTACGCTGAACTTACCCCTTCCCATACCCACTTACAGATACTGTTAATCAATCAAGGCCTTGATTGTCACCTCAGAACCCTAATAAAGTATGACAGATCAGCAGCTTCTACCAAGGAATCTGTGCTGCTACTTGAGGTTACTCTGATTTGTCACTTTGACTTTAAAGACAAGAATCATATATTCTAAGCATTTAAGTATAGGGAAATGAGCCTCATTGTTCAAGAAGCACTTAGAAGACCACATGATGCAACCTTTACTATTAAAAGGGCATTGTTTACCACGGCTGAGTTCTCTAAGAAGCCATGGAATACAGCTTGTGGAATTGGGGTAGGGGGTCATCAACGGGAGGGAGAATTTTTGCAGAGGTGGCAACTTGGTAAACTCGCACTTGCCCTACTATGTGTCTCTGTGGTACTGGCAAGGGTTCAGCTGCCTTGGGGAAACTGAGGAGGCCCAGGACGATTTCCAGGGAAGTGGTTTCCCGGGCCACAGGATAGGAAGAAAAAGTCCATTCTCCTTGGCCATCCTTCCTAGAAGTGGTACAGGAAAGCACTGGATCTCATTTCCTTTCTCCTGGGCCATGACCTTCATAACATATGAAGACCCTCAGTCAGGATGCTAATACATTAAAAAAAAAGAAAAAAAAGTCCATCACAGAAACTAACAGAAAAATACCACAACATAAAAAGTGCCGGAGCATCTTCTCTGCCTTTTCTTCACACTGCCTAGAATATGAAATTTTGTGGTCTTGATTTAGCTATCAATTCAGGGTAATGTGTTCTGCCTATACGCTTAGCTCATTTTATCCCCACAAACACCCTAAGAGTTATCCCCATTTTTAAATGAGTGCACGTAGACCCGATGAGATGAAAGTGCCCACAGTCACAGTGCCTGAAGTGGCCAAAAGAGGATTGAGATCAAGTCAGCTGTCACAACAAAGACTCAGAGCAGTGAACACTCACTAGGAAGAAAGGTTAAAACTGGCAGGGCCATAAAAGTGATACAACAGTGGAGCCTTGGCCCTATATCTGGAATAAAGCATAACTTGACTACAACCTGATTGAATGTTTTAACATGTCAAGAAGAGTGTGTTGATCAGAAGAGTGGGGGGGGGGGGTTGTCAGTCACAGAGCATGGACTACGGAGGCAAATACCCACATCAGTGCCCGTCCTGATGCTGATCCAGAAGAGACCTTGGTCTACTCAGCAGGACTAATCGATGGTGGAGACGGACCCAGCTGGCTCTCTGAGCCTACCTACATCCCATTAAACATTTAAGCTACAGAGCTAAGCCCTCACTCTGCTTCTATCTATTTTAAAATTTATTTTGTTTGAACTTCTATGCTGCTTTTTCTCTGTGAAACAGCTAAGATGAAAACACTTTTATATGATCAAGTGCATGTTGAGCAAACGTGGAGGCAGTAGTGGATGTCTGTTACATCAGGTTTAAGTCCCATAATTGACCCAGATATTGGGCAAGAGTATATTCTTAGGAAAAAGTTTGATTCGCCCATGCCTTGTATATTTAACTTGGAGTCTCAGAAGGACCGTTAGAGTGATACCCGCCATGTTTTATATTAAAGCTGATAGTTATAAGGAAAAACAAGGCAAGTGGAACTATTTCCCAAGCGGTGGTAACACTGAAGATGTAAACAGGTTCAAGGAGGGTCTGGTAAGTCCAAGGATGTCAAATCTGAGCAGATTAGTGTCTTCTCAAGTCCTCTGAGATTTATGTGATAGAGAGAAACGGTCTTTCACAAAGATGGTGCTGTCAAAGGGGATTATTAGGCTGGCTGAGGGATGAATCTGACCCATCTGATGATACCCTATGGGATTGTGGAGGTCAGCTGCAGTCAAAGTGGCTGACAGGACCAACCCCACACTCCAGTTTCTAAACTTCCAACTTCTAAGTCTTCCAAATACGCAGGGTTTGAACACAGAGGTTCAAAGGCTTGCACAGTCATTGGAACGACTGGCAAAGAACAGATAAGCATCGCTGAAGATCTCTGCCTGCAGCAGTGAAAACAGGTGGTTCCCAAGAAGCTGTTGCAAAAGTCAAGAACCTCTTGGAAGCCCCCGCTGCCTAGATCAGCTGGCAACACTCGATTGAGGACTCAGAAAGAGCCGCACTGACTATTTCCACCGCCTAGAGCACAAAGCAGGTAACTCACAGGAGCTTGCCAGAAGCTTCTGTAAGCCTTGAGTCTACCATCTGTCCACACATCTGCCTAAACTGCCTCTGGAGTGTAATGGCCTCTTTTTCTATCCACCTCCTAAATCTCACATGAGTAGTTCTCACTGGCAGACTCCAACTTGGAACCGGGTAAGGAAGGGGATCCTGGGACTTAGGGCTCCTAGCGTCTCCTCTGCAAGATGGCAGATGTGGACGGAGGTGATTTCAAGCTGACAACAGAAGGCTCAGCACAACACAGTGGAGGTCATGCTTGCTGAATAAACGAACATGGACTTCCACCCCTGACTACTGTCAAGTGGCTACATCTTCACACATACAGCTTTTTACAAACCAGGCAGGAACATTCTAAAGTTCTGGTGGCAAAGGGACAGAATCCTATTTGGGGACATCCTAAAAGACCTCAGCTGATCCCTAAAACTGAATGGCTCTCAAAGTTATGAAAGGGAAGAACCCGGAATAAAGAATGCTCTTTGCAAAATGCCGTGCTCTGCCAACCACCTTAAAATATCACCGTAGTGAGAGCTCCATCAGAGGAAGCACGCACAATTTTACTAGGAGAAAAATTCTATATGTGGAACTGGGAGCCCACATGTCCGCAAAAAAAACAAGCTGTCAAAGCAGGCAAGATCAACTGTTTCAGAATCTCCCCATTAATATTCATTTGCTGTTTGTTCGTTTCTTTGGTCATCTGCTAGAGCTTGCTACGATATCCGTGGTGGGGGGCATCAAAGTTTAAGAAGGAATTCTGGGAGGAAATTATTTTCTTCAAAATGACAATTGTTCCCCTGCAGATTTTGGATGAGTTGCGGCTATTCTGGATTAATGCCAGGCCACCTCAGCCCAATGATCCACTGAGCAGTCGGCTAATACGCAATGGATTTGGATCAACGGTGCGAAAGAGTATTAGAGCACAGGCCTAACAAGATTTTAAGAAGTAAGCAAAATGGTAATAGCTTGCTGCCCAGTTATCCCAATAACCTGTTCCTACTAAAAACAACATTTAAAGGTGGAAATCTTCATGGAGTTTTTTTAAAACCTGCGATTCCATAAACTGTGCCTCTCTAGAATTCCTGTGCCAGAAAGTTCTTATCAGTGGCTCGAAATCTCAGAAAATTGCTGAACTAGTAGACAAATGTAAGCCATCCTACACTAGAAACCCAATGCAGGAAACAAAAAGGATCTTCTACCAGAAAAGCAGAAAAAGTATAGACATTTAGAGCTGAGAGAGCAAGAGAGAGACAGAGAGACAGAACATTTTATACGAGCATGCACTAACATTTTTAGCAGTTCAAGGGCGTGGTCTGGAGTGAAGACACTCAAGTATCATCCCCTTCCTTATCTACTGGCATTAAGGCGGCAAGGAGGAATGGGACCTTGACTCTTCTCAGGTGAATGTCAAAAATACACATTTAAAAACCTGTGTGGAGGGGCGCCTGGGTGGCTCAGTCGGTTAAGCAGCCGACTTCGGCTCAGGTCACGATTTTGCGGTCCGTGAGTTCAAGCCCCACGTCGGATTCTGTGCTGACAGCTCAGAGCCTGGAGCCTGTTGCAGATTCTGTGTCTCCCTCTCTCTGACCCTCCCCCGTTCATGCTCTGTCTCTCTCTGTCTCAAAAATAAATAAACGTTAAAAAAAAATAAAAAAAAACCAAAAAACAAAAAAACCTGTGTGGATTATCTTGTTAGTAACCAAAAGCAGACGATGGAGAAGGACATCATGCACCCTCAAAAAGGAAATTCTCCAGGGGGCAGGGCTCTTGATTATGTGGAGTTGAGTGGAGCTCCAGGCAAGGTATATACTGTGCATACTGAAAGGGGAGCCATCTCCGACCTGACAACCTGGGTCCAGGGTTGCCTTCTCATTTCCCTGACCATGGCCTGCAAGATCTTACGCGATTGGACCTCCACCCACTAGTCCAGGCTCCTACTGTTTTCCTTCCTACTCACTAAGCTCCAGCCACACTGGCTTCTTGTTGCTCATATACACCAGCCTCATTCCAACATCAGCAGCTTGACACCTGCTATTTCCTCAGTTTTTCACCTGTCCAGAGACCGTTTCCCACCAATTTATGTGAAAGTATTTTGGTCATCCTAACGCAACCACTCTTTCCCATTTCTCTCTTTCATTTCCTTCAAAGCACTTACCAACATCTGAAATTAAAGAATGTACACACTTTTAAAATCTGCCTCTACCGCTAGAATATAAACTCCATGAAAATGGGAATCTTTTCAGGGCACCTGAGTCACTCAGTCGGTTAAATGTCCAACTTCGGCTCAGGTCATGATCTCACAGTTCCTGAGTTCAAGCCCTGCCTCAGGCTCTGTGCTGACAAATTATAGCCTGGAGCCTGCTTCAGAGTCTGTGTCTCCCTCTCTCTCTGCTCCTCCTCTGCTCACGCTCTGTCTCTCTCTCTCAAAAATAAATAAACATTAAAAAAATTTAAAAAACAAAAAGAAAATGGCAATGTTTTCTTTCTCAAGTATGACATGAATCAGTTGGAAGAACGTACCACCAAGAGGACTCTTGGAGCCACACATGCACCCTCAACTATTGGTTCATTTATTCTCTCATTCATTCGAAAAACTTTTATTAATCACCTGCCCTGGGCCAGGTACCATTCTAGGTGCTGAGGATAGAGCAATGAAGAGAATCCCTGAACTCCTGGAGCTTATATTCCAGTATGCAGACATAGCCAATAAGCAAATATAATGTCAGGTATACGATGAAGAAAATAAAGCCAGGTATGCAAAAAAGATACTTAAGTTGGTATTGTATATGGGGTGTTCAGCAAAGGCTTCTCTAAGGAAGTGACATTTAAGCCGAGACCCAAAAGAAATCAAGGAGCTATTATGTGATACCAGACAAGAATAGTTAATGCTCCATGTAGAATATACAGGAAGTCCAAAGGCCCTGCGGTGAGAGTATGCTTGGCATGGTCAAGGAACGGCAAGAGGAGGCCAGGGTAGCTAAGGTACAGTGAATGGGTCAGAGGTTGGAAATGATGCGGGATGGTTTAAAGGGCCAGAATCCCAGAGAGAAGCTGTGGAGGCTTATGCTTAGGTCTCCGGGGACTCAAGCAAGGCCCTGGGATACCAGGGGCATGAAGCCTGGCTAACCTCAATCTCTGGTACTTTCTGGGGTTTGGCCTGAGTCTCATTACTTGCCCAGATGACCACATATATGGCGGGCAGCCTTAAGGGCTGCATCAAGTTTTTCATTCTCCTGGGAAGAGGCAGTAAATAGTCAAGGAGAAGAACTCCTTCTACAAAAGTTGCAACCCTGGGGAAACCCCGTGGAAATCTGGGAAAGAAGACAGGTGGAGGTAATATGCTGTGTGACTCCGGGACTAAAGAAACCACGGCCTTATTGTGACCTTGTGTAGGTCACCTCAGATCAGTGAGAAGTGGTTATTTGTGAAATAGATATATGACCAGGTGTGTATGTGTGCACGTGTGGACACACTCTGGTAAGCCTCACAGGTATTTTCTGACACCTCAGATGGAACAAATGTGGAATCTACACCAGAGCCTTCATTTTACACGGAGGAAACTAGGGCGCAGAGAAGCAAAGTCACTTCCGGACTAAGTGTGCAAAGGTGGTTAAGAGTTGAGGTCTTGTTCTGTCTTTGTCTTCCCCCATCTGAGCTCCTTCAGCACTGGCCCCTGAGAACGTAAACAATCCACATAGTCTAGGCAAATGACATCCCCATCCAAGGAAGAGACAGTTAATTCAGCATGAGGAAGAACTCTTTGAGCTGTTGCCTTGGTACCAGGGAACCGAAGAGGAGGACCATCTGCAAGGGCTGGTCTCTTATTCCTGTTGCCCTACACCACACCCTTCCTTCCTTCCACACTTTGAGGCTAGTCAGGAACCAGGCAAAGCAGGATGGAATATTTGCTTGAATTTTTCTCTCCCAAATTTATCCTTCAAAGCAAAGTTCATCCAGTGTAGCCCAAGTCATCTAGTGTGGCTGAGGGGTGCACTCTGCATGTGCCTGTGTTGTGCACACAGGCCTGTCAGCATCTGACTTGTCACTTAGTATCAGCCTGCCTCCTTTGACAGTCTTAGGTCAAGCCTGGAGGAGATAATCGCCCTAAACAATATGATCACGTTCTTCTTCCTCTTCTCACACATTTAAGTCAATTTGAATCTGGCTATCAGCAAGGATACGGGTGAAACAGAGGTGATGCTACTTCAGGAGTCCCTAACATCCTTCCGCTTCTTCACACCCTTTATACATCATTAAGTTCCAGTGGTCTTTCCTCTTCACTTTTCACTCTATCAGAGCAACAGGATAGATATAGATATGATATAGATATAGATATAGATATAGATATAGATATAGATATAGATATAGATGTAGATATAGATATATAGATATAGATATGGGTAAGAGATTTATTCTAGGAATTGCCTCATGTGATTACAGAGGCTGAGAAGACCCACGTTCTGCCGTCTGCAAGCTGGAGAGCCAGGAAAGCCGGTGGTGTAATTCATTGAGTCCAAAGGCCCATGAACTAGATTGCTAATACGTTACTCCCAGTCTGAGGCTACAAACCTAGAACCTGCACAGGAGGACTGTGCGTGGTGGGGGTACAAGCAGCTGGTATAAGTTCTGGAATCTGAAGGCCAGAAAACCAGGGGCTCCAATGCCTGGGAACAGGAGAAGATGCACATCCAAGGTCAGGAAGTAAAGGGAGAGAGAGAGGGAGAGGGAAAGAGAGAGAGAATTTGCCCTTTCTCCACCTTTTTGTTCCATTCAGGCCCTGAACAGATTAGATGAGGCCCACCCAGACTGGTGAGGGTGAGCATTACTCAGGCTACTGATTCAAACGCTAATCTCTACCAGAAACACCTTCACAGAGCAACCCAGAAATTCTGCTTTACCAGCAATCTAGGCATCCCTCTGCCCAGTCAAATGGACACATAAAATTAACCATCACACATGGTTCCTCTGATCACTCATTTGCCAACTGCAAAAACCCTAACAGCTGACTTCCAAACCTAGAGCTGCATGCCTGAAGTCTTAAGGGATCACATTCTGCCTGATCCCTTCCCAGTCTGACTGCCCAACTCCTTCAAGGAAATCGGTTAGGAACCTGCACCACTGTCTTTTCAACATCCCAAGCTGGAAATGCTGCTCCCCACACCTCTCGTATTAAATTGCTCACCACACCTTTTCAGCTCTCTCTCACGCCTGCCCTTGCCTCTACCGCCGCTGCCCTTGACTTTTGCTCATCTCCTGACTACACTTTAACAACAGAATCCTAATCATTCTCTGGACCACTGGTCAAACCCATCTGCAAGAGGCTATAACTCACTGTTCTTAAGTCTCTTGAAAAGAATAAAGGAGATTCCCAAACAGGAATACAACAAGGTCTGCACATGAGCACCGGTTATAGAGTAGGGCTTGCCAGAGTTCTTGCTTTGAACACGACAGTCAAATACGTAAGTGCTAGTGTGTGTGTTCAAAAAGAAAATCAACCTCATGGCCCTTCCAGGCACATGCTCCATATAAGGGGAGGAGTGTGCGAGGCTAAGACATCTTCTTGGAGACTCTCTCATTAGATGACTCTTAGGCCACGTGACCTCCTGGAGCTTTGATCCGCCCATCGATAAATTCAGGTATCAGTACTGCCCACTTGGCATCATTGTCGTATTAAGCGTGTTAGCAGGTGCAATCTCTCTCTGCCTAGCTCACAGTAAATGACAAGAGATTCCTTTTTTCTTTCTTGGTACTGCCTGGTTCTCCCATGCCCAAACTCACGCTTCTCAGCAATACCTGACTGGAGCTGGAGAGTCTGGCCCATCTCTCCAACATGCTAAACTCGAGGGGGTTTTAAGGTAAGCAGCCTTTTCTTCAGAGTCCCTCGCCCGGGTGTCGGGCACATGCTCCCACCGGCTGGCTGACATATGTGGCCTGCTGCAGACTAATTTCTTCTGACATGCTGCCTTGAATGCACAGTCACAGAGCATGTGCTGAAGTGCTAAACACCCCCAAACTGTGCACTTTCCAATCTGTGAAAGCTTTTTGGAGGGTCCAGGCTTTTTTTTTTTTTTCCTCAACCTGAGGCATTATAATGGAGAAGCACATGGACACTTCACTGAAGCAATCTGTCATCCCGCAAGCGCTTAATAGCAGCAGCAGTACCTGTGTGTCCCTCTCAGTGAGCTAGACGCCACCAAACAGCTGCTCTCCTGTGGAAGCTGTGGCTGCATTAATGAGCTTCCAGACAAAGAACTGACTATGTGGCGTATGGCTTGGATTCGGCGTGCAGGCTGTGGGTAAAAGCACAGAGCAAAGACCACACTCGAAAATCACAGGGCTTCATTTACAAAAATCGGTCTGGCGCCCAAATGAGCTAATATGATCCTTGAGACTTCAGCTCTTAGAAAGGCGGGATCATCTCTCTGCCGCCTTTAATGATGACGATCACTAGCTAGCGGTTCTCTGCCCCATAGAGCTTATAGACTGTTTCCACACCTTCAACCTTACCCTGACCCAATAAAGTTATTATTTCACAGATGACGAAATGGAGTCCTTGAAAGGCTGAACAACAATCACAAGTTCGCGAGGCTAATAAAAGGCAGGGCAGCACGCGAATCGGGCTCTCTGTGACTGCCGGTGTCACGACTCACTGAGGAATCATCACCAAACTTACTCCCAGCTCCTCTATTTCCACACAGATGTCACTGCAACAGCTAAAGAGAAAGCCTCTGAGAGAAGGAGCTATCGAGGGACTGGGCTTCTCCATGAGGATTTTAAGTCTCTTATCTGCCAGGAAGTAAAGGGAAAATGCTAGGGCATCACAGACTTGCACAAGTCTTACCATCACACCATAAAGGAGGGCCCTCCTGTGATGTTGCTGCAGGAACACTGTGTAGCCTCATCAATACCCTATGCTAGTGATACAGGAGAGTAGCCCCTGAAAACACCAAAGAATACAGAAGGGACACAGAAACCAACCCCTAAACTATGACCTCTTCTTCTACAACGACTAAGGCAATAATACAAATAAGACAGAAGTAACACAAATAATACTATTAATAGGTACCATTTTCTTAGCCGCTGCCATGTGATAACTAACACTTGGTGTTTACATTCATTTCTGGATTCTCTCAACAACCCATCCTATAGGTGTTTTGGTCCTATTTGTACAGATAAAGATTCTGAGGTCCACAGAGGTTGAGTAACTTGCTGGAGGTCACAGAGCTTATCCATGGCATTCTCTTGATTCCAAGGCTACTTCCTCCGGTCCATATTCACCTTCTCTAAAGGAGACAGGCAATCTCCAGATTAGTGTGTAGTGTCCAGGAGATTAGGACATGCCCATAACCCAGTCTGGCCAAGGCTGAAAAAGACTAGAGAGATCTTTTCTTCTATTCTATTAGTTCCTTCTATTCCTTCTATTAGTAACCACTATTCCTTGACATCTAGAACATGGGTTTTAATCACCTGCTTTTCACCTTCTGGTTGGCAAGAAATAATGGACAAAAAGACAGGTTCTAAAAAAAAAAAACAAAACCCAGACTGGCCTCAGGTATGAGTTCAATCGAGCCCTCTGACAGTTGTTTTAAAATGTCTGTGTATGTGCACACACACCCACATCTGTGTCACATGGCTGGAGGATGTGAGCGGAGAACGGTGGGCTGATTACGTGTCCTTCCCTGGCTCCTGACAGCTATGAAACCACAAGTGGGTAGATTATAGTTGAAGATAAAAATAGGCATTATACTGCCGCCTTCCCTTCCCAGCTTTGTAGCTGCTCCAGCTTGAAAGCATATTGTAGCATTTTATTGTAGTCTGGGCTCTTGTGGCTTCTCTTGATTGTGATTCCTTTTTGGAAAACTAGAAACGTTCTCTCACCATGGAGAAATGAAGCTGAGGGTGAGTGCGAGAAGGGCGACAGAATGTGTGTGTGTGTGTGTGTGTGTGTGTGTGTGTGTGTGTGTACATGCGTGTGCGTGTGCATGTGAGCCTGTGTCCCTCCCGGAGCCTCTGAGAGAAGAGAGGAGGCAGGGTGTGAATCTGAATAGAGCGGAAATTGGAAATTGACACAGCTGTTTTTGTTTAACTGTAACCATTTTTAGAATTTCAGGATGCACTGCTTCCAAACGAGGCGGCCCACTCAACCTTAGGATTCAACATGAGGGGGTGGATATGATTCGAAGCATTGGACGTATCATCCCAAGGGCTAGAAGATATCCCTTATCGCAGCCAGCATCGCTGGTCACTTGGTACCATGCACATTCATCACCCTCTACGTCTGGCAATTCAACCGGATTCTGCAAAGTACTTACACATTAGGTCATCACCTCCATTCTTTTCCCTAAATTTTTATCTTAGAGTCCCTTCAAACACAGCAAAGTACAGTGTTCAGTGTATCTCAATTCAGGTTCTCTAAACCATGGCGCCCTCAAGTCATGGTGGGTGTGTTTTATAATACACACTCCTGTGCCCCCCACAGATCCTCTAGATTTGAATCTATTGTGAATATGAATTTTAACAAGCTCTCTGGTTTATTTTCAAAAACACTACACTTTCCAAATGTCTGGTAAAGTGGCAAAGAAAAACGATTTTGGTATTACACTTGCCTGGTCTTAATACAGGATCCACCATTCTGTACCAGGAAAAAATGAGAGACTCAGAGATGCTATATTCCCAACCTATTCATACAACCTGTATGACCTTGTTCAACTCATGCTTTCTCTAGGTTCTGAATATTTATCTGCAAGACAAGGAGGAAATGGTGCATTATATATAGGGTTGTTGTAAGAATTGAGAAAACATACAAATTGATATCAAACAGTGGCTCTCACCTAGGGATGGGATGATTTTGCCCATCAACGGCTCACAAAAGGCAATGTCTAGGGACATTTTTGGCTGTTACATTTGGGGTGGGGGGGGAATGGGGTACTACTGTCACCTAGAATAGTAGCCAGGAATACTGCTAGACACCCTACAAGGCACAGAGCAGATAATGAAGAATTATCATCCCAAAATGTTAATAGTTGACATTTTGAGAAACCCGGGCATACAGCCCAGCACATCATGCCTGGCTTTGAATTCTGGGTGCCACCAGTCTAGCTGTGTGATCTTGGGCAGGTCGCTCAGTCATTTGAAGTTTTAATTTCTCCATCTATAAAATAAAGATACAAATACCTGCCTCACAAGGTTAGTGAGCGTTCAATAAAGTAATTTGTGAGACACGTCAGTACATTTTCAGGAGGGTCCTTTCTTTTATTTTTCACCCTCTCCTGACTTAAAAGGGGATGATTTCCACATTCACAAGGAGGGAGGAAGCCTAAGGCTTCCTCACCTTTAATTTGTCAAGTGAGGTCCTTTACGAGCTGGCGCAAGGCAGGGCACAGATGGCCCGTCATCTGAGCATGCATGCATGGCCAGGCCCTGTTACCGAGGTTAGGAATCACAGGGCCCCCTGCTGGGCCCAGGCTCCAGGACAGTCCCACAGACAGCCATAGGCTGGAACACTTGCCCTGAATGCACTATTAACCCCATGGTGTTATTTTAAAATAAGGGAGGACCAGCTTATTGGGAAAGAGTAGTACCAAACCAAAAAATAAATCCAGCTAAGAAGGTGAGGCTTCCCATCAGGGGAGAACAAAAACACTGCAGCCTTTAACATTCAGGCCATTGGATCTAGAATCTCCCAAAATTGACATCAACTACTCAAATTACCGAAAAGAATGGAAGAGAGCAGAGATGTGCAATGACTTCAATTCTACATGTCACATCACAATGCAGAGCGTCAAAGATATGCAAACAAGACTTTGGTGTACTCTTCCCAATGTGCGGGGGTTCCTTGGGGGCCCCACCTCACATCAGATGTGGCTCTACTATCAATGGGGTAGGAGAGGCTTGGGATTTCACTTCTCTGGGAGCAACTTTCATATAATGGTCACGCACATAGGACAGTGGTCAGATCTTTCTGCTTACTTGCATTAGAAGAAAAGAGATACACAGAGACCCACTGCCCCTTGCATTTCTCTCTAGGTCTCAAGGCTACACAAGTCACCCTCATTCCCCCACTTCCTAGCACAATCCATCCTAACTGACCCTCAGGCAACTGAACACACATTTTTTTTTTTTTTTTTGTCCACCTAATGTGCTCAAGGCTCCAAATGACCAAAGGCATGGTTCAGGCCCTCAGGGATTGTAAAGGCGAAGGAAAAGACAACCCCCGCTCCTGAAAATTAAGGGCTTGTTGTGCCCTAAGAAAAGATACCGCTCAGAATCCGGTTTCTTATTCTTTGTTGTCTGAGCCCAGTCACGCACCTCCCTCCTGGGAAGGGGTGGAAGGGAGCAGGTGAAGGGCTCTGCTACAGGAGTTTTTGCTCCAGAAAGAGATGGAAACAAGCAAACACCACAGGACTCTGCTGCCACAGCACGGAGCCGGCGATGAAGTCAGCAGGCAGGTGCCCCACGCTCTCTCCCTCATCCGTACCACGCACAGCTGCATCAGCTTTTACTTTTCATTCCAGTCAAACAAACTGTAAATTCATCGCACTCATCAGGAAGTCTCCCGTTAAGGAAATGAGACTCTGGCTGATCCCAGCAGAGCGCCAAGGCCAGAGAGGCTATGCACCCCCAGCCAGCTCTCTCAGCCCCGGGAGGAGACAGCCGCGCACATGGGAGGCTGCCTTTGCCTTTCTCAGGTGAATGCCAAGGCCGCAGCCGTGGCCACTCAGAACCCTGCGAACCAGGGGCCCCTGCCTCCGGTTCCTCAGCTGCCTTCGCCTCTGAGCAGAAAACGTGGTCTCCTCCGTCCACTCTGAGCAGGGATGAAACGCAATCTTTACAACAGCCCTTGAGGTATGTGAGTAGTATCTTCATTTTCGTGAAGTTTAGTGGAACAAACTGAGTCTCGGAGAACAGAGAAGGGCCTCTTTCCCCAAGGAGGCCTCATCAGCCATAAAATTCACTTTACGCTGAAATATGTGCAGGTGGCTAAGAAAGAATCTGATCTTGCTACTCCCTTGCTCAAAACCTTCCGCAAGCTTTCCCATTGCCTGAGGCGATACTTCTCAACCCTGGCTGCACACTGGAAATACCTGGGGAAATTTCAGAAATGCCAATGTCCTGGCCCCAGCCCAGACCAATTAAGCCAGAATGTATGGGGGTGGAACTCAAGCCCCACACTGGAGGCTTTTGAAAGCTGGTGAGTGATTCTCAAGTGCAGTGAAGATAAAGAACCACTGCCCTGAGGGATGAGCGTCAGGCTCCTTAACATCTCTTGCCAGGTGCTTGGCGGGCAGGCCCCTGCTTACCTCTTCAGCCTCATCTCCTATCACCTCCACCAGTCATCCACTCTGCCCCAGTTTGGGCTGCTCTAGTGGGTTACACACTCCTGCCCCTGCTTCTAGGCTCAGCCCTCTACCTACAACACCCCTCCCTCTCTTCTGCACCTGCCTAATTTCTATTTTTTCGTTCAGACTGAGTCAGCACCGCCTCCTCTAGGAAACCTTCCCAGACACTATGTGGTGATCCTCTTCAGTGTGCCGCTGAGCCGACTTTATCACTCCAACAGATCACAACTGATCTTTGCTTGACTCCCATTGACTGGAATGAGTGTCTTGCCCAGGTCAGACCCTCTGCGTCTCCTCACCCCCAGTACACAATAGCAGAACACTCACAAAGTTTGTTGGCCTGGAAGAACTGAAAGCACAGTCTCACAGAGATACCTGTGCATTGATGTTCACCGCGGCCTTATTCATAATTGCCAAAAGGGAGGGGGGAACCCAAGTGTCCACCGCTAGATGAATGGATTAACAGAATGTGCTATAGCCATACAGTGGAATGTTATTTGGCCTTAAGGAAGGAAATTCTGACACATGCTACAATACGGAGAAACCTTGAAAACACTAGTGTTGGGGTGCCTGGGTGGCTCAGTCGATTAAGCATCTGACTTCAGCTCAGGTCACGATCTCACAGTTTGTGAGTTTGAGCCCCACATTGGGCTTTGTGCTGACAAGCTCGGAGCCTGGAGCCTGCCTTGGATCCTGTGTCTCCCTCTCTCTCTGCCCTTCCCTTGCTAGTTCTCTTTCTCTCTCTCTCAAAAATAAATAAAAACATTAAAAAAAATTAAAAAAAGAGAAGAAAACACTAGTGTTAAGTGAAATAAGCAGACACAAAAGGACAAATGTTACAAGATTCTACTTATATGAGGAACTTCATATAGGCAAATTTATAGAGTCAGAAAGTAGAAAAGAGATGACAGGGGCTGGAAGGGAGCAGGGAATGGGGAAGTACTGCTTAATGGGTACAGTTTCTATTTGGGACGATGAAAAAGTTCTGGAAATGAATAGTGATGATGGTTGCCCAGCACTGTGGATGCACTTAATGCTTATACTAACTCGTACACGTAAAATGGCTTAAAGTAGTGAACTTTATGTTATGTATATTGTACGACAATAAAAAAAGCTTGTTGAATAAATAAATCGCATTGCACTTAGAAGAGATCCAAAGCTATCCATGGTCTCTTGGACCCAACGTGATCTGGTCCCAGTTTTCTGTTCTAATCTCATCTCCTGCCTTTTTCCCATAGTCATTCTTCCCTGACCAGATTGGTCTCCTTTTCATTACGTGACTACACTAGACTTGTTCCCTCCTCCAGTTCACTTCAATTGCTTTCCTGTGCTTTAAAGGATCTTCCCCACATCTTCATGTGGCTCCCTCCTCCCTTTAATTAAAATGGCATGCTCACAGAATTGCTTTCCAGGGTCACTCCATTTCAAATTGCTAACCCTGGGATGCCTGGGTGGCTCAGTTGGTTAAGCGTCCAACTCTTGATTTTGGTCAGATTTTGCTCAGGTCATGATTTCATGGTTCCTGAGTTCGAGCCCCACATCAGGCTCTGTGGTAACAGTGCAGAAAATAAGAAAATGAATAAACTTCAAATTGCTAACCCCACCCCATCACTCAAATTACATCACTCAAATTAGTTAAGATAATGCTAGCAGATGTAACACATAAACCCCAGAATCTCCCCAGCTTAGAACAGTTCTAAACTTGAGCATTCATCAGAGTCATTTGGAGGACTTATTAAAACACAGATATCTCCAAGTTTCTGATTCAGTATGTCTGGGGTATGGCCCAAGAATTTACATTTACAATAAGATCTCAGTTGCTTAACCGACTGAGCCACCCAGGCACCCCTATAACAAGATCTCATGTGAAGACGAAACTGCCGGTTAAGGGAATCCCTGGCTTAACAAAATAAAGTTGGTTTCTCACTCATATAACAACAAATGTTGTTCCTAGCAGGCAGCTAGGCATTCCTAGCAGGCAGCTTTCCTCCATGCAGCGATTCAGGTACCCCATCCTATGCACGGCTCTGTTATTTTCAAGCCAGGAGTGGTCTTCTTCCAAGCCAGCCTGGTCCAAAGCCAAAATGGGAAAAGCTCAAACGACCGCATGCGGGAAGTGTTTATGGGTCAGGCCTGGAAGGGGCACATATCACTTCTTCCCACATTTCAATGTTTCGTTTCTTCCCAGAACGTAGTCAAATAGTCACAGCTGAAGTGCAAGGGAGGTTGGAAAATACAGTCTATCTTTGCATTCACGTGGAGGAGTAAACGGGATTGGTGATCCACTATATCCAGTGGCCCCTTACACTATTACATTTGTCTTCATAGGTTTATCCCCACCTCAAATTACATCACATATTCATTTGCTTGCCTTTTCATTATCTTCCCATCCCAGAGTATAAGCTTCCCAAGGGCAGGAACTCTGTCTTGTCCACCACTGCATCTTTACCACCTGACACAGTGCTTGGCACATGGAAGTCACCACCCATTACTTCCTGAATTGCTAAATGCACTTTTCATGGAGTATTCTGTCCAATGATCTATTACCTCCTCTTTCAGGTGATCCTGAAGCCGTGTTTCTTTTCTTGCTCATGTCACGGGGCCCCTGTCATTACACCAGGCACCTGTTTATGCCAACAGATAGGATGGGTTTTTCCACTAGCACTAGAGAAGGTGTGCTGCCCTCTCAACTGCTCCACCCTGGGCATGCCAGTCATGGTATCTACCATCCCTGAGCCCCTTTCCAGTTTACCCCCCCCCCCAGTGGCCTTCATTTTCAGGGAGAGAAAAGGCCCAAAGGATGTTCTTTTCCAGCAAGGCTGAGGACCCATGAGCTGGTCTAGCGCGAAACACACTCTACATGGGGTTGTGGTGACTAAGACAAACACAGAGCTGCCCTGTGGGATTTGGACTAGAGGAGTTTAGAAAGTCATCAGGGAGAAAGAAAAAGCAAATCACAACAGTGAAGTGGTGAGCATTAAGGAGAGAAGAACTGTCTTGGATCCCCACAGCCGTCCTGTTTCATTTGAAGGATATCCTTAAAATAAACTCATTTTTTAAGAGGGTCTAAATGAGTCACTGTTCCTTACTTGGTTGGGAGCCTGACTAACCCAAGCCAGCACCTGCTGGCAAAATGGCCAAGAGTGAGTAGTTGCCACATTTGTACACCACTGAAATAGTGCCACAAAGTGTTCCACTCCACCCAGACCCAGCATCTGGGACTGTAACTATACTCTGCACCAAGTTCAGACCTTGTCATCTCACACCAAGGGTCATGCAGCAGTTTCTCTACTCTCTTCCTCAGCTCTTCTGTGCCACACCACCAGATTCATCTTTCCTAATGCACAAGTCTGTCACTGCCCTGTTTCAAGTCCTCCGCTGTTCCCAGTGGATGACAGAACTGACACTGTGTTTGCATCTACGTGACGGGAATTCTCCTGGGGCTGTATGTACGTTGTCTTGCTTAATCCTCAGAACAACCATGCAATTAGGACCTACCATCTTTATTTTGCAGCTATGGGAATTGGGTCATAAAAAGATTAAATAAATTACCCACAAACCTAAAGCTAGGAACTAGCAGAGTCAAAGTAGAAATCCAGGTGTGCCTGTTTCTACAGTCTCTCCTGTTTATACCACCCATCTATCCATCCATCCATCCATCCACCCACCCATCCACCCATCTATCCCTCCCTCCCTCCCTCCAAACAGATAGTCGTTGAGTGTCAACTATGTGTCAGGAATTGTGCTAAAGTGTCAGGATTACAGTGGATAATTTACCAGAAGAGAATTTTAAGAGAACTATGATACAATGAAGTATGATAAGTGTTGGACAAGGCATGTGAATGCTAAGGAAGCAGACTGTAGGAGCCCCAAGCCTAGCCTCACTGGTCAAGGAAGCCTTCCTTAGGGCAATGTCATTTGAGTTGAGACCTGAAGTTGGGGAAGTTATTGAGGAAGTTAACCTGATGGCAAGGGGGCTGCCCAGAGCCTCATCTCTCACTCTGTCCTAGACTGATGGGCGGGCTGTCAGGGAACAAGAGAGAGGTGAGGTGGAAGGGATAAAGGGAGAAACCAAAAAAAATCTATTAATCGTCAATGATATTATCAAAACATATTTTGTGTTCTAACTCCTATCCTTGGGGCTTACAACAGTTCCTGTGTAATTTGAAACTAAAATGTACTTCCTTACCCAGCAGCATCTCTTCTGTCTTACACACACACACACACACACACACACACACACACACACACACGTGCAGCCTCATTGCTGGTCTGTTGGCAGTGCTAATTATGTTCTCTATAACACATTCCTGATTGCATAGAATTAAATAAGGCAGGTGTGGAGGTGACGGAACAAAACAGAGTATGACTTATATGACAGACTGATCCGTCTGGTGAGGGACAGGGTGAAAACAGCAAATGTTATATATGGAGATTAGGACAAAAAGTACAACAGAGTCACACTTTTATAAAGATAAATAAAATCAAACTGAAAATAATTTTAAGTTTCTTCTGTTATAAATGTTGCCTGAGCACACTGTCTTACTGTTTTTCAGGTTTTCAGAGGCTTCTGATCTACCTTCTAAGGTAGCACTAAATTAATAGAGAAAACTATTTTGATAGAATATTCAATTTTGCATTTACAACTTGAAGGCTGATTCACAATCACCAGTTCTACATTAGAGGGAAAGTAAAAGGTAAAAACACTTTTACTCTGTAAGAGCTTTACCAAGTAGAGACAAAGACGAAAAACAAATTCTAGATAAAAAGCAGAAATAGAAAATCTGGGCACATAAGCCAGACTATAAGCCCAAACTGAATTAGCTAAATTTCATAAATGATTAAATAGCTGTAACCATAGGCTTTCCCCAAACCAGAAAGCCCCACTTGTAGTACTGGTGACGCCTTCTTTCAAAGCAAAACCTTTTCGTACTATAGTCCTATCCATGTTCACTGTAACTGGGTGTTCGCCAAACCACATTTCTTTTCTCCTGGGGGCCACCTTCCCTCTCCACATTCCCAGCCTCCCCTAGAGCAGGCTTGACCTTACGACAGAGTTTTGGCCAATGCAACACGAGTGGAATTCCTAGGGAAGCCTGGGACCATGAACAACTGCATGGAACATAGTCATGCTACTCTTCCACACACATCTGCCCTGATCTGCTTGAGACTAAAATGGGAGCAAGTGTATTAAGTGACTGAGCTTTGGGTGTTGTTTTAACAGCAGCTGATCGAACCTAATACACACCAAAGGCAGAAATGAAACGGTCCTCTAGACTAGACTATAATGTTGCAGGCCATGAATGGGTTAACTGCAGGTGTCCTAAATGGTTCCACCAGCCACTGAGAGTTGAGAAGCTTCATGTTCTGATATTGTAAAGTTTTCAAATGACCTTCCAGAGGCCAGGGCATTTAAAAGGAATCAGGTTATAAAACAGGAGGAGGACAGAAGGAAATATGAGCATGGGTAGCCC
Organism: Lynx canadensis; assembly: GCF_007474595.2. Lineage (NCBI taxonomy): Eukaryota > Metazoa > Chordata > Mammalia > Carnivora > Felidae > Lynx > Lynx canadensis. Next base: position 47,185,721 of record NC_044315.2, read on the forward strand.
ATCTGGTACCTAAGATGCCCCTTCCAAGCTTGTGAGTTCGCGAGGGTTGAGATCACGCCCTCAGCTTAAATGTTTCATCCACGTACCAGCATCTACAGAATACAATCAAAACTTCTAAAGCTGGCACTTAACTCCCCATGATTCATTTCTGCCTCCCTCTTCATCTTCAACCACTATCCATCTTCTGCTGACCCATCCTGCGTTATATGTGTATCCTAAACAAGCCCCACCTCCATGGCTTTATGCATAATTGTTCCTCTATAAGGTATGCCCTTTGCCTGCCTCATCTGCCTCCAAAATTCATAATCATTCTTCCAGGTTAAGCTTAAAGACATCTTGTTCATTCATGGCTTTTGCTGAAATCTGTTCTCCTTAGGAAGCCCGCTTCTTAAGCTAGGTTCCCATAACCCTTTATGACCACTGACTGTATGTATCACAGCACTTAATCATCAAAGTTATAATTCTGGCTCTTCATTCTCATCCTTGGCTAGACTCATAGGTCCTCAGTGATGAGAACCATGTGTGACTTGGTTCACTCCCTGTGGCCAGTTGAGTACCCGGTGTCCTCCACCCCCCACATACATCAAACAATAGGTGCATGATTAGTTGAAAATAAGGAGCTTCCTGGGGTGTACAGCACAAATACAGTGGAACCCTAAAGGTTTTCCAGAAAAGCAAGAAATATGCCATCAAAAGTAGCCCACTGCAGCCCTTGAATTAAGATTTGCTATACAGACGGTCAGTCGGTCCATCTTAAGGCTGAATTACACTTGTCCATAAGTACAGGTGTAAAAGGAAAGCAGACTTGAATAGAAGCTTTAGAAAATGTATACAAATAAAAATGGAAAATGACCATCTGAAATAGGAAAATAAATCTGGATCAAAGGACTTTGTTGACCCTGCCGCATGCCACTCCTTCCTGCCTTGGTACTTTAAAAAGATACATTTTTCCCCTTAAGCAACACAGGCCTTTATCCCAACATTAAAATGTAAATATTAGAGATTCTATATGTGTCCAACAATAGAAGAATGGTTAATTACATCAGGGTTAATTCTAAGAGAAGAACTTACAACAATAGCATGGGAAAACATTCACTAGAATGTTGACTGAAAAAAAAAAAAAAAAGAGTAAGATGCTGTTTACCTGAAGTCTGATCTCAGCGATGTATATAAAGCACAGTTTAACACTTAGATGAAACAATGGGATGAAATGCAACAAAATGTTGTAATTGTGGTTTTATCAGACTAGTTGAAAAAAGGGATGGTTTCATTTTCTTCTCTAGGTTTCTAAAATATTTTCCAGGTCTTCTACAATGAACACAGAATACTTTTATAATTAGAAAGTAATGCAAGAATGCTCGCAAGTCAGACTGCCTAGATTTGAATCCTATTCCCTATGGAAACCGTGTGACCTTCAGACAAGCATTATACTTTCCTGTTGCTTCAGCTTACTCACCTGTAAATGACAATGATAGGAGTTTCCTTTTAGGGTTTTTGCAAGATAATCATGAGATGATCCATCTAAAGAGCTTAGAACAGTGGCTGGTGTAGAGTAAACTCTGATAACTGTTATCCAGTGATGTTACACAAGGAGGAGCCCAGGTGTGCTCCAGAACTTGAGAGGCGGGCACTGAGGTAAGATGGAAAGAGGATAGGCTCGAACAATAAACTTTGCCTCCCACATTCTTTTACAAGAGCCCCCCTCCACCCACTGATCTACGAGGTATATTTCTTAAGACCCCTGGTGGGTGCCTCAAATCAAGGATACTACAGAACCTTATATTCACCATATTTTTTCCTAGATTCACATACCTATGATAAAGTCAAATTTATAAATTAGGCACAGTAAGAGATTAACAACAACAGCTAATAAAAAAATACAACAATTACAATATACTATGTCATGTGAGTGCAGTCTCACAAAATATCTTATTGTACTGCACTCACCCTCCCTCTGAGGTTGATGTGAGATGATAAAATGCCTAACATGATGAGATGAAGCGAGGAGAATGACATAAGCACTGTGACACAGCATTAGGCTACTACTGACCTTCTGGCGATATCTCAGAAGGAGGATCATCTGCTTCCTGACCGTGGTTGATGGGGTGCCTGAAACCAAGGAAAGCAGAACAAAGGAAAACAGAACCATGGACAGTGGCACCACAGATACGGGGGATGCTACTGTACTTAAGACTGCCCAGGGATTCAAGCCTGGTAAATTACTGGTTCTCCACCGTGCAACCCTCAGTCTCTCCTTTACTAACACAGCTGCCTGGAGAATGAGTATAGAGGAAGAAATGAGCAATTTTCAACTTTATTCTCCATTGCTTTTGTCCATTTTCTCACCGCCTCCTCTCTTTCATATGTATTTTGTCTTCACTGGCAATTTTGGGCTTAATTGGTAGAACGCAGAGAAGCTGAAGTAAACAAAGCTCAGCAGAATATAAAGAGGAAAAGAAAAAAAAAGGATGGCTTGAATGTCAGACTTGACTGTAACTATAATCAGGGAAGCAGGTTGGTGTGGCACTGTAACATACATGACCTCCTAGTGAAGTAGACTAATGTTTTATTTACCGCTCTGATTCTCTCATGGCAGAGATAATTTACCTGTGTTATGATTAAATCCTGCTTCCAGGCTCTCGGCAACTCTTGCCTACCATAGTATCTCGAATTTGGGAAATCTGTCTGTATTTAGACAAAGTACTGAAGATAACTAGGGAGGCAAAGAAAAATCCTTTCCCCTCCAACAGTTGTAGACCTGGATTCAACCTATTAAAGTCAATTGGTAGATTTGCACAAGTAGTCTAATTAGAGATATTCAGATAGCAGGCACCCGTTCCCTCTGCATTCTAGGTTTAAAAAGAAAAATCAATGTCTACACACAGGAAAAAATTGAGCACTTATTTCGAAGCCACAAATTACAGCAGTGCCATGCACAGAAAACCAGTAGAGGGGCTCTAGGTCAATGCAAAAATACCACCTCATGGGGAAGGATGATTGGAAGGGATGGGCAGAACTTTCACCTCCAGGTCACAAGCTCAAAATGCAGCCCAGTCCTGCCTGTATGATGTTTATAACCTACTGACAGTCCATGCGAAAAGAGCTGGCTTGAAGACTACATTTTCATCAGAAATCACCATACTTTCCGCTGAAAGGCTGAAAAACAGTAGGATCCCCCAAATGAACTCACCTACTCAGCTCCTAGAGGTGTGTTCCAGCTGGCACGGCTGAGTCAAATTGCACACTGCTACAGTTCATTTCCAGCTTCCTGACCCAGCTCTGTGGCTGAGCACTTTGGCAAGTTGAGGCTTCTAGACAGGAATTCAGCCCACAGTGCTTGCCTTGCCTCTGACTTTCAGTTCACAGGGTCAGAAAGAGGGAACAGAAAACATAGAGGGGAGTCTGATCTCCTTCTTTTAGGCTGCTGGGGCCTAACCCCTTTGCAGCACCAAGTCTGGTGACTGAAAACAAGATCTAAAGGTGAAGGATCATCTAATAATTTCCAGGCTTTGTTTAACAGGAAACTAATAGTCACTAAACCACAGCCACATGCAAGTACTCTGTTACACACTGAATTCAGAGCCACTAAGCGTAATCACACAAAATAAAAAATCAAGATACATGATTATAGAATACACCCCCTTATGCAAAGGAATCTGCAGGCATCTTTACTTTTTAAGCTTGCGAGGCAAGTTTTAACTCTGTCTCACTCCAGAAACTATTTCAGGCAACTCAAAGTTAAGTGGTGTCCCCACCACCATCATCCACCACCCACCATCATCCTCACCATCATCACCACCACCACTCATCACCACCACCACCATCATCACCACCATCACCATCACCATTCCCATTTTATAGTATTGACAAACAGAGGCCAAAAGGACAGAAGTAAAATGCTCAAGATCACACAGCTAGAAAGTGGCAGGGCCCATAAATGAACAGATTATCAAGCGAATGCTTCTGCTGACAACATGCTACCTCTTACTAAGACCAGAATTGCTTTTTCCCTAGCCAAGTTTACTCAAAACTAGGCTAGACCAAAAACGGAGCACAATAGATTACCTCGTACAGTTCTAAAGAAAAAACAGCTTTTGGGTTTTTTCCTCTTTCAGCACGATAACCTGAATCACAAACTGGTCAGTGCTACTTCTGGGAATGCCAAGTCCACTCGACTGAATACTAGTTTGATGTTGGGTTAAAAATAATTAGCAGCATTCCACAATTTATAAAACAGAATCAGAACACCACAATCCCTTCCATGTAGGTGGCCAAGCAGAAATATCCTTTCCTCTCATGAAAGACCAAGAAAGAGAAGCATCCCAGGACACGGACGGAACTCAATCAATGGATACTATTATTTCTGCTACTGATCCTAAGCCTCTGGGAACTGATGTGCCAGGGCAGTGTTACGGCATGTTCCCTGCAATTTCCCATTCCAACTGCCTGGGAAACAGCATATCCGCTCATCTCTTGAGGTGCACACACCCCTCTTGCATCTGACGGGATCCCTCACTAGGCATTTCTACGGTCATCCATAAAACTAAAAAAAAAAAAAGTCCTCAGAAGTCACAGAGAAGTTGTCTTTTACAGAGTGCGATCCTCTGACCCAAATCAGTCTTTGCCTTGAATCATTTTAATGTTACCAGTTATTTAGCAGATTGATTGCTGCTATGGCAACTGCACATCCCTCTGCATAGACACAGGCAGAAGTCCTTGATACGATCCTGGCTTAGTCTCTCTGGATGCATTCAGTCAGGCCAAAAAATTAGAGGATATTGGGAAAATTAATTGTCCTCCTGCACTATAGGCCCTAGGACCGCACTGTGGCCAAAGAACAAATAAGACTGGTGTGTAAAGCGAGGGACTGTGCTTACTGTCCAGCAGCCTGGGAGGAGAGACAACTGAGAGTCCCCAGCTGTGCTCTCGCCACACTGCTCACCTTTGCTTTCCGCGCTTTCTGCCAAGTATCAATGCAGGATGTACCCAAAGACTGCAAAATGCCATTTGGCAGTGATTTGGAGTTTTTCAGGAAAGCTTTCGCCAGGGTGGAAAAAGAACAAGCTTTCCTTGCATCAGAAAGAGCTGGATACGATTTCTGAGTATAACCATCTCCTGGCTGCATGATCTTGGGCAAATCCCTTAAACGCTGAAACCTCGGTTTCCCACAACAAACATGGAATTAAGCACAGTATCTGCTCCACCTAGTTTTTGCGAAGACTGTAGGAACCACAACCCTGGCACATAGAGAACTCTGTTCCCTTTCTTCCTTCTTATCTTCCCTCTTCAGTTTTCTTTAATGCCTTCTCCTTTCTGCCTGATTAGCAAGAGAGGTGATTAGGTCATTAGAGGACTCTAATGCTGTCCTCTGTTTCTGATTTTAGGAGCTTGAGCCTAAATTTTTGTTAGGTGTGTCAAATCTGCTGTATGAAATAGATCAGTGCTTTTGGCTGGTTTCAACCCAAAAGGCCAGGCTGGGTCCTACAAGTGAGTTTTCCTCTGACTAGGTTTCTCTCCTTAACCACTGATCAACCTTCTTTAAAATCCAATTGTTTATCATGAATGAAGCTGGAAACTAGAGTGTGAGTACAGAAATTGGACCCATCCCCAGAAGAGACCCTCACTTCCCATGTTCTGAGTGTGGCGGAGGCTATGAGATCTACTCGCTGATGAACCCATGTTATTAGCAACCATGCTATTTCTGTATCGGGAGGTGCCTGGAGCACTGATGGAAATTTTCTAAACCATATGTTGTTTTTATGTTTTAACATTGTATATGTATATATAATTTGCATAAATACAAAAATAAATAGCTGTCCTGTATTTCTCTGAAGATTGTAAACTCCAACGAAAGAGGTAGAAACCTTCCCACACACTGGCCTTAACGGCATGGAGCTTGGTACACAGTGAAGAGTCAGCAATGTCGCCAGCCCAAACTGACTCTGGGATTTAATAGTAATAATTTATGATGCAAATATTCTCATTTCATGTACTTTTCACCCTCGAGGGTGAGAAAGAATGGCACAGCCAGGTGTGAGCCCAGAAGAGCTACCACACTGTAAAGCAATACCACTTTCGCGAGCTCACTCGGAAGATCCCAGGTTTCAGGGTCAGGTGATGATAAAATAATTCATTGAAGGTAATGCTTTGTTCACAAGGTATGACCAGAGGCACCTGGAGCCTCGGAGAGCAACATGGCTTTAAAGTCAGAGAGATCTAGGTTCTGGATCCAAAGCCTTTTTAAGACTACGTCTCTCGTTTTTTTTTTTTTTGCTTTAAAATTGGTAGTAGGTATTTATTTACCATGCAGGGTTATAGAATGTGATAGCCAGGAGTGCAAATCCTACAGTTAGAAGTGTCTGGGTTGGACTCTTGACCTGACCACTTAGAAATGGGTGAGCCGGGAACCAGTGACGTGGCCTCTCAAAGCCCCAGTTTCCTCATCTGAGAACTGGAGATACCCACGTCCTACTTTATGGGGCTGTTGCCAAGATGAGCTCAGATTATCTATGTAAAGTGCTTAGCATAGGGCCTAACACATGAAAGAGAGCTTGATAAATGTAGCCCATAGTGGTGTTTATAGTAGTAAATGAGATGATGGATCTAAAGAGCCTGGTTCTCAGGTTTTTTAAAAAACTGGAAACTTAAACCACCTGAAAAGTGTGCTGTCTAGAAAATTCCAGACACTGCAAACCTCTTTAGAATCAGGAAGTTGGAAAGGCACCTGTTTCGATAAGAAAGGAGTCATCTTCTAAATCCAGCCTTGCACTGAAATTGTTTCAGTGCTGCAGAGCAGTATGGAGATTGTGAGGCCTGGCTCACACACAGCCTTCCTGGTTCTGAAATGATGCCTGCTGGAACACATGGACCAGGGGCTTGTTGTGCTCCACAGCCCTGGGGGTGGGCGATTACTAGTTACTGCCAAAAATGGTGGGGAGAGGAAACACAAAAGCAAAATCTAAATGAATCGGTATAACGGGACAGTGCCAAAAAAAAAAAAAAAAAAAAAAAAGTCAACTGACAGGCTGGCCAGCCACCCCCTGAAAGCAATGGGTGGGGGGAGCGTTTCACTTTGAACAATGGGGCCATCAGCGAGGCCAGTCAGGCAGCTCCGTAAGAGTTAAAGCAATAACTAAAGTAATGACTTTATTATAGACACCTAGCACAGATCAGTTGTGGTCATGCTTTTTTTGTTTTGTTTCTTCAAAGATACACCCACGCACCTTTGGCAGTGTTATCCTCAAAAGACAAGATGTTACTTCTGCTGCAAGACCTCAGCGCTATCTGTCCTCCCCACACCCAACTGTCTACCATCTTCGGCACCAAACATATCCCTGAAGACAAAAATGGCCCTTCCGTTCCTGAGTCGTTTAAACTGAAAAACCAGTTAAAGTACCATTCCCAAAATAAAACAGAAACGTGGCCACTGGCATGAAATATTTACAGCTGTGAGACCCCAAAAAAAAAAAAAAATGAAGAAGAAGAAGAAGAAGAAGAAGAAGAAGAAGAAAGAAAAGAAAGAAAGAAAGAAAGAAAGAAAAGAAAGAAGAAAGAAAGAAAGAAAGAAGAAAGAAAGAAAGAAAAGAAAAAGAAAGAAGCAAGCCTTACTTGACCTGGGAGGCAAGGGACTGATTCAGTTACATAAACAACAGAGAAGCACTTCACCCTAAACCATTCCCTGTTCTGGGATCCCTCTATGCACCTGTCATTCGAGTTAAAGACCCAGGAGTTGTCTTCAGCTGCTTCCTCCCCTCACCCCTATAACCAGTCACTGATGTCGTTTCATCTATTCCATATCTGACATGTCTCCTTGCCTGGGATACCCCTCTGCAGCTCAGGTCCTCCTATCTCTCAGTGACCAACACAGCCACAATGCTCACTGGCTCTTCTCTAGTTCATGTTTTCCCCTTTCCAACCACTTCCCACATAGCACAGCACAGCTTGCAAGGTCCTTGAAGATCAAGACCCTACACGCATTCTAGTTTTATCTTTTGCGCAGCCCCTGAAGCTCCCTCCCAGCCCACCACATCATGCATGTGTGTGTTGTCACACTGTGAGACGTGCTTTTCCCTCTGCATGGGGCTACCTCAGCCCTGTAAACCCTTGTATGCACACTTCAGCACTCTGTGCAGATGTTCTTCTCTTTCCTTATCCTTCCTGGATCCCTCCCACCCATAGCTAGCCTCAGTGGCTCCCTACACTGTGTTCTCTGTTCTTGCGTGGACTCTCATCATAGCATGTTTCGTACTACATGGCAATCATCTCCCTGTCTCCCTGTCCACTGTGCTTTATGTGATGTAAATGCGGCCATAAGAGGAGACACAGGAGAGGCTCAGGAAAACAACGTGTCCTTTACCCACAGGTCCTAGAAGCACGAGGCACTGCACGTCACACGCGGTGCCAGGGGACGTGCCAGGTTTTAGTCAGGAGGCAGAAGATGGGCAGGGGAAAGTCTAGGACAGAGCCTTGGGTAAGGCAAGGTGGGGCAGGGTAAACATTTCAGGATTGGCTAGTTTGGATTATGTCTTTACACTTTAGGCTATTTGGGTGGTCCTTAACTACCTGTCCTGGACTCTGAGCTGGTTAGGGCAGAGGAGTATCGCATCCCAGAGCGTGCAGGCTCTGGATTGGTTAGTCTGCTGCTCAAAGGCATGCTCCCAGAGGCTGAGCCCTTTGTCATCTCTTAAGAGTTAGCCAGTCCCTGAAGGGCCAGTCAGTAAAAAAGCCAGGAAGATTTTAAGATGTCAAAATATCACAACACACAGAAAAAAATAAAAATATAAACAATACAACTCCCAACCCCCAAACTAAAACCTGGGCTCTTCCCTGCTCCATTCTTGACCCTGTTCTGGCAAGACTCAGAGCAGGGCTCATATTACACTGAGAAGCTGATAATGTACTAGTTTACCAGTTTCCTACTGTGCTGGTAGACCACCAGAAAGCTGGTGCTTTCTGACTTAATGCCCTTACCTTACTGGTTAGTCAACATTTTGAGTACCATCCCTGATAATCACCATTGGTATGTATTATCACAGAAGCTAAAGAACCCACCTAAATCACATAGTAACTAACAGAGCCAGAATGTGAAGCCATGTCTCCCAAAGCCAGACCCTGTGCTCTCTCCTTTCCACCACACCGCCTCTTTGCTCTTTGTTTTTACTTCTAGACTCAGGCACCTAGAACAGGGCAGAGCATCCAGCAGGCATTCATTAAATCCCAAATGAACTTAAGGCATAAACAGCAGTGAAATCGAACATTTTAAACTTTTCCCATAGCTGATCTATTCTATGAAACAAAAAGGTGGGAGGCCTATACCCATGTTTTTAACCAGAAGACAGCGTATAATAACAACAGCTTACTTCATCAAAATGCAATATGTTCTTCCCTATAGGAGCTATCTCATTATAATAGCTACTTACTGAGTGCCTCCCATGGAACATGCACTGTGCTAAGAGCTTTGTGTTCATTATCTTAGTTCGTTCCCCCACCAACCCTGCGAGTTAGAAACTAGATCTTTATCCCCATTTTTGGTGAGGAACCAGAGGCTCAGAAAGGATATGTAGTACATTTCACAGCTCAGAGCTGGCAAATGGCAAAGCAGGGATCAAAAGTTGGGTCAGACTCTCTGAAATGCTTGTCCTTTCCTCTATGCCACACAACCATTTTCTTATCCATTCATGTATCATTTGCAGGATGAGTAGGTAGGGCAGGAAATGGGACTTCATACTACCTGGAGGTCTTGGAGACAAAAAAGGTGCTATATCACCATTAAGTAGCTTCGTCAGTAATGGATTATTGCGGTTTCCGTCTTCCGGGACCAACAGGAGGCTTGGCCATGGGCTCAGGACCCATCTCCTGCTAGAATCTTATTAATGCTTCCTCTGTACAAATAAGAACTGGTGTATTGTGTTAAATTGACTGACACAAACAACCATGCTTTATCCAGAAATAGAAAATGCAATTTTCTTTAGCAAAATAGAACATAGGAAGTGGTGGGGGTTGAAATGTCATGCACAGAACAAAGGTTTGGCAGAGGAGAAAGGTTAAAATCAATCACCCTACAGGGGGAAGAAAGGTCTGCAGTATTCTACAGTAATTATCCACCCAAAGTCACACTGCAGAATTGAGAGCCGCTGCTACTTAAAACTCTTCAAAAAGGAAAGAAAGAAAATTCCCCATCCCGTCATGTTGATGTTTTACTTTTCATGAATCGTTTGGAAAGCTCATAGATACACTATTGAAAACAAGAGACTGCCATTTAAATATTTTCACCTCTAGTGGTAGGAAGTGACCTTTTCATACAAGAGTGAGGTAGGGAAAAACCCAAACTGCTCTCTCAATAGAAACCACCACCAGCATATTACTACTTGGACGGGTGTGCTAGAGGAAATTACAATTTAAATTTTTTTTTAATGTTTATTTATTTTTGAGAGAGAGACAGAGACAGAGCGTGAGCAGGGAGGGGCAGAGAGAGAGGGAGACACAGAATCTTAAGCTGTCTCCAGGCTCTGAACTGACAGCACAGAGTCCAACATGGGGCTCAAACTCACGAACCACAAGATCATGACCTGAGCCAAAGTCATATGTTAACTGACTGAGCCAACCAGATGCCTCAGAAATTACAATTTCAGTGAAAAGCAAAGCATTACTTGATATATCATATCCAGTGAGTGGGTACCACTCAGATTTGCCAGTCAATAACCTTCTCTTCAAGTGGAATGTCTACTCACATTGCTGTGATTTCACAAATATTAAATCACTGTATGGCTTTTCTCGGATTGTTGTTGTTATTTTTTCTTCACAGCAAGGTTTTCATATTGCTTTCTACCTACAATTATGAATTCTTCCAGGTCCCATAACTGATGTTTTCATCTCAACCCCCACTGGTTTTAATCCCATGACATTCTCCATTCGGACCAAGGGGAAGCTGTTAAGAGGAATCATAAAGCAAAGACCATAAAATACTGGCTCTTGTGGTCCAACGCTAAGATATGGGGTAAAATAGAAAGAATAAAGAAATGTAGTCCATCAAGGAATTGTCAATAAAAGTACAAAGTAATGTTCTTTCTCTAACAAGGGAACCTGCACTCTGTCCTGGCCATGTCCAGCCAAGACTAAATGGTTTATGGAGACCCTATTACCTGTTCAACTGAAGACATAACAGAAGAAGGGACTGACATCATAGCAAAAGACATGAGTTAGAGATTGGCCTTTCTGTTTGTTTGTATGATACAAGATGGCAAATAGAAGTATTAAGTCAAGGGCACCTGGGTGGCTCAGTCAGGTAAGCGTCCAACTTCGGCTAAGGTCATGATCTCGTGGTTCATGAGTTTGAGCCCCAAGTCGGGCCTCTGTGCTGACAGCTCAGAGCCTAGAGCCTACTTCAGCTTCTGTATCTCCCTCTCTCTCTGCCTTCCCCGTTCATGCTCTGTCTCTTCCTCAAAAACAAATAAACATAAAAACAATTTTAAAAAAAGAAGTATTAAGTCAGAACAGTGAAATCATTTACAAGCAAAAGGATGATATATACAGTATTGACATATTACTCAGCTATCAAAAAGAATGAAATCTTGTCATTTGCAGAACATGGATAGAGCCAAAGTGGAAAATAAGTCAGTCAGAAAAAGACAAATACCATATGATTTCATTCGTATGTAGAATTTAAGAAACAAAACATATAAACATATGGGAGGGGGGGGAAGAGGGAAACAAACCATGGGAGACTCTTAGAGAACAAATCGAAGGTTGATAGAGGGAGGTGGGTGGGGGATGAGCTATATGGGTGATGGGTATTAAAGAGGGCACTTGTGATGAGCACTGGGTGTTATATGTATGTGATGAATCACTGAATTCTACTCCTGAAACTAATATTGCACTGTATGTTACCTAACCAGAATTTACATAAAAATCCGAAAAGGAAAAAAAAAAAAAATACAAGCAAAAAGATGCATGGTGTGGCTTAGCCTTGATTTGACCAGGAAGCAGGAGGATTAGGGTAAGGAAATAAACTGGCTCAGGGTTCCATCGAGTCAAATAGGTCATGACCTTCAATGCCCTACATGACAGTGTGATTAATAATAGTGATTCCCCACATCTAAAGCCTCCTTCCTGCTGAGTATACTCTGGAAAGTCACTTCTTCTGTTAAATATAGATTTGGTTTCTAAGTCACTTCCAGCTTTTGTTCTCAATTCCTTTTTATCTAGAACAAGTCCTACACACCTTCTGAGTATTAACCGTCCCCAGGAACCCATGTCCCTTATTTAATAAGAGTGATGTGAAATGAGAGATCGGGGCTATAAGGTGTACTGACTTCTCAGAAAAAATTAGTCTATAAAATTTTTAAGGGTTTTAGTAGCAATAAAAAAATTTTACCGTTTAAGAGGGACGGATCTTAGGGCACTGGAGTTTGTTTTTGGGGGGAAAATGCTGTAAAGATGATACTGATAAGAGCATGGCTACATTGCCTTGAGCAAGTAGATATATTCTCCTAGGGCCTCAATCTGCTCATGTGTAAAATAGAGGGGTACAGCTTTGTAAATATCCCTAAGTCTCTTTCTGGCCATAACATTCATGAATTAAATCAGAATCAAATTTAGAACTCAGAGTTTAAGATTTTTAGTTGTCTGCTTAGGACATTTTTGTGTAATTAAAAAAAATTTTTTAATGTTTATTTTTGAGAGAGAGAGAGAGAGAGAGAGAGAGAGGGGAAGGGGCAGAGAGAGGGAGACACAGAACCCGGACCAGGCTCCAGGCTCCGAGCTGTCAGCACAGAGCCTGATGTGGGGCACAAACTCTTGAACCGCGAGATCATGACCTGAGCCGAAGTCGGACACTTAACTGACCGAGCCATCCAGGTGCCCCTGCTTAGGACATTCTAAATAGCTGTTTTCTCTGCAATAGTTTTATGTACCTGAGAGATCAATTTAATATCCAAGAAAATAACATTCTGTCTCTTCCTTGCTTTGCCACTCTCCCTCCCCCTGACCCCTGCCTCAGTCTTCAGTCCCCCACCTCAATCCCTAATAAAGGCCAAGATAGGGTAGGCCCAAGGCAGACACTTAGACCAGCCTCTCCATTCAATGGACTCTCAGAATTATTCCGGTTTCTGAATTAGACGATTCCCTCCTTCACCCCCAGCACTTATCTCTTTGGTCAACCATTAAAAGGGATGAAGCAAAAGCACTGCCCAGCAAGAAACTCGTGTAGCTGGCAGAAATGAAAAGCAAAGATCTTCCCTCACAGGTCAAGTCTAACTGACACAACACAGATAAAGCTAAGCTACAGGAGAAAAGGCAGACTCACAAGCAAAGGAAACTAGGGAGGAAACTATTCTGAGTTCCTTTCACCAAAAATTGTAACATATTTGTGCTTTGTTATCCGAGCCTCCCGGAACTCTCTGGCTTTTCTTTATTAATATTATTGTTATTGAAAGATTTTTTTTTTCCACTTGCCGACAAGCTATTCCCTGATTAGCTGGAATATTCTGGCTGTCTTTAAAACCTGCTGTCATACTATAGCATTCCACCTGAGCCCTGGGGGCAACCTGAAACAAACAGCTTCTTTTTTCTCATTGTGGTCCAGGAGTTTAAGATCCTGCAGGAATAGCACTGGAATTATTTAAAAAGTCTCCTGTTTCCCTGGCGCCCCAGAGCTGTTTTAGAGAGACAGTGACCTGGGACCTGCCACTCGGCATACGGTTTGCTTTTGAAAGCACACACTGCTTGCCCAGAATTGGCTTTCCTCCTCACAGTCCTGCTCAAAATGGGAAGGAAAATGCCAAAGAGGCCAAGTGAAATGAGCACGTTCATGAGTTAGGTTTATTCAGTAGCAAGGGACACACTGATACACAGGGAGTTAGCACAAAGAAGAAGAAAACTCTGTACCCATGGAAGAGAGAGGGAAGCTGGTGGACAACGGTGGAGGAGAAGGGTTGAGGGGCTAGAACCGGGAGGCTTTCAAAGCAGGAGATGTTTTAAATGAGGGGGATGGCTAATGGGTTGGGAATTCTTTGGGAATTTGGGAGAATGGCAAGCTTCCTTCCTGGTCTCACAGAAATGTGGAGTTTAGGGGAAGATTGGCCTTCGATGAAGAACAATTTGGGGAAACAATATCCTGAGGAAGAGGAAGGTGTTAAATTCTGGCTGAAGAGCATTTTGATCAACAGTTGAGGGTGTAGGGAAATTGTTAACAAAACAAAGAATGTTTTTGTGTGCACAATGCAAAGGATCTGGAGCAGCACTAATTGTTGGCGGAACCAGAGTAAAAGAATTGTGAAATAATCAAGGAATTTGGACTTCAGAGAGACAGACAATTTGACAGAAATGGAGGAGCAGAGCTTTCTTGGAAGTGACTAGCTGTAACTGGCCTAACTGACTAATTAGCTGAACTCTCTAAAGTTCAACAGAGACTGAGGTGGCACCACCATGCCACTGGCAAGGCAGCAAAGATGTCTCTGGTTTATTTTTAGAAAATAAAACACTAGTTGGGGTTGGAAGGAGAGGATTATGCCCATAAACATGTATGTACAGGGACGCCTGGGTGGCTCAGTCAGTTATGCGTCTGGCTTCAGCTCAGGTCATGGTCTCGCGGTTCGTGAGTTCCAGCCCCATCGGGTTCTGTGCTGACAGCTCAGAGCCTGGAGCCTGCTTCGGATTCTGTGTCTACCTCTCTCTCTCTCTGCCCCTCCCCTGCTTACGCTCTGTCTCTCTCACTCTCAGAGATAAGTAAGTGTTAATTTTTTTTTTTTTACTGTATGTACATAAGGCCAGAGTCCCTGCTTCCACTGAGCCCTTCCATGCCAAAGAACAGGAGCCTGCCCCACTGGGGCCTGGCCCAGGTCGGGCAATCAGGTCAACGAGCTCTAACAAGGGCTTAGAGAGATCAAGTGTGCTGCTCCTGCTGAGGAGTACAGAATGGTGTATTACTAAGCTTTTGACACTGATGGAATTCTGCATTCACTGAGCTCTCAGTGTGCTTTAGTCGAATGAGTAATAATCCAAAAGTTCGGAGATGTGAATTCTGGTCCCAGCACCCCTACTCACCCTTGAAGGAGAAAACTGTCAAAGTCAACACTTGCCTTCCTGGAATCACCTTGCCTCCCCTCCACAAGCTGATCTCTGCCCCCCACCCTTCTGACAAATCTACTCAAGCGAAGGTCACCCATGACTCTGTCCTGACACAGGTGGATACTTTCAGTCTTAGCAAGGCATTCTCTTCGTCCCTCGGTTTCCCATGAACCCAGCTTACTGCTTCTCCTCCACTGGAACCACCACCAGAACTAAATGCTGGTGAGGTAGGAGCCATCAGTAATCATCTGTGGACCTCAAGAGAATCATGACCATTAAAAAAAAATAATTGAATAAAATACCTTTATCACTAAGTCTCTATTTCTTCATCTTTTCAAACTCTAAAACATATGGCTGTGTGATCTTCTCACAGTGGCTTGGTGGACTCAAGAATCAAATATCCTCATTAGGGGAAAAGACTCACTCGGCAGAAGATTCTCGAATCTGTTACATGAAAAGGATAAGTGAGAATATTGTCTTCTCTCTCTTACCAAGGTCCCCAAAGCAAGGCATCTGCAGTTTTGGGTTACTGATACCAAAGCTTTGTGTATGTAACACCGTCTCCTTCATAAAGAGATAGGTATTAATGCACAGATACACATTACGTAGATGATAAATGGATCGGCTTTGGTGTTGCCATTATCTCATTCTCTTTAGAATGCGATCTAACTTATTATGCTTTATACTGTAATAAAATCCAACTTCAATTTGAGTAAATAGAACTGTTCTTTTTAGCAGTATCTGCTTATGATGCTTAATGATAATTATGCAGATCTATTTATATAAACACATTAAAGATGGTTCTGCTGTTTCTATGTCAATTCATTTGTCATGGCTCAGTACATAATTCCCTACACTCATTCTTTTTAGAATATAAAAATAATACTTCCTAATTAAAATAACATTAGAATAAAGTCAGAGAAGTAGAAAGAAGATCTTTATCACACCGAATCCCAACATTCAGTGGCATTAGATGATCACTTCGGTGTATTTCCTTTTCAGCAATTCTCTTAAAGTTTTTTGTTTTACAGACATTATTTAAGCATATAGTTTATATGTAGTTTTTAAGAAGAACACATGTATCCTCTTCCCGGAGAATATTAATACGTGATCCTAAAGGTATTTGGGGATAAACTGTCACTTCAAAAACACCTCTTACAGAGAGCATTCACAAGGTTTTTCAACAAAAGTCTGTAAATACCTTATTCCCAGTTTACAGTGGTAATGTACCTCTTCAACAAGTAAAGCTAAATAAAGTACTCAGGAAATTAATGCCATTTAACATTCCTATCAAATCGATGTAAACACTATACTCACACCTCTTCTCTCTCAACAGCTAAATCACCAAACACAGATGCCACCACCACGTCAGCACCTCAGCCTCAGAGAAGCACATGATGAGAGCAGAGCTCAGGCGTTAGGTCATCCCCGGCCACGCTTCCCAACACAGCTGTCCTCCCATCATTCCAGTGGAAGCGTCTTGCCGTTCTAGCCTCCAGGAAAAGAAATGAAAAGAAGAAACAGAGCATCTAACTTTTCCTGTTAGGCTGCTGCCTAAGATTCTTTTGGACTTCAGGACTGAGGTGATCTCTCTGAAGGAAGGACCCGTGCCTCACTTACCTTTGTATCCTGTGACTAACACTTCACATGGTACATGGCCAAAGCTCTATCAGTATTTGTTGACTGGTAAATCAAGGCCGTGGGCAAATGACCAATTAGGAATACTCTCAATTCCAAGTAGCAGACAACACAAATGCAGTGCTTTAAACAAACAAATAGGTATTTTATCTATCCATCCATCCATCAATCGATGATAAATGAAGCAAGAAGTCCACTGATAGATAGATACAGCAAGAAGTCCAGGGCAAGGCAGCTGTCGGTGTTTGTTCAATGGCTCACCAATGCCAAGCTTGATGTCTCTAAAATTCTCTAGGCCTTCTCTTAATAGTCCCAAGACAACCGTATTTGCTCCAGTCCTGAATCCATGTAGAAGGCATGAATGGGGCTTGAAAAGCCCCTGGCTGACTTCCAGTTAAACATCATTAGCAGTATCACCTGACTGCCCCTACTTGCAAGAAAGCCTGGGAAGGTGATCCTTTTTCCTTGAGCTGGGCATACAGTCTGGATTCTGTTAGCAAGGAAGAAGGGAGAAATAAATACTGGCTAGGCATCTAGCAGCGTCTGTCTCAACAAATACTGTTCCCCCATCTTCTTAACGTCTAAATGATAAGAGAACTATACACTGAAAACAGTGTAAGATATTCAAGAAAACACACTTTTCACTGCAAATTTCTTTAGGTAAGAAAGAAAGTGACCTCAGTGACCGGCACTTTTGATGACTGTGATTCGGTGAACCCGAGCTAGTGGGTAGTTCAATGGAGAGGTCAATGGAGAAACCCAAGAATGTGCAGGTCTCCAGGGGTACAATCAATCCCATAATATGTCAGCATTTCTTCTCTTTGGAAGGGGACCTAAAACAGAATAAAACTTAAGTTTGATTTGTCTAAGTTAGCTGAATTATGAATGTATTTCTTTGATTTTGATGGGATTCGATATTTTTTTATTTTTTTAAGTATTTATTTATTACTTATTTATTGAGACAGTAAGAGTGGGGGAGGGGCAGAGAGAGAGAGGGAGAGAGATAGAATCCCAAGCAGGTTTCACACTGTCATCACAGAGCTTGACATGGGGCTCAAACTCACCAAACTGTGAGCTCATGACCAGAGCCAAAATCAAGAGTCGTATGCTTAACTGACTGAGCCATTCAGGTGCCCTGTGATTCGAGATTTTAAAAATAATCTAGAGGATTTGTTGAGTGGGAATTGGAGGAGCCACTGTTTAACCCCTTTTCACTGTATCATGCAGCCTGTGCTTGAAATTTTTAGCAAAGAGGACCCTTCTACTCCATAAGGTGGCCTATTCAACTCTTGAATTTAACAGAAACGTCTTTCCTAATTGGAACTGTATTTTACCTCTTGGTGTTACAAACCCATTGGTTCTAATACAATTTTCTACAGTGACTAGAATTAGCCTGTCTCTCCTCACACATGACAGAACTTTACATATATCAACAAAGCTACGACACCTGTTCTCTTAGTGAAAAAATACAGGCCCTCACACTACTCCTAAGTTGGCCTACCTGCCATAGCCCTCCTCCTCCACCTCTTCTTCTCTGGTGGAGAACCTAGCTGTCCTTCTCTGGGCACTATGACCTGGAGTATAGTCCCTGCGATGAGAATTAGTTGGGATGGGCTCTGGCCATTCCTGAGTGGGAGTCTGCAACCAACCTCGTTGTCAAGACATGCATTAACATTTTTGCTGGGAAAATTTACCCTTTTGGTTCTGGTCCACAGCCCTAAGCCTAAGGAAAACTACTTGAGACCCTCACTGATCAAGCACACAAGTTTTCTCTCCCACTATTTTTGCTAGGCAAGTCCTCTTCAAGTCTTTAGAAAAAGAAAGAGAAGGTTCAACAACACTGGGATAATATGCTATGGGAGCCTTCCCTTCAGGTAATCAAGCTATTAATATTTGGATGAATCTGTTGTTAAACTGTTAATATGCTCCAAAAGATAGCTCCACATTTTTCCATTTCATGCAGAGTTCCTGGAAGATAAGAGTTTCCATATCTTCACCAGGTAATTTAAAGCCATCATTAAGTCAGTGATTAGCCATGTTTTCCATCACATTCTAAACACTACCGCACAGATGGCTGGCACTTCTTTAAAAATTAGCTGGAAAGACGAGGGAGGGGCCTTAACATGTATGTTATTCAGATCTATTATGCATCATTTTCTTCATTCCTCCTAATTACTTTTTGAGGTTTTATAATGCCCCTTCCCTCCATTTTCTAGACAGATTACAAAACAAAGTTCATTGTAGTTAAAGAAAACTTCCTTAAGATCTCTGTGGGTTGTTTTTTTTTTTTCTAACCAAACACATGTGATTTTTCCACCCCACTTCTCCAATCCTCCCACATCAATTAGGTGTCCAACAATTCAGTTTTGACACGAAATACCCAGAGTTAGCACAGCCCCCACAGCTTAAGGGCTCAGTCCCACTGCCCCCGCTTCAGAAGCCAGCCAACAAATGGGGTACTCAGGCTACCCACATTTCTGGCAGGCCAATTACAGATGCAAGAGTCCTCATCACTTCTTCATCAAGTTTGATAACTCCCTAGAACAACTCACAGAACTCAGGAAAACACTAAAAGGATACCACTCAAGGACAGCCAAATGGAAGGGATGCATGAGACAAGGAATGGAGTGCCAGGGGAGGGCGGTGCCAAGCTTCCATGCCCTCTCCAGGTGTGCCATCTTCCTAGGACATCAATGTGCTTACCAACCCAGAAGCTCCCTGAACCCCATTATCTAGGGATTTTTATGGAGGTTTCATTATGTGTGCATTGACTGATTAAATCACTAGCCATTTACAACTGAACCCAACCTCTAGCCCCTCTCCCTGTCCAGGAAGTCAAGGGGGTGTGGATGAAAGTTTTAGCCCTCCAATCATAAGACTGTCTACAGCCTCCCTTCCTGCAGAGTCACCTCATTAGCATACAAAAGACAGTAAATTCCAAGGGTTTTAGGAGCTCTGGTTAGAAACAGTGGACAAAACCCACATATATATATATAATATATATATATATATGTATGATATATGTATGTGTGTGTATAAATATATATGTATGTGTATATATATATATGTGTGTATGTGTGTGTGTGTATGTGTATATATATATATATATATATATATATATATAGACAGACTCAGGTCTGCCTATCGCTGAATTCCATATCCTTCTCTTACAACAAACTTCCTTCTGATGAATCAAATTTTTAAAAAAATTTGAATGAAAGGCTATATTAGTGCGAGATATTTTAGGATGTGCACCAAGTAGAAATATCCTGTGTCAAAGTCACATCATCTGAAAAATGGTAATCAAGAAAATGAGGCTTGAGAAATTTGTTTTTCTTATTCTGAATAATCATTCTCAGCATTTTCATTGTCATGTTTACCCTTTGGTGGCTGAAGCATGTCAAACAGGTAAGGCCTTTGTTCTCCACCAATTAATTGTTTGTTTGTAACTGTAGGTTGAGGATCCAGCTAATATTTCACATTAACTTTCAGATTTATCATTCACCCATTGATCCAAGCACAGATACTCCATATCGGAGGTTTAAATACTGTGCCTTGCAAACATTTATTTAAAAGCAAAAAGGAAATACGTTTATCACACACACACACACACAAATTTAAACACTTAATGAATAATGTGGGGAAACAGATGGTTAGAGATTGCATTACTTGAGTATCAAAAAATACAAAGAGCTTGATGTGGGTCTGCTCCTGTTAGCTGTAAAACTGTGTGGAAGATATTCTTGAGATGGGAATTAGAGCCTTTTTGTGGTACTCCCATTTTCTAAGAGTTTGGTAGAAGGACTAACATAGTATCCAGTTGGGCAATAAAAATGGGTTATAAATTTCCAAGTTTTTCAGCAACAATGTAATTTATGCCATTTGTTGAGTTCCTTTGATGCCAATTACTAATGAGGCAGGCCCTTTGCAAATCTTTAATTCTTGCTACCAACTCCACATGACAGAGGTCATATCCACATTTTTACAAATAAGAAAGCAGACTCAAAGGTTGAGAGGCAAACAACACGGAATCGGTGTCTTTTTACTGCATCTCGTATTCTATACTCTCAATACTCAGATCCTTAAGAAATCTTCCCCAGGGCGCCTGGGTGGCTCGGTCCATTGAGTGTCTGACTCTTGATTTAAGCTCAGGTCATGATCTCTCACGGTTCGTGGGTTTATGCCCCGCTTCAGGCTCTGTGCTGACATACCCCTCCCCCGCTTGCTCTGTCTCTCTCAAAAATAAATAAATAAACTTTAAAAAAAAATCTTCCCCAATCACTTCAAATATATTTTCTTAAAAAGGAAAGGAAAGGAGTGAAAGGGAAGGGAAGGTGAAGAAAGACCAGGGAAAGGAAAGGGAGGGGAAGTGAGTGGAGGGAAGGGAAATATTAGAAAGAGAAGGGAATGGAAGGCAGGGCAGGACAGGGCAAAACAACTACTCTAAACCAGAACATCTGGAGAAATAGCTACATTTCTCATCTGTTCCTCACTACACAACAAAGGTCATATTGACATTGCATCTCTACTCAAATAGTGTTTCCAAATATCTTGCTTATTTGGTCACCACATTTATCGAGCACTTCTCCGTATTCAAATATCATAATAGGTGGGGAAAATATATAAGTAATCGAAGATAAGCTGTCTCCCTTATGGAACTCACAATCTGCATGGAGTAGTAGGAGACTTCCCCATAATGCCTAAAGGACAGACGCCTCTAACCCCAGCTATGAAGCCAGAAAACAGGAGTGCATGAGTTGGACAGACTCATCCAGAAGACAGAGTCTTCTTTGCTAACCAATCTGCATTTGCAAAGAGAGCAAAAAGAATAATAAACGCTGAAGGTTCTTTATTTTACATGGTGCTCGTCTACACACAGACATGGTGGACTCCACTTGGACACCATTAAGAATAACGAGAAGTTCTTCCTGTGGCCTCTTAGCAAGGTAGTTGATCTTGGTCCTAAACATGTTACTCTCACTTCAAACCCTGAATCCCTTGCTGATAATGAAACATTCTAAGTACAGTCCTCTGCACTTATATAGGTATGTGCACTATATATGTATGTATCTCAAGATTTATCAGATATGTATCTGGATATATATCCAGATCAGGGGCCAAAGAGTAGATTAATGTCTGCTTCTGTTCCCACAGCACAGTAGCAGGCACCTGGCAAAAACGATATTGACGATAAAGTCACACTTCATTACCATAAATGATTTCTTGATATTCCAATTCCTGAGGCCTCCATATCTGTTTCTAAAACAAGGTGACAGGATGCAGACACTCACATGGGAAATGGCTGAACTGAAACCTCCCCATGGGTCTGGAGCAGAGCACCACAAAAAGGCTCCAATTACCATCCCGAGAAGATCTTCCACATGGTTTTGCAGCTGACAGGAACAGACCCACACAGAGCTGAATCTAGCAAGGTTTACGTTGATCTTTAAAACCCCAATTCTAAGAACAGTTGTGCAAACCCACAGAAGGACATCTTTTGTTCAGGTCCCTTTCAGACAGACACAAATGATTTTAGCCATTTTAGACTGCTTTGAAAAATACTGCTATGGTCTGAATGTTTGTATCCCTCCAACATTCGTATGTTGACATCCTAACACCCAAGGTGACGGTATTAGGAGGTGGGTCTTTGGGAGATGATTAGTAGGTCATAAGGGGTAAAGAAAGCCCTCATGAAAGGGATTAGTGTCCTTATGAAAGAGGCCTAGAGAGCTCCCTTGCCTCCAATGCCATGTGAGGATATAAGGAAAAGTTGGCGGTCTGCAACCCAGAACTGGGCCCTCCTCCCCAGAACCTGACCATGCTGGCCCCCTGATCTCGGACTTCCGGCCTCCAGAACCATGCGCCGTAACTTTCTGCTGTTTATAAGCCATCTGATCTATGGTATTCTGTCATTGCAGCCAGACCAGGCTAAGATAGCAACCTAGTACGCATCTCAAGGAGGACCAGTAATCCCCTCAGTGTCCTGGATCTCCTAGCATACAGTGAATGCTTCCTGATTGGGGCTACAGAGCAACATTCCCTTAGAGAAGGTGTCAGATAAAGAACGACACAATGTGAACTTTGCCTTCATATATTTCCATAAAAGTCCATTCTTAAAACACTAAATGATTTTTTCTGTATGGGCACGTGTAGGTCCATATAGTTTCACAAAACTCAAGGAGAAATTTCCTTCTCCTAATACTCTGTGCCAGATTCCTATTGGCCCCCTCTGTACTTAAATCATCTGGAATTCATTCATCATCAGACTTAGTTGGCTGGCTCTCTGTGTACTTTGTTTTCATCCAACAAACATTTACTGAGCAGCTACTATAAAGTAGGCCTTGTGCCCAGTGTTAGGACAGACAGATGAACAGGACCCAGATCCCACCCCACCATTAGGCTGTTCACAATCTAATGGGGTTGTCACACACACACAGGCAATCATAGTACCATGTGGGCAAGACTAAAGTACAAGGGGATGTGGTGCATATGGTGTAGGGTGGAGGGGATATGGCGGCAGACCAGCCTTAGGGCTTAAGAAAAGTCTTTCTTGAAGCAAATCCAGTACTGATCCTGGTCAGAGACTAGGGCAGAGTAGTGAATGCTGAATCAGTGTGACTGACTGATTCTACATCTAAGAAGTGACAATCAAGCAAAATATACTCTTACATTCTTAACTAGTAAAAATGATCTCTACAATGACCTTAATGGAGCCTTGAATTTATTACTGAATGACCTTGGTCAAGTCACTTAGTCTCTCTCTCTCTCTCAACTTCCAATTTTCTCATCTGTGAAACAGGGTTTATAATACCTGCCTCACAGGGTTGTTTTGTGGATCAGTGTAGAATGACGTACATAAAGCATCTGGCCCGGTGCCTGGAACATGGCAAACGCTCTTTGAGTCGAAGCTTTTAATTATGACAGCCATTCATGAATCCCTCTTCTGGTCTTTGCTGCTGGCACGTGGACCATCTAACGGCCTGACTTCCAAGCTATCTTGACCTCAGTGTTGTTCATTTTCCTCAAGCCTGCTGAAGAGGAACCAGCTAACATCTGGAACCAAACTTCCACTTTACCGAATGAAGAAAAGAACACTCGATCTTTTATGTATGTGCTTCGGATTCATATTTTTCCATAAGATTCATGGACAGATTTCTCTTTCCTAACACTCTGACACTATTCCAGAAAGCAGGTATTATTCTGGGATGCACAGGCCAGACATGGATACAGAAAGTCAATGACCTATATCACCTGCCACTGGCCATCAGGGTAAGTGAACAGATATCTTCCCTCTTCTGTCAAGGGCAGACTAATGAATTAGGCACTGAAACAGACCAAATGCAATCTGATATCTTAGGTCTGTGCAATCAGCTACAATAAAACTAAGTGGTTAGGGAAAACATGGCAAGGCAGTCATCATGCCTAAAAGTAACCAGAAGAATGACTGACTAAGTGTCTGCCAAAATAGAGTCTGTGCTTTTTCAAGAGGCCTAAGTCTCAGTCTGGTGGTGATTTATACAAAACCCACTTGAGTGGATACACAAGGTCAGCCTGGTAATCAACGTCAAGAGCCTGAAATCAGTATTTGTAATTCGGGAATGGTAAACAAAGGTATTGTATATGAGATGAGTTCAACGTGCCACTTTTTTAAGTATAGGAAAATGATTTTTCTGGAAGGAACTGGAATTCAGCTCCTACTTAGCTGTGCTGCAGAAAGAAGGGAAGAGTTAATCCCCGATTGTGCCCACATGTGCAGTGGCAGCAGAAACCGGCAGAAAGAGCCCTGAACTAGCCTTGAGTACTATTCTTGTCTCCACGCTCTCTAACTGTGGGCTCCCTGCCAATAACTGCTTTTGTGAAGCCACTAGGAGCTGCTGACTGGCTGCATTTCCTTGTTCATCCAAAAGCTATATTTAGAGTGACAACCCTGGGAGACTTGGGGGACCCTGAGATGGGTCAAGAGATATTGTATTCCTGTGATCAACAGTCACCTTAGAGGAAGCCTGTCTAGACACAGACCAAGAGAGTAAACTCAATGTTGGGGTATAGGGATGGGAAGATGGGAAGAAGGAAGGGAAAGAGTCACCTCATACATTCTCAACACCATGCCAGTACTAGAGCTTTGCGCTCTTACCTACATGACCTCATTTAATCTTAGCAACTATGTATGGAGGCATTATACATTTTCCTGTTACGAAATTCTGGGTAACTTGGCTAAAGTAAAAATTAAGCTGAGATCGACAGCTAGGGCTCCAAAGTCTACTCCAAGTCTTTCCATTACTATGGTTCACTGACACTGCATAGAGTGCCCTCTGGTGGTCAGGGGGACAGCTAACCTGAATGCCTTCTCTAGACCCTTTTCTCTAGAGACCCTGAAAAGACCTGTCCCACCTTAAATAGGCCAGGGTTTAATAACCCACCTTAAATGTGCCTGGGTTTCAAAGGCACATTGAGGTAGCTGAGGATTTCTGGATCAGCCTCAATGGTTCTAAGTACTCTTGTACACTGGGCAAAAATTCTATTCTTTTTTTTTAATGTTTATTTTTGAGAGAGAGAGAGAGAGAGAGAGAGAGAGAGAACATTAGTGGGGGAGAGTCAGAGAGAGAGAGAAGGAGACACAGAATCCTAAACAGGCTCCAGGCTCCAAGCTGTCAACACAGAGCCCAATGTGGGGCTCAAACTCAAAAACCACGAGATCATGACCTGAGCCGAGGTCAGACGCTCAACGACTGAGCCACCCAGGTGCCCCAAAATTCCTATTCTTTAAGAATACAAATCCTTTCAAGATAAAGAGAATATCTATTTAGATAAATGTAAGTCTTCCTTCTTTTCTCATAGTCTTCTCCGTAAAACAGAATTAGTGGTAACATCCACCTTACAATAGTAACCATGCTGGTGGACAGTGTTTCAATGAAAGAACTATAAACTCTTTGAAAACAAAAAGAAACACAGAACCCTGCAACTTCCAAAGATATCAACTTACAGAACTCTTGTTCTCACAGAATTGGAGATACAAATTTATCCCCATTACACAGAAGCCCAAGAGGTTCAGTGACTTGCTCAAGATAAAATGGTATAGAAACCATGCTTTGCTAGATATTCTGACTTCAAAACGCCATTCTTTCTCATTAAAATACCACTCTGTAATTATGTTAGATAGAGAACTCCTACCAGCTCTACATGAAGGGGGGAAGTGATATAAAGGTAAGCCATTGTCTTACCCTGAGATTTCAGTCCAATGAGGTAAAATGGAGGAAAAAGACACAAGTCCTTTTACCCCAAAGGAAGGAAAGGCAAGAAAGGAAGTGGTACTACACAGACAGTGTGACATAGGTTGCAACTGAACTGAGTTCTGTGCAAAAGACATCAAGAGTTCAAATCAGGAATCAGGCCGATTTGTGGAAAAGGCAGGTTGGGGGAAATCAGAAATCTGTTGGACTACAGGTTGCATGAGAGCAAAGACTGGATGATAGCCTGGCAAGGTTGACTAGATGGTCTTGAATGGCCAAGCTGGATAAAAAGCATTAGGCCTTTATTCTGCCGGTGATGTGGAACCAGTGAAGATTCTGAGCAAGGGATCAAATGGTCTGACCTGTCCAAGTCTGGGATTCTTACGACAGGCTGGTTGAAATCGGGAGACGTTAGTATTTAGGAAACATTTGCTTCAATACAGATAAGAGAAAAAGGGAGCCCTGGCAGGGGTGCCACACTGGGCATGTACAGGTCGGGAGAAATGCCAAAGAAGGGACATAGGTAGAAAACTGACAGAACCCGGTGAGTGACTAGGTATGAAGGTGAGGTGGGGGGTTGATATCAAGAGTTACCATGATGGCTTGAAACCAGCTGATACAAAGGATAATGCAAAACTAAGGAAGACAAGGAAAACAGGAGGAATACACTGCTGTGGAAGGGAATATGGTTAAGTTTTGTACAAGCTGAGTGTAAACAGTTTTAACTGATTATTCAGATTGAGATGTGAGGTAGGTCTAGAACATGGGAAGAGAGTCAAAGCATAGGGTAGACAGAAGTAGACAGAACAGCCAATGGAGACAGACAAGAGTCAAATGCAGAAACCCAACAGACCCTTAAAGAGAACATGTTGAAAGAGGTAATGGAATAACACTAAGAGGGAAAGGAGAAGAATTTGAAGAATTCGATGCCACAGGATAAAGAGAATGAGAAGTATCAAGAAGCAGATGATGGCCCATCATATCCATTCCCACAGACATAAAGGAGGCTAAACTATTAGAGAAGTTTCTGGTGGTCTTTGAGAGCAGTTTTAATAGAGCTGTGTGGGCTTACACCAGATTGAAAGAGGTTGCAGAGAGAGAGAGCAAGCAGGAAGTGGAGGCAGGGAAAGTGTAGGCTACAACTTTTGGGAAGCAGACAGCCTGAGGCTCATAGCCAACCATCTGGTTCTAAACTACCTTTCCAACTTTATCTACCATTTTGCTCCAAGAAATAATTTTCTCCATATAGCCTTGTCACTTGTCTATCACCTGACCACACGGGACGCAATTTATACATCCCGCTTTCTCGTCCCCTCCACACCTCTGACCTCCCTGCCCGTGTGAGTCTTCTGCATTTTCCAAGACTCATGCCTAATGCCTCCATGGATAATTCTCCACCTATTTTACCTTTACTCACGTCTCAGGTCTCTGAACTGCTAAAGGAACTAAAATAACATGGAACATGAATATTGCATTTCATTGTAAAGAAGTTTATGTTGCTATTTAAAGAATTTGCATACGAAGCAAGATAAACTTAAGTGTCCTTACAGAACAGAAGGTAAAATTATCGGCCTTTACACTGTAAAATTTAGGCTCTGACAATGGAGCTGAGCAAGGAAACGAAGCAGGCTTGAAGGAGAGAAAATGAATGAAAGGAGATTCCATCAAAAGTGGACAGAATAAAAAAATACAGATTTAATTAATTATAGAAGTAATCAGTAGAAGAAATAAACACAGCAGTACAATTATAAATTTAGATAGGAGGAAGTGGGGAAGTGAGCTAAATCTTATGTCCATACGGAGCAATAAATAATATATAATGTTTATCAATAAAGATAAAGTAGTAAACATATTTTTTAGTGCTGAGATCATAACTACCAGAAGATCTAAAAATAAAAGCAGTTAAAGGAAGGTGACTCCGGGCAGTGAGACTAGAAGGAAGGCCTGGCAGGTCAGCGGACTGTATTTTACAATTATAGTCTTTCGTGTTTGTCTTGCTTTTACCATGCACACAGTACTTTGATAATGAAATATAAATCCTTTTGTGTATTTGTTATATTCTAATATATCCTGCCTTTCCCCTAGATTATAAATTCTTCCAAGGAAGAGATTTTGTCTTTCATATTCTTCACAATGCTGTTATGATAAAAGGTCTTGAAAATAGAAGCCCACTCTGATAAGCCACGTGCCATAAACATTTCCATGTATCTGTTACCGCCCTCTGTGAGCCCTTGACTTCACTGGTCAGGTAGAACCACCCGGTCCAAATGGCCATCCAACTCAAAAGTCGAGGAGTGTTTCCACTGAGGGATTTTTATTTGCTATTCACTATAGCTAGCTTATACATAGTTAGGGGAGAGCAAAAATTCAATTTCCATTTAGTAAGATTCTGGTATCAACTTCCAACTTCTTAGTGAGAAGTCGTCGAACTTGGACCAGTGTATGTAAAAGTAGCATCAGCCTGGTCCAGTTGGGATGGCTGACGGTCTTTTGCACTCCCAGTCTGTCCTCATCCCACCACAGAGCACACTCCGATGTTGTTTCACTGTATCAGAGCTCAGAGTTCTAATTGCAAAAACTATTTCTGTCTCTGTTTGCAAGGAACCAAAGTTCTGGTTTTAAATCAACAACACGCCAATTATACCACTAAGGACACTTTGCTTTCCATCAAACCCACTTGAAAAATGGCACTCTGTTTCATCCCCGTCTAGGCATTCTTTACTCAGCTACCCTGTGTTATTTGTGCCACAGAGGTTGCTGGGAGGGAGGTCTTCACTTGCTAGCTCTTTGGTGGGTACTAAGCTTCCTGGCTGATCAGAACTAGAAGCTGGTCTCCCATTGGGCTGAAGTGTAGGGTCCTTGTTTCCTTTTTCATGCTCTAAACTCCCCAGCCACCTATACTCCTAGACCTTTTCTATTTGGCTTATTTGTGCCCAGTGCCATGCAAGTTTAATTTGGTTCACTGCAGACACTGTACCAACAAAGTACCAAGATATAGGACACTATCAGCCCACTCCCCCCTACTCATACCAGTAAACTGTCATAGGCCAACTTGGATTCTGTTTCCTGGAAACGAGGCAGACTTTCCAAGGTTGAAATGGATGTTTTGAAGAAAACAAAAAGAGAAGGCAACCCTACACTATAGCAACAAAAAGCAATTTCAAGATGTGTTTAATTTAAAACAACATATATGCCATTTGTTATACAGGGAAAGGTCACTGGGTTGTTTGTGTTTGTTCGCTATTACTTTTGTTTCATTTTGAGAATCCAGGGGTCTGCATTTCAAGTCCGAAAACTTGTGGCAAAGGCAAGGAAGCACCCAGCTGAGGCAAGCCTTTAATATCTGAGTGGTAGCAAGAAAAAGAGGAGGAGAATGGCAAAAAACAAGTCAGTGTAGCACTGCTATTTGCACAGGTAGCTGAGAAAGGAAGGCGAGAGGTACAGATGTGGACGTCTGACCTTTAGTCCAAAAGAGTCTCACTAAGGATGGAAAATAGATCACTTCAGTCTAGCAGGAAGGTTTCAGGCAGGTGTGCTGATGGAAGAAAAAAGTCTGGCATTAAATTGTATAGGTAGCTGCACACCAGAAAAACACAGCCTCTACGAAAAGGGAGCAAAACAATCAGGTCTACAAATAACTTTCCAGCCACAGGGCTGGGGAATGGGATTGCAGACGTCAGCAGAGAACTACATTTCCAAGAACTGGTTTCAGTCACTGGGCTCATGTGGCGTGGTTAAAGGGCACAGATCCAGTAACACATCATTTATGCGTGTCAGCTTAGCACAGTTTACTTTTCTGTCCCAAGATGAATGGCATCAACAAAAAAATAGTATCTTTCATATAAGAAAATAATTGACGCTGCAAATTACTGCACACCGGGCTTGACGCAAGGAACTTCTTTCATTATCTCTTTGAATTCTCAGAGCAATACCGAAAGTAAATGAATCTCATTCCCATTTTACAGACAAACTAAAGTTGAAGTAACCTATGTTAACAGTCCTGCATGTCCCCACTCCCCAAAAGGAAAAGCTCAAACCTAAATTCTTCAGATTACAAAGCCAATGCTTTTTTAAATCAAAAGAAAGGGAGACAACACAGTAAAATAAATTTGAATTTGCCTCCTGACCGTACTGTTTACCAGCTATCTGATCTTGGGCCAATCCATTTCTGTGGTCACACGACCCTATTGTGCCAAATGGGACTATTAGCCTACTTCTTGAGGAGGGAATGGGTCGGGGGGGGGGGGCATGCATGGAGATTAAATTAAGATAATGCGAACAATTTGCAAATTAACTGGTTCATGGTACTCTATGAAACACTAGATGAATGTTTTTTCTTTCTTTTTCTCAAGCAATCACAAGAAGTATGAGTTATATTTTAGCACTTTAATATGATTTTCAATAGTTTCAGTGGTAACATTTTGGTGGTAACATACACTAGGTGTGTGGAACGAGGTGGATAACGTTATCAAAACAGAAGGGAATGGAGTCTAGAGAACTTAGCTACCAGTGAGATGCCCCAAACAAAGGCAGACAAGACTAACCAGTGGGATGTCTGTAAAGAGGAAAAATGCAAAGCCACAAGGAATTGGTCAAGGGGAAAATAAGAACAAAGGAACAAGTGCTTGGCACATTTTTTAAAGAAAATTAGGAATTCAAATCCATCTGCTCAATTTCCGAGAAAGTTAAAAAAAATTCAACAGAAGGCTAGGTCCGCTTTAATAGCTGGATAAGAATTAAATACAAACTGGAAATACCATTTGGCATCCTAATGCAGGCTAGGGTGACACCCAGAGAGCCAACGTGTGCCCAGAAATGAGGGTAACCTGACACAAACCC
Source organism: Lynx canadensis (assembly GCF_007474595.2). NCBI lineage: Eukaryota > Metazoa > Chordata > Mammalia > Carnivora > Felidae > Lynx > Lynx canadensis. Next base: position 47,216,494 of record NC_044315.2, read on the forward strand.
CAGGGAAACGCTGGAGTAGGAAGCACGATCAGAGTTATAGGAATGGGATTTGCCACTTCCTTTTGAATACTGGCCCCTGCTTTTATAAAATGTTGAATGAGGACTGGACTCAACTACATTCTACCCTTTGATTTCCATGCCTGCTCACATGTCTGCCTTTTAACTGCCAAGAACATAAGCCATCAATTGCCAGGGAGAAAAGTCAAAGAAGGATCTTTTTTTCTCCTATCTTCCAGTTTGGAGTATGCAGAAAGGAACTGATTGCTACAATTCACTTTTATTTTTGCCTGATAGAGGAGAATAATGGTTCTTTTCTCAATTCCTCCGAGTCCTTTCTAACTAGGAAAAGAGAGGTATACCAGTTCTGACATTTCAGTAAAGAAAAAATAGTCCCCCAAATTAAAAGAATTCTCATTTCTCTAAGTCTTGATGATTTATGGGGTTTTTAAAAAACTACTAATTGACTATTTTTTAAAGTGGTTTTAAGTTTATGAATTGAGCAGAAAGTACAGAGAATTCTCCGATACCTCCTCTCGCCCCACCCCAGAGCCTCCCCTATCATTAATATCTGGCATTAATGCGATACATTTGTTACAACCGATGAGCCAATGGACAGATTATTACATGAAGTCCACAGTGTACATCAGAGTTCACTGTGAGCTGTGCAGTACTGTGCATTTTGACAAATACGTATTATCACATAGCACCATCGCAGTGTCATACAGATACTTTAGCTGCCCTCAAAACCCTCGGTGCCCAAATATTTAACACTCCTTCCTTCCCCCTAAACCCTGATATTTTTTAAGATCTTTAGAGATTTGTCTTTTCCATAATGTCATATAGCTGGAATTCTACAGCAGATGTAGACTGGCTCCTTTGACTTAGTTTAAGCACTTAAGTTTCCTCCATGCCTTCTCATGGCTAGTTGTGGGGTTTTTAGCACTCTTCATATGCATGACAGAGTTGACTAAGTCATGTACATGTTAGTGTTGAAAAGCTGGCACAGTTGCCTCTGACATTTAGGCTAAAACAAGTCTAAACCACAGAAACCTTTCAAGATGCTACACATTCCCCTCAGTTTCTAGTTCAAGGGGTAATAACTTCCCACCAAAACCAAAACCAAACCACCCCTTCTTTGTATCTACCCTAACTTGGTGGAATCCACTTGGAGTTCTATGAGAAAACAAGAGAGAACTGTCCTTTCTCTCATTCAACAAGCATTTATTGAATACCAATTGTGTTCCAAACCTCGTACTCATAGGCAGTAGGGGTTTAAAAATGAGTAAGACCCAGACCTTACCCTTAAATATCGAAATGTCTTTGTTCCACCTAATATTTTTTGCATTCTTCCAATGTAATAGCATTTTCGCCTTGCTATTCCCCTCCAGAAAAGCTGCAATCATTCTTAGTTGCTACATGGATCAAGTCAAAATCTCATGTCAAGCGCTCAAAGTTCTATCATATTAACTTAACTAATCATCTTCCGTTATTTCCCAAATAATGCTACAACTGTCACATATTCATGTGATGATGATCTTTTTTTTTTTTTTTTTTTTTTAAAGGGAGCTTTAAATACCCAAGATTATGCTATGGCCATCCCTCTTGCTAAGACTTGGATGTTCCCATCTGGTATCTACCACCCTCTTACTCAACTGGAAAGGTTCTCCAGCTCCAAGCTCTTGGGCCACCTCTGCACCACTGCAGCCACTCAGGCAAACACTCCATTGCCCTGAAACCCAGACTATGAGGGGGTGGGGAACTCTGAGGTGGCCCTTCCTGCAGCTCCTCTAGCCTACAACCCAACCCATACTGGCCATAGCTTCTCTGTAAGACTTCCTACTTCCTAGAAAGCAGGATTCCCATAAAGGAAAATCCCCAAGGCTGTTTGGAGGTCTGTGTCTCAAAGTTTCAAAATTCAGTCAGGAAACCCCAAACTGGAACATTGCCTCTTCTATAGTTCTACGTATAGGCTGTAGCAAACCTACCCTGAGGAGTGGGAACATGAAAATTTCACTACTGCCGGAAAGGGAACATGGTAAATTCAGTAGAAAATATGAAACATAGTTGTAATATTTCAAAATATTCCACAAAACAAGTAGAAAATTCTGTGTTTGTTTCTGCCTTGGTAAATTAAGAAAAGGCCTGGTCGGGGTGCCTGGGTGGCTCAGTAGGTTAAGCGTCCAACTCTTGGTTTCGGCTTGGGTCATGATCTCACGGTTCGTTGAGTTCAAGCCCCACCTTGGGCTCCGAGCTGACAACACAGAGCCTGCCTGGGATTCTCAATCTCCCTCTCTCTCTCTCTCTCTCTGCCCTTCCTGCTCTGTCTCTCAAAATAAATAAACTTAAGGAAAAAAAAAAAAAAGAGGAAGCCTGGTCAAATCATGGTCAGTTTGGGTATCTCCAGTCACCCTTCAATATTATACTGTTTCTGCTGGGACTACAGATGTGCATTACTTGGTTGGGGAGGAGTGGGTGGATATATTTAGAAACATTCAATAATTAAAATCACTTTCTACTTACCTTCTGCAAACACATCTTAATGATAGAGTTCCCTTCAATTCCATTAAAGCACAGTTTTAATGAAATCTGTTATCTCAGCTTCTTTTCAGAAGATATGTTCCCAGTAATTCTATTTTAAGGAAGGCTATCTTTTCTTTCTAGTGCTTACAGAGAACACACACACACACACACACACACACACACACACACACACACAGAGTTTGCTGTGATCTCTCCAAAAAGAAATGAATAGTAAAAGAAAGGGAGTTGGATAAGGAAGCACACCCAAGGGAGGCTGCTAGCTCTTCTCAAGTCCTCAGGAAAACCACAGCATAAACAAATACACCTTTTTAGGACTGTAATCTTTAAATATCGGAAACATTCACAATTCACTTTCAAGAACAGCTCCTTGTACTCTACTTTGTGGCCAGGGGGCCACTGCCTTATGGACACCTATGCCCAAGGAGGACTGAGGTGGTCACACCTTTAGACTTTATTTTTTTTAAGTTTATTACTTAGAGAGAGAGAGAGAGGAGAGATGAGAGAGAGAGAGAAAGGATGAGGCGCAGAGAGAGAAGGGGTGAGAGAGAATCCCAAGCAGGGCTCAACCCCACAAACCATGAGATGGTGACCTGAGGCAAAATCAAGAGTCAGACACTCAATTGACTAAGCCACCCAGGCACCCTTAGACTTTTTCTGGCCATGGTCCCAGCTCAAAGAGTAATCTGTGTAAAACTGCTGCTGACCTTCTGAAAAACACATAGACAGGAAACAGAAATGGCATATTAACAGACCAACAACGTACATCATTTCCATTTCTTCATGTGGAAGTCCATGACCTTCTTGTTAGCTAGGGGCCACTGTCCTAAAGATTTGTCAGACTGTGTTGGAACCTCCGTGAGGTGTTAGAGAAGTCTAAGGGGATGTGGAAGACAGAATTCTAGGACCCAACAGACAGCTTACTGACGGGGACAGCAGCTTCTAGATTCTATCACTGCATAGAATCAGTTCCTTCAATTCGCCCAGGTCCCAGCTTCCCTTTGGACTTTGAGATCTGCTAAGAGTTATGAGAGAAATAAATAGTGGTAGCATTTTTCCTTACAGCTTGGATCGGAAATTCCCAGGAGGTGTGACCTGGTCAGAGTAGTGGTGCCCGCAGCAGCAGTCGTGGCTGGAGAAGTAACAGTAGTGAGAAGGACAGCAGCACCTTTTTCTATTTTATAAAATGAGCACATGAGATTCTTGTATCAAGTCTGAGATACAGCTATTACAATCATTTTCTACAAAGAAGCAAAGGCTCAAAAAAGAGGGGCGGGGTTAAGTGATCTGTCTGAAATCACCCACCATCAGTGAAGGGCAGAGTCAGAATTCAAGCCCACACACTAGGACTGTAGTACCCCAGGTCTTCCCTTGATTCTCCTCCAATGTGTAGAATCCTAAGATGAAAAACAGACACTCTGTTTAAAAAAAAAAAAAGGAATGTGACTGTTGCTTCATTAATATTTTGCTTGTAAAAATACCACTCAGTAAAAGACATCCATGGCATCTAGCGTTCTCTTCATGGTATTAGAAAACTCCAGCACAGAAGTTATCATTAATCCCAGAACACCCTCAAATGAGTTACCATTTTTTCCACTCAGATTCAGCTAGATTCAGATTTGTTTAACAAACATTTATGGAACACCACCAATGGGAAAAGCATAGAATTAAGTACCACTACATACACATTCTTATTTACTCCTATTAGCAGATGAGGTAGACTGCATTATTGCCATTTGCCTAAAGAGGCAATGAAGAAAAATATATATCCATCCAATAATTAATTTACTCAGCCAATATCTACCGAGTATCTACTGTATGTACCTGGTGCCAGGCTAGGCACTGGGGATGCAGCAAGGAAACAAGGGACCATGACTCCGCTCAGCCAAGGGTTAAGTCAAGAGAGATGCACAGACCATGCTAAGTCCCATGAAGAAAAATGACACAACACAGGGATAAATACTGAGGTGGTGGTGAGGGTGATGGAGTTTTAGGGGAAAGCCTTCCCTTATTATGCTACTTACGCAGAAACATGAAGGAAGTGAAGAAGTGATCACTAGAGGATGCACATTCCAGGTCTGAGATGCATTATTGGAAACCAATTTGTGACAGTACTTTGAGCTAAGTACCATAGATATAAGGATTAATATGGAAGGTCTTGACCCACCACAAGCTTTCAGTCTATTTGTGGAGACGTAGTAAATAAATTATCTTAGAACAATAGATACACAGTCAGGGCATTATGAGCAGGGTCAGGAATGGGGTGAAGCAAGAGAAGAACTTCATTTAAATGAAGACAGTATCAGGTATACTTGACTTCTCCTTTTGCCTGGTTCCAGTACTGCTCTGTGTGGCACCAATTATGAGCACTTGTTTCATACCCAGTTATCTGATGGTCCTGGTATTGAGAAAATCTGAGGTGAGTCTTAACCAATAGCAGGAGATGGCCAAGTTCAGTGCTTTTCCAGAGTCACGAGCCAGGAAGTGCAGAACAAGGATTTGAGTACACATTTCTACATTCAAGGCTGTGGTTATCTACCTAATCAGAATTTCCTAAACTGCATCTGCAGAGTAGTAAATCCATGGGATATTAATAGGTGTAACTGGAAAAAATGGCTTTAGCAATCAAATAAGTTTTGTGAACATTCAGTATATAAAAATATTAATATGTTTCTTTATTGCAGGACTTTTCAGAGACTTCCTGACTTTCCAGAATAGAAATATGGTATACAGAATTTCCAATAGAGTTTTTTTTTTTTTTTTACCATAGATTAAGCTTTCTCCCTTAAGCCAATATAATAACAATAACCAACACTAAGACTAGGGTTGGTGCATACATTAATGCACTATGTGGGTATAGATGCGTATATACATGTATATGATTTCATCTTCAGAACCACCCTGGAAAATAGTTGTTGTCCCTATTTTGTAGTTGAGGAAAACTGAAGGGCTTAAAGAATCTTATTAGCCCAAAGTCATGCAGCTTGTAAGTGGCAGACTCCAGACTTACACGCAGACTTTGACTCCAGAGCCCGTGTTCATAGCCACTAAGCTACACTGCTGTCCTGAAATTTAGGCAGTATTCAGAGATTGCACAAAAGCTGGCTCTAAGAGTCTCTCTGGTAGACCTGGGGATTTGAATAATAAATCAGAACAGTATTAATTCCAAGTGATTTGGGAAATAAGCCTGTAGAACAAAATGAACTATGAATATGCTTAACTCTGCCAAAGTTGATTCCGGTTTGGTATGGTTGTTTGTCTTCTGAGCCTAGCGTGCATGCAACTATTTTGCAGATTTTTACTAATTATGAAAAATATATCATTTCCTAGGGTTTTTTTTTCATCAGCAATATTATTTTACTTGTTTTCTTTTCTTCACTCAACAGAGGGTGTGTGCAAGAATCCTTTTACACGGAGTCCAAGAGGGGTCAGGATGCAGAGCTGCACGAGCCTCACCAAACAAACACGCGGCCAGGTTCAGGGTCAGCGTCTCCACAGCACTGCATCAGTGTTGGTACCCAGCCACAAACACTTGACCCCATCAAATTTCTTCCATGCTCACAGGGGCTGACCTATTAGCTTGAACTCCATGAGCAAAACGCAATAAAAATACAAGATGAATATGGAAGGGAGACCCAGGTGGCAGATTCCATGTGTTATTTTTAGTCAGAACCGCCAAAATCTCTTCACCCTCATAAATAGAACGTATCTGGACTCAGCCTTATTCCTTTGGAGAAGCTGATTAAATAAGAAAGGAGTTTTGCCACTAATAGGCAATGCCCAGCGAAAATGAGGCTCTTGTGGCTCATCTCAAAAGGAAAAGCTACAAGAAAGCACTGAATTTGCAAAGAACTGAACCTCATAAATTGTGCACAAAAAGGTTTGAAGATTCAGATAAAAGCTCAGTTCCAGCATGACCATCTGTTATTTCCCCCTAAAAGAAGATAGCTTAGTAGTTTATAAAAGCAATAAAACAGTTCCAGAGCTCAAAGGCAAGAGCAAGGACTTCCAGTTACAAACCAGGGAACATGCAGCCTGATGTCCAGCTGAGTATTCTTCCCTTACCCCTCACCTCCTCTCCAGACAGAAACAAAGACTCTTCTAGTAACTGGTATCTGATGGCACTCTTTTTTTCTCCCCCCTCCCTCAAAAGATTATGATAGGGCATCAACCTTCTCTCTTTTTTTTCTGTTAATGTTCACGGCTTAATTCTTTTTATCTGGCCATCTTTTCCATACACATACATCATCTTTGACCCCTCCCTCATCACTGTGCCCTAGCCCCTTCCAATTCGTATCTAGTTTTCTTAGAAGATTCTCTCCTCTCCTGTTTAAGTGGTGAGCCAAGAATGGAGCTGCACCCTGAGTGGTCAGTATGAAAAGTTAACGACATGCCTGGATCAAAAGAGGCAAGTGTAACCATGAACCGGTGGCCCTGACTCCTGAAGCTGTAACGCAAGTCCTCCTTAGTGTCTCCCCAGAGCCAGCTTTCAGCTCCTTCACGTAGCATTGTGGTTAAGGGTTTGGCAAAAGACTCGCGCTGCTTGCACTGTAATCCTGGCTCTATGCTTACCGGATGGCTGGGTGAGGCATTTGACCTCTAGAGCCTTCAATTTCCTCCATGGTAAATTGTACATAATAATGTGCCTCCTCACGGGGTTGTTGGGATTAAATGAAAGGATTCATTAAAGTGCATAACGTAATGCCTGACACATTTTTAGTCCCAATTAATGTTATTTGTCATTATTAGCAGCACCTACATTTTTCTCTAATTAAACTGTTCTTATTTGACCTTCCCATCCTGCTGGTAGTAATACTAAGATGGCAACTGTATTTTTCCTATTTGTTTATTACAAGCATACACTGGGATTGCTTAAATTAATGATGGGAGCCTAAGCTTGGCCAATGATAATGTCAAAGGAGGTGAAGCGAGGGGGTGACCCAGGCTCCCTGGTGAGTCCTTGGTTCAGTGACTGACCATCAGGCCTCACAGGCTCTTTAGAAGACCTGATTTTGGTCAGCTTGCCCCGAATGGAGTCATAGCTGTGGGGTATATTGGAATTAATCAAACTCCAGAAACTAGCTTTTAATTTACAAGATAAATAGAAGTGTGGCAGGGTTAGAATACTAGTGCTGGCATGACCGGAGAAGCCTCTCCCTGGAGGCGGACCTATATGAGATGCTACCTTTTAAACAAAAGTTTGAATATGCAAAAACAGACAAAAACAAGAGAATTAATTTGATGTTAACTGGATCACGGGAAATAACCTGGTGTACCTCTCTTTGTCATTAGCTAAGCTCAGAGCCAGCATGGACTCTGCCCCTTGGTTCTTTGGGGCACCCCTTTCTTAGTTTTTCTAGGGCTATTTCTGTCTTCTGTCTTTCTTTCTTGCTAAAATCTGAGAGGCCCAGGCTCTATACCGCTTTTTAAAGATAACTTCGCGTATCTGACTCTGATCAATTTACACTGATGTTGCAGCTGCCCTCGCTGGGGGACATTTTCTTCTCTCATGTACAAGCTTTTAGGATAAGCCTCAACAGACTGACAATATTCAGTAGTTCCATTATATTACGTGAAAAATAGGCATGTGGGAGGCGGAGTGATGTTGAAGATCCAATAATGTATCACATTATTTTCAAGGAAAACTAATTCCCAAGTTCCAATAAATGACTTTACAAATTTATTTGGCACTTGCCCTCACCTCTGCCTCCATTCATAACGTAGCACCAAGCTAATTTCACTTTGAGGAAAGGGACTTCTAGTCCAACATGCTTCTTTTCAATGACAAAGGAGCTCACTGCAATTACTTTGGCATAAATGTGGCCCCAAACAGGTGATACTTGTGCTCCCCATATTGGCACTGAGGAGTCCATCCATAACATGAGAAAATCTTCGGTTTAAAGGGTAAGTGAAAAAAAGCAAGCTTAAAAATAATGTAACTGAGAATACAGACAGTATAGCACAGGACTGAGCTGTGCTCAGAAACTCAGTGCCTGAGCTGAGAGACACTCCTCTGCCATGTCCCATAATAGCTATACAGGCAATGTATCTTCTTGCCTCAGTGCTTTATCTGTGCGATGGGACTGCCTATCTTATAGATTATAATGAGGATTAAATGAGTTCGTATTAACAAAGTATATAGAACAGGGCCTGGCACATACTAATCATTTAACACCTCCAAGCTCATTATTCTCTCCGCCATTCAAATATTCCAAAAACCAGAAGGGAAGAGAGCCAATTTTATTAGTATCTGCCTCTGGCAAGTGAGACATGGATACCTGCTCTCTTCCTTTTATAATGCCCTTTGTTTTCCTCCAAATTCTGTACAATGACCACAGACTACTCAAGTGATCAAAAAAGAGAATAAGCTTTCGAAATGAAAACAAACAAACAAACATGATGGTCTTAGTTGGTGACTCTTATCCTGAAATCACGTTTGTTCAAAAAGGCCCTTTTAATAATGCCATTTGAGGTTCATAACTGTTACTCTTCTACTGCTGGTGTAAGAAACTGCCAAAACTTAGTGGCTTAAGAACCATACGTCTGTTCTCTTACAGCCGCACAGGCTGACGTCCCACATGGATCTCGCTGTGCTAGATTCAAGGTGCGGACAGGGCTGTGCTCCATTCAGGACATCAGAGACCACTGATCTAGACTCACACTGTCTGATGTCGCAGCTGTTAGCTGTATAGGACTATTCAAATCTCAATTAATCGAAATGGAATAATATTACAAATCCAGTTCCATCGCTCTAGATACATTCCAGTGTTCAACAGGCACATGTGGCTAGTGGCTTCTTTACTGGACAGCAAAGACTGAAACATTCCCATCGCTGCTGGAAGCACTACTGGATGGTACAGATCCAGAGGGCAAGATTTGTCCTGGCCTGTGGAGCCCTGGTGGCTGGGATTCTCCTTCCAAATACAGACCGGCTCACAGCCATTTCCTGCTTTAGAATTTTCTTTGGTCTCCGTTGCATGTAATGGACCTTTTTCAACATTTTAAAGCTATAAAATCCTTAATTTCAAACTAAATCTATATTTAAATCATAAAATGTACCTGTGCCAGCTGAGCATTGAGACCTCCACCCCCAAGTGCCCATCCCGTCTGATGCTCTGACATTGTCAGTCTCGAAAGATAAAACAAAACTCCTTAGCACGGTGTCACAAAAACCCCTTCATCTAGTCCCAGCCTGTCTGCTCCTCCCCAGAGAGGGCCCCTGCCAGCCACTCACTTTCACTCTTTGTAAACTTCTCCATGAATTCCCTTCACTGTGGTGTCCTTCCCTCTTTCCTGTCAATAAGACTCCTCCTCAACTTTCAACCTCCAACCCTGTCATCATCACTGAAGCAAGCGCCTAATGGAAAAGCATCATCAATGCTTTTATAACAGGACAATGTGCTCTTTATAACACTGAGACCTTTATAACAGGACATGTGCTCTTAGCCTGAGGGCAGACTCCCAGGTTTCCAGGATGTTTTCTGTGAACCCCAAAACTGTGTGTGTAATTTTGTGTGTCTGGGCATTTGGAGGGTAGAGGCTTCCTGGCTTTCCTACAATTATCAAATGCTCTGTGACCCTAAAAGTTTAAGAGTATTGCCAGAGAATGTGAGTATTCAAACAGGGGTCCTTTCAGCACTGGTGATCTGTCTTTTCATCTCAGTTCCCAAGTATACTTTATTTTTAACTTCCTCACCCAAGTATATGACAATAAATATACTTAGCCAGTTCTACAGTCTTCTGTACAGCTTAGACGCACCTGTCCACTCTGCTTCCTTCCTTCATTGCCTAGAACACCAGGTCCTCCTACACACACTCTCTGAAAGAAGTGAAGAAGGTGAGGCAGGGCACATCTGTGAGCTAGGAAGATGGTCCTGCCGTTATCAATTCACACCATGTACATTTCGGAAGAAATTATTAATAGCATCTACAGAGCCCTTACACGTGCCAGGCACAGTGCTAAGTAGTTTACATGTAGTATCTTAATTAAGCCTCACCCCCCTTGAGAAGCAAGCAATATCCCCATTTTTACAGATGAGAAAACAGGCTTACGACATGCAGCTTGTAAATGGTACACTGGGATTTCAGCCCAGGCCACTGGGTAAGCAGGTATTGAGATGACTGCATTCTTGTAGTGTTCCTAGCTCCACCTGAATGACTCCTGCAAAGGATCTCTCCTAAGGTTATGTTTGCAATGATCTAATCTCGAGGTCTGACAGAAAACTGGGAAGACCTCAGCCTAAATAGGAGAATCATTCCCTTTAAATAAATGGAGGCAAAAGCCAGCATTAGATAGTGACTATATTTTTGATCAAAATATATCATGAATCCACAGATAACTGTGTCACTCACAGTTGGGGCTATCTAATGTTGGGGACATTCTGTAAGTCCTGACCTAAGTATTTAAGCATTTAGTAACGACCTCTAAGCATTTAGTAACGACTAACGACTAAAGTATTAGTAATTTCCGTTATTATTGTCGCCGGAAACCAGGTGTGAGCCAGAGGAATGATCTGACTGATTAGTCTCCCTAAATGATAAAAGACAGCCAAGCCAAAGGTAGTTAGATCACCTAACTCCTATGCTTCTGTATAAGAAGGAAACTGAGTCAGAGAGAGAAGACCTTTGCTTTCTATGTAAGAACTTTATGGGAGAGTGACCAATGACACGCGTGACTCTGACAACTTGGAGTCTATGGGCAGGAGGCAGAGGAGACCATAAAGCATGAGAGTCCCCAGACAGATTAGAGTTGCTACAGCTGGCTTTACACCCACTGGAATGGATCCCAGATCCAGCTCTGTTCCTCCAGCTCTGCCCTGGCTGGACACACAGGAACCCAGCCACTGAACTCTGGTCCATGAGGAAGCACCAACACTGATATAACCAAATCCACCCGGGAATTCTTCCCTAACTCCTAAGAATCTTCAATCCTGGGGCTGGGAATGGGACAGGGCAATGGCTGAGTGACAAATGGATTTCTACTTGGGAACATAAAACCAGTAAATGGTCTCACATTCGGGTTTTATACGTGTGGTATTAAAGACAGTTTAACACAGAAGCACCACACAGGCTAACAGGAACTACAGCGTGTGGCTTTAACTTGTATAACCAGCCCATAAAAGACGTTTTACAGTAACTTTTGAGTTAGAACAAGGCTATCCTAAAACTTCCAATGAAGAATTTCTCCACACTTATATTCATGTTTGGCATTCTAAAGCAGTACTCAGCCATGAAACACATCTTCCATTTCACTACACTGTCTCCCCCAACTGTTTTCTTACAGTTCTAAAAACATATTGAACTCATTCCTGACTCCTAGATTTAGCCCACGCTTGCTCTATTCCCCACCTGGAATACTTTTCCTCGTCTTCATGTAATCACAAGTCACCCAATCTTCACATTTTATCCCAAGTCCCATCTTATGTCTAAATGTTAAGACTTCCCCAATTCCTGCCATCTCCAGTCCCCAAGCTCATACTTGTATATATTCCACAAATACTGAATGTATTCTATCTGCCAGGAAGGGTGCTACACACTAGAGTTACAGCAGTGAACAAAACAGACAAGTGGTAAAGAAGAAAGTAAAAAAGCTTATAAAACTAAAAAAGATATTTACATAGCAAAAGGTACTATTTCAAGATTACTATTAAGGGAGGACTATCACAACGAAAAATGATCTCCCCAGGTTCCCTGAGATCTCAGGGTGATGCAGGATTGGTCACACTTCACTGTAAGCTGTCCTTGAAAAGAACCAGGAGTTCTCGCTCTCTCTTTCTCTCTCTCAATCTCTCTCTCTCTCTCTCTCTCTCTCTCTCTCTCACACACACACACACACACACACACACACACACAAGCGCGCGCGTGCACGTGCACGACTGGGTAAGTTTGGAGCTCATGCAAAGACTATCTTGTCCTCTTAAGATGTAGCCTGCTACACTGTTAATGATATACATATGTTGCCTTGCCTTCTTTATGAAATGAACAGGTGCTTCAGAGTTCTGGCAGCAACCGTTCTTGCAATATATCATATCAATACTATCTTTCCTCAAGCAGCATGGAGTGAATTTTGAAGTGTTATATTCGGATGCTGTCCCTTCAAAGATATCCATTTATTAAGCATCTCTCGTGTCATTTTCAGGCTAACGTCCATCATCTGTAGACAGAAGTGAGGCCAGCACAGTTGGAAAGAGGTCTAAAGCTGTTATTTTAAACAAACAGCTAGTTACAAGTGCTGGTTTTTCCATTTTTTTCCATTTGTCTTTTCCTACATACACCGGTTGTCACCATAGCACTCATGACCCTAATCTGATTAGCTAGAAGGGTGTCCAGAAATCCCTCAGCAACAATAGCCACTTGCAAAATCCAAATACATCAAAACAATGATTAATAAAATATATCTATAAGCGTGTTTATAGTCACAGGGGGTTAAGAGGGAAATGAAACAGCAGCTACTGCAAAGCTCCTTTCCCCCGGAATTCATAATTTATTTACCTTGTCTGTCCTGCTCCCAGTGTGGCAGCAATCAATTGCGTTCAATGTCAACTCCTCGTACAACAGTCTACTGTGCCTGCATTTCTAGCTCTACAAGCCAAAAGGTCCACAAATACTTTTTAAAAAACATTAGCATGTACATCTTAGTTACCCAGGTGAAATCTAATTTTTACCAGAAGATGATCTGGGGCCTACCACCGCCCCCCCCCCACCTCAAAGTATTTTTTAAATAGAAGTATTAGTCAGGACAGGAGAAATGGTGAAGAACACCTAAACCTCAATGACTTAGCATAATGAACATTTCCTTTCTCTTTTATGCAAAGTCCAGCAGGGATATCCTGATCTGGCAGCCTTCTTGGGTGGTGCTCCTTTAAGTACAAATTTAGGGATTCAGTTTCCTTCCAACTTGAGTCTGCAACATGACCCTCCACAATTTCCATGGACAAGTAAGAGAATGTGGGCATGGCCTATCATAAACTTACGATTTCTTCCAAAATTACACACATGATTTAGGCTCACATTCCCATTAACCAGAAGTAGCCACACGGTCTCCAGCTAGACACAGAGCCTCGAGAAATAAACGTAAACCTAGTCGAATGGCACTTTATAGTCTACGTGGTGGAAGGGGAGCACAGGCTGGTGATCAGCTAGGCATCTCCAGCCTGCGGATCAAAGCAGACATATGTATATAAAAAGTCCATGTGATCTCATACCAAATCTCAGCTCCTACTGATACTATAGCAGATATCAATGCACGGCTACTAAGTTTGGGATCCCAGTGAGACCGGCAAGAGGTACCAGCTTAAAAGCATGTGCTTAGGAAGCAGAAAGACCTAGATTCGAATCCTGGCCCATCCCTTGGCAGCGGTGTGACCTTGTGGAGAGAATTCATTCATAGGGTTGGTATGGGGATTAAATGGTGGCTGTATATACATAAAGACCATCTGAATGAGAACAAAGAGAGGCTACTATAACAAGGAGTCAGACAACCATCACTATGTTTGATAGAGACTCAAAGACAGGCAGAGAGTGAGAGATGTTTATCATGAGAAAAAGGGAAGGCTGCAGATAGATTTGACTGGTGGATGTTGGCATGGGGAGGCTGGGGGTGAACTAACTAGAAGCAGAGCATCTTAACGATTAGTTTGAGAAGCACACTTGACTTTCTATGGGTGAACTGGAACTGAAAGAGGGGGCAAAATAGGGGATCTGGCAGTCACTGACCAAGTGCTGACTTTAGAGGGCCAGTTGCTGGGGAGGCTGTGTGTCAGGGATCCATCGTTATGTATGGTCTGGACACTGTCTCTTTGTGCATTTAATCTCTCATCAGCTGTTACTATTCCAGAGCGGGAGGTGGGCCTACTCTTTTTCACACAAAACAGAGATACTCTGCCCAGGTAGGTTGTCACTCCTCCAGAAATCAATTTTTTTTTAACTAAAAAAAAATTTTTTTTTAACATTTATTATGAGAAAAAGAGTGCAAGTGAGGGAGGGGCAGAGAAAGAGGGAGACACAGAATCCGAAGCAGGCTCCAGGCTCTGAGCTGTCAGCACAGAGCCTGACGCGGGGCTCAAACTCATGAACTGTGAGATCATGACCTGAGCTGAAGTCGGACGCTTAACTGACTGAGCTACCCAGGCGCCCTGAAAATCAGAAATTTTATATTCTTAAACTCTGGGAACTATGGGATAAGGGATGGGGAAAATACAGGAAAACAGCTTTATGTTCTGTGCTCTCAGCCAAAGCCAGGTCTAGCACTACCCTGCACAGAGCAAACCTCTCCGCAACCAGGTGAAGCCACTGGTTACCGTGTGATAATGTGCTATACAGCTCTACATAATGTGCTGTGAATAAATGGGCTTTCCATGAGGCTGGAGAGCTGAGGGCAAAGGGAGACAGCTTAGAAAGGCCTACTCTCTGCCTGCCTTCCTCCCCAGATGAGGATGGAACCCTCTGACACGAGCTTAGTTCAATAACCAGCAGAGCCTAAAGTTTGCATGGATCCTCTTAAAATAGAAGAATCAAGCAGAGAGACTTTGTTTTAAAATAGAAGAATTAAGCAGAGAGATTTTACTGACTGTGTAAATTATTTCTGAATGGCGATGAAAGGACATAATATAAAGCGACTCTGGCCCAGCACAAAATTAAGCTTCTTGGATCCTGCGAGACATGACTTTAAGCAGACAATGTTACTGGTTGCACCCCCCCCCCCCCCCGGAAGATACCCTGCAACTAACTTTTGCTCTAGTGGCTGGGTGATTTTGATCACTTAAAACAGAGACATTCAGCTATGCAAGTGTCCTGGTCAGACCACAGGTGGTGCCCAGTCTCAGTCACAAACCTTTAAAAGGCATGAAGTGCATTTAAAAAAAGTCAGCAGGACATGAGGCACACTCAAAAAATGTCCCATGGGTATGAATAGTTGAAGAACGAATGAAGAAAGGACCTGGAGAAACCAACTTCATGCTAACACCACAGACCAAAAACTGAATGGGTCTTCCTTGGGTTGGGTTAAGAGAGTTACTTATTTACCCCTGGAAACATAAAGTAAATGCAACAGATACTACTTTTGAAATGCAATTGACTCCTTCCACCAATCCCCAAGAGTTTTCTTTTCCCTCTTATCCCCTTCCTTCTATGTTTCCTTCTTAGCCAGGATGCCTGTGCTCACTGCCTCAGGGAATGGACAAACACAGAGAAAAATGGAGCCCTATCTTGCATTTCCATTCCAAAAGCCCAGAATCTTCAGGGAATGAGAAGGGGTTACAAACGAACAAAAATCACCTACCATACAAGACAACAAATCCCTCTTCTGAGGTAGAAATTAGAGATAGACACTGACACTGACACTGGAGAGAGTTTATGCATCCCTTACCCGGAGAGACCCTGTAGGCAAGAACTGAGTCTACCTTTGCAGATGGTCCAAGTTGCCCCGGAAAAGGTGCACACACAGCCTGTGCCTCAGGGTGCTGCCAGGGGCCTGATTCACCGACCCTGACAGCACCAGCCCCGAAGGCACATTGCTGCCCAGGAGAAGAGCTCCCACACGCACACGTCCACAGACTTTGCCCAGCCCCCACTGCAAATTTACAAGGTCCTACATGCTGTAAACTCCAGAGATTTAAGGGTGGAAGGTGGAACCCTGAACACCTAGCAAGACGATCTGTGCTAAAAGGCAAGGTCTAACCACTCTACTTTGGTAGTGCTGAACAGGCCCAGCCCCACCTCCCTCCGACCCAGGAGAGTCGAAAAGACTTCGTGATTACGCACAGACCTGAATGGTCACTTGGCACAGAGGTATGTAGAAGGCATCTCCTCCTGAGGAGATGCCCTTTATTAGGGTTCTCTAGAGAAACAGAGTCAGTACAGCATGAGAGAGGAGAGACATAGAGAGAGTGTGTGTATGTATGTGTGTACTATAAATATTTGTCATAAAGAAATGGTTTGTACTATTGTGGAGACTGACAAGTCCCAACATTTGCAGAGTGAGGATAGTTCCAGTCCAAAGGTTTGCAGTCAACCTAATGAAACATTAGTGTCATCCAGAATACTGATAGACACGCCTTGAGTAATATCTGACAAATATCTTGGCACCCCTGTCACCAAGTCAAGTAGACACACAAAATTAACCAACACAAGATTTTGATGAGATGACATTTTAAGGCCATTTCCAAATCTTAGATCCCAGGGGTGAATTATCAGGGAGGGCATAAGGCTTTGGGAACTTGAAAAAGAAGAAAAGCAGTGGTAGGATTTGTTAAGGCTTGTGCCTAATCTTGCCGTGGGCTAAGGTTTCTTACAAGGAATATCCAGCGTAGCATCCAGGTGTGGCGTGGTTTTGTAGTTAAGTCCCCATCATCCATCCAGCATAAAACAAGCTTCTTAGAGACATGAAGAGCAAATATCACCAAGGCCATAAAAACTGGGCTGCTTCCATATTTTCTGCTGAGCCAATAAGCATTTGGTCGAAGTTACGTCTGTACGTTGTAGTGGTTAAAATGTGTTTCAGACACACAGGCCCAGATTCAAACCCAGGCTCTGCCAAGACATACACGATGACCTTCGGCAAATTATTTAATTCTTTGAACCTCAACGCCCACATCTGTGAACATGGGGATGACACGGCTTGTCCTCATTAAATCAGAGGATGCCAGTAAATAGCCTAGCTCAAATAATATATGTAATAAGTGATTATTACAACTGAGAGGTCTTTCAAATGTGCTGCTAGCACAGCCCTGACATCTTTTTAAAAACCCTTACTTCACTCACCCTTTCTCTTTCTCTTCCATTCCACAACTTAGCACAAAAAAAACTACCATTGATTTTTGAGGTTAGCAGAGTGATTGCTGGTAGAATATTCAGTGATAATTTCCTCAGAAACCCAGGAACCCCATTCAAAGGCATGCCTTTGACTTGAGGCCAAAAGGTTGGAAACCAGAAAACAAAGATAAATAATCCGATTTCCTCCTTCAAATTAAAGCTTTGTGTGCACCGGAAAATACTGACTTAATCAGAAGCATTCAATTAAGATTAGAAAAAGTAAAATACAGTGTCAGAACTATGGGACACACAGTAATCAAGTGGTTATTTCTAAAAAAAAAAAAAAAAATCCAACCTCGTGACAATGTTCAATATTGCTGATGTGTGGATATAAGCAATTCTAGAAGGAAAGGTAATTACACTATCTGACAGTAATGCAAATTTTCTCTCCCTATGTCACTTCATTTCCAGCTGTGAGGTCAGAATTTTCCAGAGAGAAGACACACTCAGTAAGATTTTGCCTAGACTACTTTATGATTTTAGCCAAAAGGCCAAGAAGGGATAACTATTTCTAATAGAAAGATATACTTCCTAATAAAAATTTTTTTAAATGTTTATTTATTTCTGAGACAGAAACAGAGACAGGGCAGAGTGGGGGAAGGGCAGGAGAGAGAGGGAGACACAGAATCAGAAGCAGGCTCCAGGCTCCGAGTCGTCAGCACAGAGCCTGATGTGGGGCTTGAACTCACAAACCATGAGATCATGACCTGAGCCGAAGTTAGTCGCTCAACCTACCGAGCCACCCAGGCACCCCCCTAATAAATTTTTATATGCAAATTTTGAGTTACATTAAAAAAAAAGTAGAGCTAGGTACAGTTTACTAAAATTACATGATCTTCAACTACACTGGTTCCAAGCAATGGTTTCAAGAGTCAAATAATTTTGAGAGGGTACAATAGCAACTAGTTTCTTTAGAGAGTTGCATGGATATAATAAGTCAAGGAAGATGCTATATGACTAAATATAATGACATATCCCACATTCCGTGTCTATGTGGAATATGTCATTATTCCACATAGAAATAATACCTTCTGTGCACAAGGAGTTCACAAAGAGTTCAAAACACTGTGTGAAAGAAGTTCTACAAAAAAAAAGCACATACCATATGCTCCTACTTACATAAAATTCTAGAAAAACACACATCACTAATCTCTAATAACTAAAAGCAGATCAGAGAGGTTCCCTGGTGGGGGAGCAAAGGGAGGGTGCTGGGTACCATTACAAATAGGCACTAGGAAATTTCTGGATGTGATGGAAAGGTTCATCTTCTAGATGTGGTGATGGGTTCACAGGTGTACACGTATGTCAGATCTAAATCGTACCCTTTAAACATATGCAGCTTATTGTTCTTCAATTAAATATAAAGACAAAAAAATGAGACTGTGGTATGAACTGTCACAGTGCCTAGCAAAGAGATGCTCCCAGAATGTTGAATAAATGAACTCTCATGGGAAGACTGCCTACCCATACCCTATTATTCTGCAAGTGCTGTTATGTGTCCCATACATGTACATAGAGCCATATTCCTATATGCTATAATTAAAGGATCTGGATACTTGCTCTTGCATTAGTCTCTATGGTAGTTTCTGATTTCTGTCTTCACTGTGCCATCTTTTCTTCTATGGACTGTTTCTTTTTCCTCTGTCCCGTATTTCTTTTCTTTACATAAGTATTAGGAACTTCTGCTAACAGCATCTTTGTTTCCCTCTGACGAATAGCTAGGAGTCCTAGGCTAAAACTTTTCTCCAGGACTGTGAAGACCTGAGTGGTGAGAAAGCAAACATGAACTGGAGGCAGACATCTGGCCTCACCAAGGGGAAGCCTACCTAAAATGGGCTAACAGAGAGGAGAAATGGAGTGGTACTGTCTGAGTCCCTGAGTCCACATGGCCTGAAGTGCTCTGTACTTTCAGTGTTTGTGACCAGTTTCACTTGTTCAGTAAGCCAATTTCACCTGGGTGTTTTTGTCTTCTGCCACATGGCTCTGTGTCTCTCCAAAAAGACCAGTGACATCCGTGGGAAAGCATTATTTGGTGGTCCGCCCATCAGTGAAAGACGCTGGGAAAGTTCAAGTGCTAGAATATCTGAGACCACTAACTGGGATCCCGTAACTATGAAAGTTGGTGTATGAACAGACCAACTGACAAGCCAGAGGACGCTCCACAGGTGCGGTCCCCTCTACTAAACACGTCTGAAATCAGTCTCAGTATTGTGCAAGATGAAAGATGAGCACAAGAAGCGAAGGGAGTCTTAACTGGCTGTGCAGCTGTGGGACTTGAGCCACGTTTCTTGAGCTAAGTCTCCGTTCTGGTCGTTTTAATAGGAGGCTAACATTCGATCTACTTCTTGGGTTTTTAAGGCAGTTACATTAAGCGATACACTTAATCCTTAGGACATGGCCTGGCACAGAGTAGGCCTCGAGAATAGTAGTTGTTGTATTATTGTCACTAAGTAAGACCCGTTAACCTTCACCTCAATACAAAGCCATAGTGGCTCTCCCTTCTAGTCAACGCAAATCCTGTGCATTCTTCAGGCCCATCATCTCCTCCAGGGAATCTTCCTGGATTATTTCGATATATAATGTAGTGATTATTTCCTTATCTGAATTTCCAAACCATTTACTCTGGACATGTGTCTGATGCTCCATCCATCATACTGTATCATCAACTGAATTTCTGGTAGTGGGCTCGAGCCAGCTCACATCGGCTTGTGAGAGCCAACTGTCAAATTTTCAGGAATTTTGAAAGGTGGTTGTTAAACACAGCCATGATTAAAAATTAAATTACAACGGGGCACATGGGTGGCTAAGTCAGTTAAGCATCTGACTGGCTCAGGTCACGATCTCATGGTTTGTGAGTTCGAGCCCTACGTCGGGCTCCGTGCCAACAGTGAGGGGCCTCCTTGGGATTCTCCCTCTCTCTGCCTTTCTCTGCCCCTCCCCACCTTGTGCTCTTTCTCTCTGTCTCAAAATAAATGAATAAACTTAAAAAAAAAAAAAAAGAAATTACATCAAATTATACTTAAATAAATTGTAATAAAAACAAAAGTATAAAACAAAAACACTTCTCAGTTGTTTATATTACATTTTACTGTCATCTATGCTTGAGGTTATTTATGTCTATTACATATGCGTGGAGGAAATACTATAAATGGAGAGTTAGTGTACATCCCCCTTCCCACTCTACATGCAGTGACATCATGCTGGTAGCTTGCAATCAGTCATGGTGGCAGAATTACACCACAGGAATCAGCAAACGTGAATCAGAGCTCTCACTCCACTTGCAGCCCACGGAGACAGCTGTTAAACACTGACTGGCATACCAATGGTTTTAACTTTTTCACATTGTCCATTGCTCTGGAGTTCATTAGCTCTTGACAATAGGGATGTTTTACGTTTCTCTCTGTCCTCTGTGTTGCTTCAACATTAGCATTCCATACACAGTAGGTGCTAAACATTTTGCCACTTGTTAGAAGCCGAGAAACGAGGCCATCACTGCACAAAGAGATTCTTCTATGCCTAGATCTATATGACCTAGTGCATTTAAAAATATCCCTTACACAAAAACTTTGCAGCTCTACCACTGCTTGAGTTGTAAACAATGGGGAAAATGCCAAACATGAAAGCAGAGTAAAAATACTACAGTGTGACAGTCAAAGGAAAAGGCGTACTGAACATCCCTATCCATAACAAAGAGCTGAGATCACTCAAAATCATGTCACAGAGAATGGTCAAACAATCAGTGATGTTTCATTTAGAGAAAGGAGAAATTGTAGGTGCACAGAGGGTAATAAAAATGTCTTCAAATAGTTGAAAGGCTATCACAAAAGAAAAAGACTAGATATTTTCTGTATTGCACTAGACAATAATACCACAATCAATGTTTAGATGTTACAGAGGCAGGCTTTGATACAATGAGGAAGAACTGTCCTACAGAGACGACTCAAGATGGATGGAAGAAGTAGTGAATTCCTGCTCCAGTGTTACTCAAACATGTGGACTGATCACAGGGGGCTTGGCACACAGAATTAATTCATGAATAAATAAGTTAATGGGCTAGCAGTTGTTCTCAATGCGGGGGGGGGGGAGGGAAAGCACTATTGTTCTCTCGGGGGTGTTGGGAAATACACTGAGACACTTCTTGAGGGGGCAGGGATGCAAGACAAGAGATGTCCCCATGCAACAAATAATTCTACTGCCCAAAATGCAAACGGTGCTCTCACTGAGACATAGTAGACTAGAACCAATCCCTAAACATAGAGGATGTTTTAATGTTCAATAATCAATCACACAGCAAGTGTTTGTTGAGCAATGAGCTTTCAAGCACTTGGCTAACCTCTAGGGTTAGCTGCACAAGATGAAGTTTCTTCTTGCAAGAGGTTCAAGACTAATGGAGGGAGATAAGGAAGTGAATAACCAGTTTCAAGAGAGTGACACATGGCTGATCTAGAAATGTGACCAGGTGCTGAAGAAGCAGACAGTTTCTCTCACTTTTGTAGGACAGGGTCCTTCAATGGGTGGGGAAGACCTCTCAGAAGTGGTAGGGCTCTCAAGCTGGGTTTTCTAGAATGTGCATAGGAGTACATAAGTTGGAGGAAGGAATTCCAGGTGGAGAAAAGAGTTTGTATGAAGGAACAGAAATGAGAGAGAACAAGGCACTAGAAGTCTGGTCTGGTGCCATTAAAAAGATTTTGTTTTTCACAGTAGTTACATTTAGGCACCTGTTATATTTTTTAAACGTATTCCTCAGATGGCACTGTAAGAACCTAAGCATGACTTGAGTGAAGGTTGAGGATGGATGCTATCAAGGAAAAAGACTGGGTAGTTTGGGAAATGTCCCTTCCAACCCTGAGGATCTTTGAAACTTTGCCAATGCAAGAGAAGAGTTATTACCAGGATACTCTCTGATGAGTAGAGACCTAGCCCCTCATCTTACTGCACTCACCTCCTTCATCCCCATTCTCTCTGCTCCAGCAACATGGACTTTCTATTGCTTGTTCACCTGGCTAAGCTGCTTCCCAGCTCAGGCTATTTACACAGGCTCTTCCCTCTACTCAGCACACTCCTTCCCAGATACACTCACAGCTGGTTCCTGCTCAACCTTGAGCATCTCAGCATCAACTTCCTCAAAGATGCTTTTCCCCTCCATCTGATCTAAAAGAGCATTATCTAGAAATTTCGTTTTCCTTTATTTGATTATGGTCTGTCTTCCCCATAAGAATTTAAGTTCCAGGAGTGCAGCATCTCGTCTGTCTTATTACCCGTATGCTGCAGTGCACACCTGGGCATCCAATCCTGTAAGAGATCATGTAACCAACAGGAGAAAATAGCTCCTGGGACGGCTGCATGATATGAAGGAGGGCTGGTGTGTGTCCTTCCAGTAATCCAGGATGAGACTAGAACTAGTAAACCATGGCTTCTGAGAGCAAACTATAGGACCTGGGATGTTTAGCTCAGCGAAAAATACTCTCAAAAGGTGTGTACTCTTTGCCAATATCAGGAGAGCATCTTGTGGAAGGAGGATGGGAACAGCTGAATCAATCGCCAAGGGGAAAGATTATGGGGCAGGCTCCACGTAAGAGAGAGATTTTGGCTTCACACTGAAGAAGGGCAGTGACAGACAAAGCAATAGTCAAGGTTCAAAAGGTTCAGGGTTTCATCACTGGGGTTTCAAGCACGAGTTGGCCAACCAACCCAACAGAGACGAAAAGCTGAAGCCTCAGGCAGAAGAGCAGACCAAACGACCCTAACATTTTGTATGTCATTTACTGCATGACAGGTGCACTATTCCAGGTACACAACAAACACTAACTCATTCAATCCTTAAAACAACCTGAGGAGGCAGGTGCCACTGTCATCATTTTACAGAACAGACCGAGCTGCAGAAGTCAGCTGACTTGACCAGAGTCACCCTGTCAGTAAGTGGCAGACCCAGTTTTTTTTTAATGACCTTTAATGCCGCCTCTAAATTTCACAGTAATTCCTTTTATGCCTCAACTAGAAATGAGTTGACATCCTATTTTTATCATCCCCAGGGAAAAACATTACAGAATGTCCAAGTGTGACTGCCCGACGTTATAGAGATTAAGACTGTAGAGGGACACAACACAGTACTTGCACAGAACAGACCTCCAGAAAACCTGTGCTGAGTGAGGGAAGGGCTCAGCAACTGTCAGATCCCCTATTTCCTTTTACTGTGTATGTCCTCCTATACACCGACTCACAAGAAAGGGGATTTTGTTTTGTTGAGTGCTGTATCCTCAGGTGTGAAATAAATATTTGTTGAAAACAGAAAACAAAGCCAAGTAGGGAGGGAAGAAGAAAGTTGGTGTCCTCATGGGTCCTCCACCCTGGGCTCCACATTTGGCCCTTTGTGGTCCTGTTCATTTAAACCCACCAAGAGAAAGAAACCACCAGGAGCCCAGATCTCAGACAAACTAAACATGGAATCCTTGTGGTTTTCAAAAGAATCGCTCACAGTTTGGTTTCCACGTTAAAAGGAAAATAAAAACAAGCAGCTTTCAAGCAAGGTAGCTGAAGCACAGGTAAAAGTTTACAGTACATCTCTGGGTCACTTTCAAAATCCCATTCTGATTAAATGTAATAAAACAGAGTCAATACTAAATGTTAATAAAATGCTGTTTTTTCCCTAGTCATTACCATCTAATAAAGGTGTTTTGATCCTATTTATGAAATAAATTATATTACTTAGTACCCACGGGAGCTATTTTGGCTGTGGGAGGTAATCATATTCTAATTTAATGACAGAGGGGGAAAAAACACGCATGACTAAAATAGCTGTAACACAGGCTATCCAGCTTCAAGAAGACTACATCTTGCAAGGGGTTACAGACATGCCAGTGCTTGTGAAAGTATTAAAATTAACATGTTTAAGTTTTTCATTTACTATATATTCAGTTTGCCTTCCTCCAGATCCCATAAGCCCACACTCTCTTTCTCATGAATATTTAATTTTCTTTTCCCTGGGAAGTCAACTCCGCAACCACCCCTCCAGAAAAAGAACTGTAAACAAGGCTGGAGGGAAAAGTGAGACAAGGGAGATGAAGCGAAGAGCAAATGCAAAAGGACAGATGGCTAAGAAAAGCAGAGCGTCCCAGAGTCACCCTCCAAGGAGGAGAGAGAGACAATTAGAACCCAGAAGTGAACAGATCCATTGTGGAGGCATTTAGCGCTCTAATACCTTATCCAAATGGAGAAATGGGTTCTATTTTGAGGCAAAGGAAAGGCTTATGAATACTTTATAATGTGTGCAGTAGAGGGCCTGTGTCAGCATGAATAGATTGCATCCTTTGGGTGAGTAAGCCACTCCCTGGTCAGTGGTTAGAAATTTTAAATGTCTTTCCTGAAGCAAACTTCCTGGGGGCAGTTGAGTCACCAAACAGGTGATTTCCAGGCAGAGAGAAAACCTTCAGCGGAGTGATAATGAACCACTCGGTAAACATCCATTAGGCCCAAGAGTATACTCGGCCTCCAAACAGAAGTGAGGGGAAAGCCATCAGTGTAACCACATTTTGAAGCCACATGAAGACAACCATGGAGGGGCCTGAAGAAGAAACCTTGTCGTCACCCACACCGTCCTTATTTTCTACCCTGAGCTGGGATGGGGTTCCTAGGAACTGATTTGGTCAGGACAGTTAGGGGTCGACATGATCTATTAAAATTCAAACTGCTGAATCAAATTTTCCAGAGAGAGGAACATCCTTTTCTAAAACCCAGGCACCATTATATTCTCTACAGTAAGAAAAGGGCTGCCTGAGCCTTCGGGGTCAGGAGTTGTGCAGGGAAATGCATGCTTTAAGGGCTAACAAATTCCATGGTTTTACTGGTTTTATTAAAATGGCATTTGGTTTGGGGATATTTTATAGATGGAGGTTCCCCCAGGAGTAGATCTAGGGGTGGGTGTTCGAATGTAAGTGGGAGATGATCCAGGGAAATATCAGTCAAAACATTAGGAGGGGAAGGAAAGAATACCAGGGCAGGCTTCACTACCAGCAGGGCACCAGTATGGGCAAAGAAGGGTCACCCCGCAGAGGAATTCCAGGAAGCAGCACAGGAAGACAAGCCTGGCACTACCCCATCTGAGGGAAGGAGGCATGAGCGTTTTCACACACACCCCCCTTCATGGACTGCTGGAGGGGGTGAGGGGAAGAAAGGCTTTAGCTGCTGTACCGTCCTGCCTGCTGAGCGCCTGCTGCGGGGCTGGGAAGCTGCCACGGGGCCGGGGAGCCCCTCGGCAGCCAGAGAGTACGGAGGGGATGCGAAGCAGGTGCTGACATCGGAAGTCAGGCCCAGAGTGCACTGAGATAGCAAAGGCCTAGCAAAAGTGCAGCTCCTGCTGCAGGAAAAAAAAATGTCACAAATATGGCAAGTGCCAGCACCTCGAGATGGACTACAGTGAACCAGAAAACATGGGCTGCGCGAGTCCAACATCCAGATACTGACATGTGTGGCTGGATTCGGTCACAACCGGAAAAATGTTACTTATATCCATCCCCCCACTGCTGGGCGCCCACTGTGCTCAAGGGCAGAACAAAACTAGATTACTCCGCTTGATAAAGGGGAACAGAATTTGAAGAACCCTAAGAGAATCAAGGATGGGGACCACAGGCCTAGGATCCTGGATAGGTATGTGCAGGCTGAGGAGGAGAAAAAAATCATTATCACCTCCATTCTGCCCCCTACCCCAAGCAGAGTAGCCTGTGTAGAAGACTGGAGAAATGGGGGATTTTCAACGGAGCTTTCCTTGTTTTTCTAATGTGGGGTGTGTATATAGGTACATATAATAAACTTCCCCTCTATTATACTTCAAAATCTTCAGTGAAAACATTATTTACCAGTGCTTTGGTATGAGTTGACTCTCACTGGTCTGCATCTTTCTGGGGCAGAGATTGACAAGGGGACTGGTGCATCCAGATTACATCACTGTTGACAGCGCTTTCCTATATATCAAAGTTTTAAAACAAGTGACCTGTAGGCTAATCTGGTCTCAGATGTAGATTTTACCCACAGCCTCTGCTTCCCAAATTAAAAAAAAAAAAAAAAAAAAAAAAAAATTGGTACCAGTATTTTTCATGTGACAGATTTCATGTTAAATTTCTGACCTCCTGGAAAAATAAATCATAAGTTATTATTCATTGGAATAGTCACCTAGCAACAATCAGCCAGGAGTATGCATTATTTACACTGCCACAATCCCCACCACTCTTTATTGTTCCCCGAATACCACATTTGCACTGACTTTTCCTAGCAAAAGTAGGTCTATCAAAAATGAAAAAACAGGCAAAAAGTAAAAAGAAAAAATAAATACGATGCATGGCTGAAAAACACCAGAAAATAGCTTACTAGAAATTGTCTAGAAATTTGTGACCATCTCCTGTATTACTAGGAAATTTAAGGTGACTGATAAATTTGCATGTAACTTCCTTAATGGGTAGAACTTCCAGAAAAAACCTGGAAGATAAAATTGCATTGGGAGGATCTGTTTCATAGCTGATTAAAATAGAGAATTATTTCTAAAAAAGAAAAAAGAAAAAGGAAAACTATCTGGAGCCCTGTGTGATTCTAGGAAAAAAGGGAATACGGACTTCTCTGTGGAAGTGAAGAACAATCCTATGTTTACAACAAAAAGTGGGCATTAAACCTAAGGTTTCCAGAGTCCTTGAGAGTGACCTTCGTGCTCAGAAAAGATTAGTCTGATGGCACTTTGGTTTCAAAAAAATTTTTTTAAATGTTTATTTATTTTTGAAACAGAGAGAGACAGAGCATGAGTGGGGGAGGAGAAAAGAGAGAGGGAGACACAGAATCTGAAGCAGGCTCTGAGCTGTCAACACAGAGCCCAATGTGGGGCTCAAACCTATGAACCATGAGATCATGACCTGAGCTGAAGTTGGACACTTAACTGACTGAGCCACCCAGGCACCCTGGCACTTTGGTTTTAAACATTAATATTTGATTTATTCAAGTTACAAATTTAAAAGCCTAGTTTTCCCTTAAGCTTCTCATTTCAGCTTACAAATTTAATTCTATTTATAATCTACTAAATTTTAGCAATTGCTTTTAAAGGGACTTAGAATATTTAGCTACATTTATAAACAGTTATTTGAAGCTCTTCAAACATTTTAAAATTCACTTATAAATTTAATATATTTGATTTCCTTTAAGTACTTCAATTGTCTGACTTAAAACCTTCCTGAGTAATTAGATAAATCTCTTAAATCAAATAAATTAAATTTATAAATATAGTGAATCAAGTCTTTTTTAAATATTCCAACACTGTAGATCAATTTAGTAATATTTCAACCTAAAACCACAAGTCTAAATCAATTACTCAATTACGCATTTTAAATTAGAAGTGTAAGACTGATTTGTTACTCCACCACATGAAATTTTCTTAAAACATTACAAAAACTTTAAGTATCAAATAAACACAGGTTCCTTTTTTAACAACAACAAAAAAACCATTTTGTCTTGTGATTCTTTTAAATATTTTACATTTAATGTAAAACCGGGTCTGGTGAAAAGAGAGGACTGCCACTTTTCTAGCTAATGAACACCACTGTTGATTTTGATCAGTACACTTCACTGGATTCTGGTTGGGAAAGGAACGGGACATCCTGAGTCCTATTTATGAGGGACTTCAATCCAAAGTAGGTGGTCACATAACCAGGTTCCTAAGATTTCAGTCACATCATTACTAAATTTCAAATCAGATTAGAGTCTATAACTGTCGCTCAGCTGGCTATACCACTTTGATTAGGTTATGTATTTCTTTGGCTCTTAAGATAAACATCTCCCCCTTTTAAATCTAAAGACCTGTGTTCTAATGTTCTACTCATCCTTTTCTTATACTTATCTCTGTCCTGCCGCCCTTATGACATTAAAATGTATAAAATGTGTTAAAATAGTATCAAAATGTATTCTGGACATTTCATGCATGCTTTTGTGGATTTGTTTGTGATGTCCAGGACAATTTTATGGCACGTTACATGGAAAAACTATACCAGGCTCCCCGATCCTCTGTCACTGGTAGGAAATTTGCTTTGGCCAACTGTGAGGTACACCACAATGAGATTAAAAATCCAAATGCTGTTAACATGGATCTCAGGTAAGCTATAAAAGCCCTCAAGTTAAAGTGGAGTTTGGAGGGATGTATTCTTCATTCTTAACCTTTTTATGAGCCACCAACCTTTTAGAGAATCTGATAAAAGTTACAGACCCTGTGCCTAGACAAACACACACCCTTTAGTTTATAATTTCCGAGATTTTGTGTTTCCTCTGATAGTCACCAATATACACCAAGTTAAAAAAAAAAAACAAAAACCCTTAGACTAGTGGATCTTTAAGGTCACATCCCAACATGGTCTCAAAAACAGATCTATCAAAGTGACATATTACAGAAGCAATATCAGAAATTTGGTTCAGAGGATTGGTTTTCAAAATGAGTAATCTAGAGAGCTCGTCACAAAGTAGAATACAGTTCAGTGGACATTGGCTAGGATAATTTTTTTTACAAAAGAAAATTTTTTAGGTTATCAGAATTCTTATAAAACATGTATGTCAGAGGTAGGGTATAATGAAAAAAATGAACCTGCAGGGCTAAATTTTTTTTTTTTTTTATTCAGACTTTGGAGGCAGCAGTGAGGAAAATCTGTATGATGGGTTTTCCAAATAGATGAAGGGTTTTTAAGCAATGGAAGGAAATAAACGCATGCCCCATCTTTCTACAATTTCAGGATACAGGAGATTTTTGTTTTGTTGTATTTTTGTTTGATTGTGTTTTGGGGGTGAGTTACTACAGACAAAAGAGAAATAACTTCTTTGTAAGTCACAACCTTCAATGTTCCTCATCTGGCTGGGTTAATTACTGAACAGCAAGAGGAAGCAGCTCATGTTTTATGAATGACAGATGAATGAATGAGTGAAGTCTTAATATTCATTCCAAACTATAATTTGACATATGTCATAGTAGATCATGTAGTTTTCCATGAGCTTTAACAGGTGTTTCCTCCAAACACACTATACCATGACGTTTAGTAAACAGAAATAATTCAAATCATATTATTGCATTTTTAGTTTATATTTTATCCAGTAATGTCAATCTAATGGAGTTGAAACTCCACACCGACAACACAAGTGTAAAGAAGATTTATAGCTACTTTAGACTCTCATTGTGAGAGAGTCTATAGCTAAAGCTAAAGGCAAACTTCTAACATGGTTTTTACCTTCTGGAGTATTTTTAGAGGTGTGGTGGGTTTTTGAAACTATTTTATCTGTACAGCCCCCAGAGCCAGGGCTCCTGCACTGAACACTTTTAAGGCTTACGTTTAAGCTGCCTGGCTTTTAGAATAACCCAGAAAACAAGGGCTCTGATGCATGAGGCCATCAACTAAAGCAACATGTTTTCTTTAAAGTTTCAGTTCGATAAATGTTTGCCTGACAGAAAATGTCTTTGCTTTTTGAGACTTTTTTCATGCAACAGCTCTCATTTTAAATTATGTTTCTAAAGAATATATTTATTGTTGTTTGGTAGAGATGGAATCACCAACGTGCCGACAAAATGAAGGGGTTGTAGCTAAGTGAAAGGCAGGAGGCTTGAACTCTGCAACCCCGGGCAATCCTTAAACTCTGTTTGGCAGCGCTAGTGATAGTAAACCTAACACAGAGAGACAGCAAGTGGAAGGAGCAAGCATCTTCAGGATTTGGACAGCGACCGGAAATGTCCGGCTCCGCAGGATTCATGCTTCCTCTAAAGGCATTCAAATTAGAATTTTCAAAAAATGCAGTAGAAAAGATGTCCATGAGGTCGAAGAAACCCAGGGACTCCAAGTCTGAAGTGCTTTTGTCACCTCCTATGCAAACATTCCTAATTAGTGAAGAAGCTGGCAAATCTTCATGCATCTTTCTCCTTGCAGAAAAAGTGGCCTACAGGTAAAAACTTCTACCAAAGTTCCTCAGTACTGTGGTAGCCAAGCCTGTCAGTATTTTAGTAAATGTTTCCATTTTACCCTCTCTTCCTGTAGAGCCAGGTGCCTTCTCTCAATACTGCCTTTCATAGGCCCCTCCAGTTAACAATTGAAACAAAATGTTGCATGTTTATGTTGAAGTGAAATACACCACACACACACACACACACACACACACACACACACATCAGACAGAACCTACAATCAGGGTATGCAAACCCATGAAATGAAAGCAAAATGACAAGCGAAGATATATTGGAAGATGTATTTTAGTCTAATCACCTATAAAACACAGAAATGATACTAACTCAGCAATCCCTAAAAAGTGCATGTATTCATCTATCCATTCACCCAATTATCCACTCATTCCTTTATTCCATCATCATACACTGGGCTCCTGTTATGTGCTAAGCACTGAGGGCAAAAAAGGTGAACGAAACAGACGTTCTTTCAAGGAGACACTGCCTGGAATGTGGCACAGACAAGGCATTGATGTAAGAGTACATTAGCGGATTACAGATGATGTTCTGGGAGCAAAGACAAGCACACCCAGCTTTAGAGGTGGAAGCTCTAAAGGCTTCTTGAATAAAGAATCTTAAAGAGTAAGCAGGAGTTAGTTGGATAAAATGGAGAACAGCACTTTAAAGTTAAGTTTTTTCACACATAACAACAAAACACATGTCTAGTACGTGAAAGTTTTCCGTCTATTATATCCATCTAAGGCTCAGATCTGATCTGAGCAGAGCCAATCAAACCATCTCCCTGAAGTTCATGGGAAGTTGGTGTGAATTTTCCTAACACAGGCCCACGATTCCTCTGACAGCACAGTGGACATACGTTACAAACTCTATGGCATCTCAAAAAAACGCAGCTAGAAGACGGCAATTAAAATCCCCCCTCTCTCGTGCAGTGTGCACACACACAACCACACAAACACTAAAGAGTCCCAGAATCCTAAAGCCCCATCCTTGCAAGGAACATTCACGTCCCTTTCAACCAGTGAACTAAATTAAAAAGCAAGGGGAACTGTCTTATAGAAATAGTTGCAAATACACTTAACAAAGGAGATTAATTCTTCGGATGCCTTGCATTTTCCAAGTGAGCAGGAGGAGTGACTTCAGCAAGTGACTACTTGCTGAAGTCACTTTTGTTTTCAGCTCACTGTACTTTTATCAGTACTAATTAGAACATACTTCCTACTAGGGTTTAGCATTTCCAGATTTTTTTGTAGGCACTGATTTAATGGCACTGATATTAAGATTTCTATCTATTGGGTCACATAAAAGCCAACCAAAATGGGTTGAAAATGAGAAGAGTGTTGAAAATCAAAAAGAGTGGGAGGGCAGAGAGAGGACTGTCCATGTGCTCAGCCCTCCTCAGAGAACTGATAACTGGTGCTGGCTCTAGTTATTAGCACAGCATGATGAAGGTCTACTGAGAGTCTCCACTGAGCCCCCTCCTGATGGGAAAAAGCTCAGAAAGGAGGAGAAGGCTACAGTCTATCTTCTTTGATCTCACAGACAGTGAACCAAATATTCCCATCTTATTGGGAACAAACAAGCTGGTCCCCAAATCAGCTCTCTGAACCTTTCCCAAGAGCTGTGGCCAATCTGGTCACCCTAGTGAAACGTGGGCATTTGCAAAGAAAACATAGATCTATCACATAGGAAAGAGCAAAGGCATGAGGGAACAACCAAGAGTTTAGGTTTTCTAAGACTGTCTTGAATTGCTGCCTAAACTCTGTAGTAGCTAGAGGAAACATTGAGGGAGGGAAGCACGTGTGGGCATATTAGAGAGTGGGGAGGACTGGGACAAACTGGAGTCCAGGCCGTATCTAAGGGGAACTCACCATTCAACTTCAGCCCAATGTCCTGTCAGGACAGAGTGTGGGTCCAGTGGCCAAATCTTCTGGTATTTGGAGACAAGTGGAAATAGAAGTTTACCGTGAATTTTCCCAATTTTGAAGTGTTGGCAACAAATGTAAAACACATCCAGGTCAAACCTGGTGCCAGATTCAGCTGAGAGATCAGAGGTTTGTATCATCTGATCAAAGTTTTAAGGCGAGAGTTTGGAGGTCATCTCAGCAGCAGAAAGTAAAACAATGTAGTGACCCCGCTAGAGTTTAGGTCCCTGAACTATGCTACTCTAACCCAGAAGCATATGAGCTGGCCTTGGACATAAATGCCTTTTTTCTCTTCTTTTCTCAAAGCAAACTTACTATTTATTAGGTTCAAGATTTCCTAGCAAGAGATATAAAGAGAGACCCAGTTTTGATATTGTGGCTTTCTTTTAAAGGTTTTATGGGGAATGTGGCACTATCAAATATTTGCATTGGACCTCTATATTGTCTTATTTACTGAAATAAATTTGCCAGTTTGGTTTTCTCTGATTCTTAAGATGCCTTAACTTTCACAGATATTAGAACTGAATGATCTGAGTCTTCTGATAGTTTTACAGGCAAAATGAGGACTTAACTTGGCTTTCCTCAGCATTTCAGGGATTATAAATAACAATTTCACAACACTAGGACATCCCAGGTGAGTTTCATGGTGGTCAAAAGGAGTTCAGAGCTGTGTGTGTGTGTGTATATATATATATATATATATGTGTGTGTGTGTGTGTGTGTATGTGTGTACACACACACATATATATATACACACACACTATTTTAAACCTGATAAGGGCTTCACGGTCACTGGGTCTTTTTCTGTGAAGTGGGCAGTCAATGGACAAGAAATCAAATGCTGTGCCCTGGACAGGCAAGGGTGGTAGCATTTCATTCTTAAAATCTCCAGTAACACAGAGCACAGACTTAAGCAGCTTAAAGTAAAAAGAGTCGAGTGGATTCATATGTCCATCTGGTAAATATTTATTTAATACCTTCCACAGGCCAGGTGTTATTCTAGAGGCTGATGATCATCAGCAAATTAAACACATTTTCTTCCACCATTAAAAAAAATTCTTGGGGTCCTTGGGTAGCTCAGTCAGTTCAGTAAGGCATTCCCCTCTTGGATTTTGGCTCAGGTCATGATCCCACAGTTGTGAGATCAAGCCCCAACTCAGGCTCTGTGTTAGACATGAAGCCTGCTAGGGATTCATTCCGTGTGTGTGTGTGTGTGTGTGTGTGTGTGTGTGTGTGTTAGCATACACACAAATTGTTAACAAATAAATGTATATTGTAATGTCAGACTCTGCCAAGTGCCGCATGAGAGCAAGGAGAGAAGAATAAATGAGTCATGACAGGATAATAAGGCTACTTCAAAAAGTCTTCTCTAAGGTCAGAGAGTGCACTTCATGGACACAGGAAGGAGCAAGAAACATTTTCACGCCTGTATTCACATCTCCCTTCACCCTGCAGGAAAAAAAAAGCAAAAACAATTTGAAACCCAGCCAAACTAGCTAAAACTCCTATTTGGGGGCAGACTTAGACTCTCTATGCCTCTGTTTCCTTACCTGTAAAATGGGGATAATATTAGCCACCCACCTTAAAGGATTCAAAGCGGATAACACGTGACAATGACACAACGTACTACGCAGAGGTCATGGTGAGCCATGATTATGATAATCATGGTAGCTAGCTAGCACAGCGCCTACCTCCACACAGATCCTTAGCTGAAATCAGTTACTTTTCCCTTTTCAACTCCCTCAGTGCAATGGCATGGAGTGGGTGTGAACACGCATGTCTATATTCCAAAGTAGTTCGGGGTCAACACAAAAACTTTCTATTTCCATGAAAAAAAGAAAAAAAGACAAAATGAACAGTGGTGTGAAACAAAGCCTTTCAAAATGGTATTGCTATAATGGGACTTTAATAGGATTTGTATGAGTTGATGACTGCCAAAAAGTTGCATAAAATTTTCCAATGAAAAATCGTAACTTGCGTGAAATGGATGAACTGTTCCCAACATTTATTTGATGAATCAATTCTAACACTAGTTGAACATTGACCATGAGATCTTTCAAAGGTTGTTGAAAATGGGTCCCTTCAGCAATGCAGGTGAGGGAAAAGTAGAGAAGTTGATTTATTAAATTTGCAAACTTAATCCCATAGCTGCTTACCTACATTTGCCGAAATAGGAATTTAATAGATTTTTCCCACTCCCCATTAAAAAGAAAGTATGTGCTAGTCTCTTGAAAAACTGCCCCTAGGAAATCTACTTGAGAAATAATAAAAATAAAGAAATAACCATTAGTTTATGGAGAACAATTAATTTCTAGATGTGCTATACAGCATTACAGCCAACATGTTAGTAATTTATTCCAAATAAATTAAATGTATTAAATCACAAGCTGCATAAATCACAATATATTACAAAAACTAATGTTTATTTCTAGATCTAATATATCTGTGGAGAAACCATGCCAGCTAATTTCTATGGATTGTTACAGACAGAAGGAAAACAAGATTGGCCAATCTCTGACTTATAACAATGACTTTGCACTGCCATAATCAGTTTTCACATTACAGAAATTATAGGTCAAATAAATGGGCCTAGCATTAAACCTAGCATGCAAACCCTGTGTTGAGTTGTATTCAAACTTTTAGCAATATCCGTTATAGTAAGTTCAAGTAAATCTAATCCTTTTGACCATATATTTAATAACTCAACACTCCTCACCCTGACTCCTGATGTCCCTCACCATATTCTCCTTTTTTATCCACGACACTTATCTCACTTCCACTATGTGTATGTGCATACATACATACATTATACATAATATTTATGGCATATTTCCCCAAAAGACGGTAAGATCCACAAATGTAGGTCTCTTTAATTTGTTCAGTGATAGGACCCAAGCCCTTAGAACAGTGCCTGGCATACAGTAAGCTTTCAATCAATATGTATTGTCTGGATGAATCTAAATGCATTATAACAGCTCGTTATTTAAAGCATACAATGATGGAATTTTTTTTAATAAGATGACTTCTCCCATTTAAATATCTACATTCATTTCCTACTTATGAGCTCCTAGTTTTCTCTGCCAGGTGCTCTGAAAGAATTAACTGCATTTTGTTTATCAAGAGGAAAGAAAGAAAAGGTCACTAAACCACAATGTGGGCACTCACATCCTCATAACCAGTCATTCTCGTATTTAACAGCTCCAGGCCAAAAACTTACAAATGCCAACACACCAAGATATTTGCACCCATACAAACACGGTCTGGCCCAGAAATCAAAAGCATGGCATTGAGACAATAATGTAACAAAACCAGGTTTTCTTCAGGAGACCACCCTTCTTGTCAGACTAGTCATTCAGCTACAGCCACAAGTTCATCTGTATTAACGTGCACTTTATCTTACTCTTGAAAGGCAAAATACAAAACACTTAAGCTGAATACTCTGAAATATAAATACAATTCCAATGTATAACGTTCTCCTTCAAATGCCCAGCCAAACACCTTTTATTTTGAGTCAATCATCAAATCATCTATTTTCAGTTTTCCTATAAATTTGTACTAAAATCTGGTATGTTAAAAACAGCCCTTTACTGTGACCTCTGCATTTACCAGTGGGATGTTCTTGGGTGTATCACTTATACTCCTGGAACCTCAGCTTAATCATTTCTTTTTTTAAAAAAATTTTTTAAACGTTTATTTATTTTTGAGAGAGAGACTGAGACAGAGCGTGAGCCGGGGAGAAGAAAGAAGAAAGGGAGACACAGAATGCGAAGCAGGCTCCAATATTTTCTCCCATTGTAAGAATACAGCTAGCTATGTCTCTGTGATCTGAGTTCTGGGGTCTTACTTAGGGGATGAAAGGGACAGCAGGTATCAAGGGAAGAGAGGAGGATTAGCCTTTATTTGAATGAGAAGGCAAACAGTATGCCCAACTACATCTTTCAAATGAGACCGCATGATACCTAGAATGGGTGAACCAAATCCAGGAGTTCAGCACCTTGACAAACAATGGCTCTGACTAACTAACTTGCCTTCAAAATGGATCTTGTTGACTTAAATAATGAGTTGGTGGCAAGCAACACAGATAAGGACACTTTCACAGAGGCTGTGTAAGGCCTCTAGAACTCATGCAATACCTTAGGAAGACCCCCACTCCAATAATAATTGGTGCTGGATATCTACACACCTTGGCAAGTAGAAGTTTAGACTGATTTGAGTTTTGGACAATGAGGAAATGTAACATGTATGCATCCAAATGTTATAGAACAAATTCATACCCATCATTCAAATGGGGGACCGACATTCGCTCTATAGAGGGATTTTCTCTTTCAGTGTGGGGTAGTGGAAGCATCTTCTTTTTATTATAATGATATCATGGCATCTTCAGCATTGCTGCAATGCCTCCAAGGCCACCAGACATTCCAATATCTGATCTGCGTGACAGAGCGCTGGGGCACAGTCATCAGCTTCTTTACTAACTGAGCCGCAATTCCTCTACAAAGCAACTAACCATTCTAAATTCAAGTCATCAAAGGACGCTTTCTCCTTAAAATGAACTTCAAAAAGGTGAGTCACTCTTTTCAATAGTCAGTAAGTTACCTGAAGATAGAAAGAGAAGGGGTGGTCACTTATGCTTCAATGTAGAAAATATGGGTTATGAAATGCCTCTTTGGATGCCTTTCAAAACAAAGGGACTTGAGTTACTGCAGCCACAGACGTCAAAAGGCACTCCCCAGGGTGACTACGCAAGCAGTGGTGGCACTGGAATGGAAAACACTTAATCGAGAGCTTGTTCATGTCCGAGACATTGGCCCTACGCACTTGTTTTTTTAAGTTTATTTATTTTGAGAGAGAGCGCACAAGCAGGGGAGGGGTAGAGAGAGAGGGAGAGAAAGAATCCCAAGCAGACTCCACACTGTCAGTGCAGAGCCTGACCTGGGGCTCAAACCCACAAACCACGAGATGAAAACCTGAGCCAAAGTTAGATGCTTACCCAACTGAGCTACCCAGGCGCCCCTAGCCCTAAGCAATTCTTAAGCATCATCTCATTTGGTCCTGACCACAACCTACTTGATCCTATTATCCCTTTTTTTTTTTTTTTTTTTTCAGATGAAGAAATTCAGATTTAAAGGGATTAAGTAAACTGTTTAAGAAACAACTAGTAAATGGCAGAGCAGCGGTCCCGGAGTCCAAGCTCCACACGTCAGTGGCACCAGTGCCGCATCTGCGTCAGAGGATCTCCAGGCTACCGCTTCTCGGTCAAGCCCATCAAATCCCAGTTGGCAGCCAGCTGTCCTATCTTTTGTTCTTAAATCGTTTCTCCTACTGACACTGCAATTACCAAATCTTCCATCCTGTGTCGGTCAGGATCCTGGGAGGAAAACAAAAACCACACCAAAAATCTTACCAGGGAATTAAATAGGTGTCGTGGAACTGAAAAAGTGAACAGGAAAGACCGAGGTAATGCAGAAACAGAAACCAAATGAAACTGACACCACCCCTAGGGAAGACAGGGAAGAGACAAGGTCATTAGAATCTGGAGAAGGGACTCGGCAGAGCTGGGGGCAGGTTTCTGAGGAGTGGGTGCTGCCCACCTGGTACTGGGTATGCCAGAACCAACAAACTAGAGACTGAAACTAAGGATTACTGCCAGGGTGTGAACAGGAACAGCAAACACACAGGAAGAAGCAAACCCTTCTCTCCTCTTCAGTCTTCCAGTCTTCCTTTAGTGTCCCTGTGGGCAGAATCTAACCAGGAGCCAGCCTCAAGGACTGCCAGTCTAAACACTGTAAGTCCAGTATAGAAGGGTGGGTTTGGGGGCACCTGGGTGACTCAGTCGGCATTGGTCTCTTGATTTTGGTTCAGGTGATGACCTCATATTTCGTGAGTTCAAGCCCTGCATGGGGCTCTGCGCTGAAATGCGGAGCCTGCTTGGGATTCTCTCCCCCTGT
This sequence comes from Lynx canadensis, assembly GCF_007474595.2. Lineage (NCBI taxonomy): Eukaryota > Metazoa > Chordata > Mammalia > Carnivora > Felidae > Lynx > Lynx canadensis. Next base: position 47,254,674 of record NC_044315.2, read on the forward strand.
CCCTCAAAATAAATAAACAAATTATTTTAAACAGGGTGGGCGTGCCGTTTGGCACCAAGCTTAAGGACTAACTAGCACACACCCCATCAGGGCACACTGGCCAATGGAGCAGACAAAGAAGGATGCAGGGGCTCATCACTGACGATCCTGCACCCCAGCTGATGATAAAGCATGACTCATAATAATGCCAAGTGAAGAGACTCCTCCCATCTGATCTGGCCTCCAGCAAATGGCTTCATGATTGGAAGAAAATCAGTCCGTGTTCATGACTACAGTGTGTAAATATTATTTTTTAAAATTTTTTTAGTAATTTATTTTTCTGAGAGAGCATCAGCGGGGGAGGGGTAGAGACAGAGACGGAGACACAGAATCTGAAACAGGCTCCCAGGCTCTGAGCTGTCAGCACAGAGTCAGACGTGGGGCTTGAACTCAGGAACGGTGAGATCATTACCTGAGCCGAAGTCAGACGCTTAACTAGGCCACAGGTGCCCTGACATTGTGTAAATATTGTACTGAGAATTGGATCACATGCATCTTTACACAACAGTCAGTTCTGCTATAACTCCACATAGGCACTCTCAAAAATCTCCGTGCTACACAAAATCACACCGTAAAAACCACAGGGTTCATGGGAAAATTCAGGCTAGGGTGCAACACTCACAAGCTTTTGTCAGTGCCATAGAGGAACCTAATAAAAACAGTACACAATTTTATATGTAGTAAATGATTAAGAAATACATAAATATTGGGGCGCCTGGGTGGCGCAGTCGGTTAAGCGTCCGACTTCAGCCAGGTCACGATCTCGCGGTCCGTGAGTTCGAGCCCCGCGTCAGGCTCTGGGCTGATGGCTCAGAGCCTGGAGCCTGTTTCCGATTCTGCCCTCTCTCTCTGCCCCTCCCCTGTTCATGCTCTGTCTCTCTCTGTCCCCAAAATAAATAAACGTTGAAAAAAAAATTAAAAAAAAAAAAGAAGTACATAAATATTATAATATATATATGGACTTTTCTGAAACTTGACCTTGAAAAAGACCAAAGTTTGGATGTGGAAATGAGCATCAGATGGGCTGTAGCTTGTAAGTTAGCGTGACATGGAAGGAGGGCCACCTGAAATCAGAGAGACAGTTGTGACACCAGATGTGGGTGGGTGTGGCTCATGGCCTAGAGAACTGAAGTAGTTGGTGGATTTCTGAGCTGTGGATGTGTGATCTGTGTATTCCTACATTGCCTGGTTTAGGTGGGTATAATTTTCAGTGATAACTAAATACAAAATTCATTTTGTGAACAAATTGTTCTTTAATACATTGATATTAGAATAAATTAATAGTTTCAAAATAACTGATGATGTTCTGAACTGATGATGTTCTGTAGGCCAAGTAGTTATTAACTCCATTTTACAGATGAGAAAAAGGACTCAGGAAAACCAAACTTCTCTTAAAAAAAAAAAGCAAAAAACACCACAGTATCTTTCTTGAGGCATCACTATGTTTTCTCATCTAAGGTACATTGCTTGACAGTATGAGGTCAAAGCAGGAGAATCTGAGGGCAGCTTTCAGCACAGTTTTGGCTATGACCTTCTCCAGGTGGACATAAGTGTCCCAGGATGGAATGGCCGGTGATCTCAATCTTCTCTAGGTCAAAGTTTAAAGCAGAGCTGCTGAGCAAAGGAATTCATGTCTCTCTTGACACTTTCTTATAAATGAACTTCTAGACCTGTGTCAGAGTGATCCTCAAAAGATGTTTGACAATAGTTAAAACCCATGGAAATAAAAGTCTCAACTTCCAAGGTTCAGAAATAAAACATAACATGAATTCCTGTTTGTTCTTCATATTCTGCCAAAGTGATCTTACTAAAATGCAGAAGTCAATATCATTTCAAAGATGAATATCCTTTGAAGGTTCCCCAGTGCCCAAAAGATAAGGTCCAAGCTTCTTAGCATGAAAGACAGGATACTTCTAGATATGGTGCCTGCTTACATATCCAGCTTCATTTCCAGCTAAGCACTCACCTAAAGCCTAGGCTTCAATAAGCTGAAAGGTTTGCTTTTCCACACACCCAAGTTCATTTCAAAGCTACATAAATATGCTCACGCTAATCCCTCATTTGAATGCCTGTGTCCTCTATGACTAACTTCTGAACACCAGTCCACCGCTGCTTACCAACCCACCCACAGCTTCTTGGATTGGATTCCCTCCCCATATAATCAGGAAGAATGAACAAATCCTTCTGCTGGGCCCCCACTGTGTCCTACACTCACTCCTATCATAGCACTGTCAGGCATAGGTGCATAAAATTTGATTTTTTTTTTTTTTTTAAATCACAGATCTGTACATCCTGGCTACGTCTAATAAAAATCTCTACATCCCTAGAACCTAGCTCAGTGCCTGGTAACTAAATGTATCATAAATGTTTAAGGGCTAAATGAATAAAAGGCTATGTTATTATAACAGGAAAAGAGATAAATCTATACCTTTTACTTTCCTCCATCTTAAATCTGGAAAAGGCCCTCAGCTCCACTAACTTTCTGTGTAGCATAAAACCTACTGAATTGATAAAGGCAGATGTCATGAGCTGAATGTTTGTGAGCCTTCAGAATTCATTTATTGCACCCTTAATGCTCAATGTGAAGATACTTTGAGATGGGGCCTTTGGGGAGAAAAGATGATGAGGTCATCAGGGTAAGGTGCTCTTGATGGGATTAGTACTCTTAAAACAGGGAGACAGAGCTCTCTTTCTCCATGCACATGCACCAAGGAAAGGGCATGAGAGCTCATATTGAGAAGGTTCCTGTCTACGAGCCACGAAGCAGATCCTCACTAGGAACCAAATCCATCGGCAATTTGATCTTGGATTTCTAGCCTCCAGAACTGTGAGAAATTTCTACGTTTAAGCCACCTAGTCGGTGAGATTTTGTTATAGCAGTCCAAGAAGACTAAGGTAGGGTATGATCAGATGTTTCAAACGATTTTGCCAAGATGTAGATGGCCTAGACCCACCACCTTACAACAAAGTGTAAGATTCTTGAAGACACGAAACACACAGATGCTTCACAAGAAAGTCCTGTTGAAAATATATACAGTACCAAGAAAATGCAGATAAAACAGCAGAAAATGCTCATCTGGGTTGAATTGTTAAGTGAGGTACCTTCCCGAGAAACTATGGAAAAAACATAATTTTGACTGCTGTAGATAATAAACACTTCTTTACAGAATCTAAGGAGTGTAAGAAAACTACCCCTGCCCCACAATGTGAGGCTGACAAACTCTCTGTTTAAGTGGTCAGTCACCCAATTCCACACTGAGGGTAACTTAAATCAAATACCATAACAAGTTTGCAGACACCAGATCTATGATGTTATAACAAACACGGACTGCTCAATGGCTTGCCTAGAGTTTTTCTAGATCTGCGTTCTTCAAGAAATCTCTTGGGGCACCTGGGTAGCTCAGTTGGTTGAGTGGCTGACTTCAGCACAGGTCATGATCCCATGGTTCGCGGGTTCGAGCCCCACATTGGGCTCTGTGCGACAGCTCAGAGCCTGGAGCCTGCTTCGGATTCTATGTCTCCCTCTCTCTCTGCCCCTCCCCTGATCACACTCTGTCTCTCTCTCTCTCAAAAATAAATAAAAAATTAAAAAATTAAAAATTAAAAAATTAAAAAAAAAAAAGAAATCTCTTGAAGGGTGGTTTGCTGCCCTTGGACAGCAGTGGAACAAATAATAAATCACGTGACAGTATATCCAGTCCCAAGGAATCCTAGGTATGATATTCTTGAAAATTTATATTCTAAACAAAAAGTATCCACAAAAAGTTTAGTTTTCCCCCCTCCATTTGGGCTGGGCATTTATTATCATGAAGAAGGTAAATCCTGAGAATCATATCCTTACATGGATGTCAGAAGATGAATGCAGGCACACTTAAAGGAAGATAACATGTGTCCTCATTTAGGAAAGTTGGCCACATAAAATGCTAGGTCTGTTTTCTCATGCACCCAAGGAAGATTTCCATGGTATATCCCACAGTTACCTCAAGCTCTTCATGCCCAAAACACTCTTCTTTGGTCCTTTTCCCACAAAAGGACCATACTGACCTGCCCCAAAGCCCTATTCCTACAATGGTATGATCATCAGCCCAATTAAGACTCCCTAGTTCAAATCCTTAAATTGTTCTTTCACTCCTCCTACTTACCTCTTCTGCCAACAAAATATCATCACTTTTTCCTATAAAATAATAGGGACAGGCAAAACATCTAAACCTTCCCCTTACCATACTTTGGAACCAGAGCATACGTTCTGGGATTGGCTATAGTGCTGCTGGGAGGTGGCTGCCCAACCAGCGGATCCATTTCTCATCCCTACCACTTGGCAGTAAGGGTTTGACCGGGTGAGTTAGTTCTAGACCATGGAGTGTGAGCAATGATAGGCACCAGCTCCAGGACAGGCTCATGGACAACTCCCTCATAGTGCTCCTTTATGTCTCTCCCTTCTGTGCCAACAGCAATGAAAACTGAGGTCTTAAAGGATGGAGGAGCCATGGAATGGAAGAAGCCTGGATTCTCTGTCATCATGTGTAGGATATTTACCCTCTGTCCAACAACATCCCATTTAATGGCTACATCAAGAAATGCATTTGAGGGGGGGCCTGGTGGCTCAGTCAGTTGAGCATCCTACTTCAGCTCAGGACAGGATCTCACAGTTCATGAGTTCAAGCCCTGCATCGGGCTTACTGCTGTCAGTGTAGAGCCCACTTGGGATCCTCTTCCCCCCACCCCCGCCCCTCCCCTGCTCACATACTCTCTCTCTCAAAAATAAGTAAACATTTTAAAAAAGAAACATATTTTATTATAATGAGCCACAGAAATACTGGAGTTTGCTATTACAGAGCACACAAAACAGTAAGACTAGAACCACATAAGGTTAAAGCCATCTCCATGTACATGATAATAAGGGCTATAGAACTGACCTTGATTATATGAGTCAAACTTTTTTTTTTCAGGTGCACAACAAATTGATTCAACAATTCTATATACTATTCAATGCTCACCATGCTAAGTATAGTCAAACACTTGATTCAAACCTCTTATAGTGATTCAAGCCTCTTAAAGTTTACTACTGCTTTGTGAAAATAATTGTTGTTGTACTATATATCACTTTAAAAGAATAGTCACCACTTATTGACCTCTTTCCGTGTGCTAGGTAGGGATCATACTATGTGCTTTATGTATTTTAATCTTATGAATAGCCTATAAAGTAGATCTTGCTACTCTGCCACATTTTATAAATGAGAACGCTCAGGCCCAGGGTAGGTTACAGGGACAAGCCTGGGTCACATGGCTAGAGAGCAGCACAGCTGGAACTTAAACCCTATGCTGTCCTTCTCCTAAGCTCCTCAACTGCTTGCTACCCTTTCCTTAAGACAAAAACAAAATAAAACAAGGTAAGAATGCTAATAGCTTTTACTCCAGTGACCACATGAAACTGCATTTTACAATGTGAATGTGAATTTATTTTCTGCCAAACAGAATAAACAACCTAGTATTTTAGTGAGCACCACTGCAGGGTCCCTCATGTCTAGCTTCAGGGTTCCCCAGCCTGATTGTGGCAGCTGAATGATAAAAGGACTGCCTTCTGCTGTTCTTCTCCATGTGCCCCGCACCCCACCAAGTGTTCCACCCTTCGCCACGGGAGCACCTCACCCGCCTCACGTAGGCACCTCCAGAGTTATGCCTGAACCATCTCTGACCATCTCTTAATTCAATCACCAATTTGAGAATACAGATTTCAAACTTGGTTTCCAAAACGATAGACCCTCCCTAGCAAGTAGGCTAAAGGGCTAAGATACCCCACCAGACTTTAACTTTCTTCCTCTCTCTCCAAGAAAATCCAGATGACAGGCAGCTCGTACCACACACCTTTGAATAGTCTTGAGAACTGAATCAGATCCCTAAATGAATCCACTATAATCAGCTGGCCTCTTTGATTAATTAATGATCTTTACATAAACTGCCTTGTTTATGACCAATTGTCTTCTAAATTACAGGCGGATGGGAGGGACATTTATGAGTCATTGAGTCTCCCTAGGCAGAGCAACTTACATGACCAACCATGACTGACAAAGCCTCTCCCAGCAAACAGGGGAGCCAATTTGTGAAGCAGGCTAACCAGGCACGGCTGAGGTCATCTCTCCAAGGGCACTGACCTCCTAACCCACAAGAGATTCTGGACAAGTATTTTATGTGTCAACCTTGGCACAAAATGTAACTTTCTGAGTTAAAATGAAGACAAAGACAAATTAGGCACTTCCATGAGAGTACTGATTTTTTTTTCTATTGCTATGGTAACACTACTCCATTTTAGGAGGGGGAAAAGGAATAGTGGGCCTTAAAAACTAAGCTATGCAATTTGTCAATGATGTATCAGAAAGGACTAAAAAGATATTCCTTTTAATTATTTCACTGCTAGGAATTTATCCAAGTGAAATAGTCTGACAAATGTGTGAATGCATACATGTAAGAGACTTAATGACAGCACTTTATTGAACACAGTGAAACTGGAAAATCAAAATGTCCAACAATTAAATAAATTATGATATATTCATACAGAGGAATACCAGAGAGCCATTATGGGTTAGGATGCACATGTGTATTGGGTGACATGGGTGTGTGTTTATTGTGTACCTTTAAGTCAGTACATAAGTGACAGGATAGCATATAGCACTTGATTCCACTATAAAAATTTCCCAGGAAAAAATATCTGAATATATTTATACCAAAATACTAACAGGAGTAGTTATTTCTAGTGAGAGAAACTTGGGGTGACTGGAAACGTCTGCTGTGTGCTTTTCAGCATTTTCTAGTGACTTTTCATTATTTGTGTCATTAAAAACAGGGAAACATGTAACTATGGCTGATTGTATATTATGTTTTCTAAAATATTTGCTGCTCTTCCTAGGGGATCTTGCCTGGTGTCTCTTTTTCTGAGAGGAATATAATTCTTGCCCCCAAAGACATCAAGCTTCACTATGTATTTTGCTTAGACTAATAAAAGATAAAATAAAACATGGAAGGGCATGTATAACTCCAAGCAAAAACTTTAATAGCTATAATTGGTTTCTACCAATTTTTATTTTCCTCCTCCCCTGACAGAGGAATGTTCCAGATAGGTTGCTTTTTCTGCCTAGATCACAAATGGTGTAAAACAGATTTGAGCTGACTTGCAATAGTCCTATTATGAATGAGAAATGAATCTTGTGTTGTCATAAGCCACTGAGATTTTTGGAGCTGTCTGTTACTGCAGCATAATAAATTCTAAGCTGACTGATACACAGACTTTTACTACCACCTCCCCACCAAGACTAAGATTTAAGTGTAACAGCCTCTCTACTATCACTATCTGTCTTTGATTAGTTCTAGAGTTTCACGTTTAGCACAAACCCCCCTCTTAACAGTATTATTTTTATTTTTATTTTCTCTTAATGTTTTTATTTACTTTTGAGACAGAGAGACAAAGCATGAGCAGGGGAGAGGCAGAGAGAAAGGGAGACACGGAATCCAAAGCAGGCTCCAGGCTCTGAGCTGTCAGCACAGAGACTGATGCGGGGCTTGAACTTGTCAACTGCAAGATCATGACCTGAGCCGAAGTTGGACACCCAACTGACTGAGCCACCCAGGCACCCCAACAGTATTTTTAAACTGACTTGTGGCAGAATTTACTACACCCAGCCTTCTCTTTATCCTGTCTTCCTCTCCAGAGTCTGAGTCATATTGATTATCCTCTGCCTTTCAGGACCATTTCTTTTAGGCCCCATGATTCTGCCTATAGTCCAGGCCTTGTTCATTTCATGTCTACATATGGTGGTCGTGGACAATGACACTATCCTTCAAAGTTCTCTATACAGTGTTGTGAAATTCATCTTCCTTAAACATTGCTTTGCAACTTACCACCACTGCTTCAAGGCTTCCTGATCCTTTAGCTTGAATCAGGCCACTGCACAATTTCTCAAACTTACTACCCTCCTAACACAAACCCTAAGCACTGGCCAAATAGCAATTTTGTTACTTCCTGTGCACACCTCACATATTCCCCAAATCAGGACCTACCTCACCAAGGTTACAGCGATGATGTCAATAACTTGAGCCCTCTGGAGAAAAGGTAAATTGTTGGTGGAATAATTTCATGGGTGACTCTGATATACAAAATATAGGTAGCGTGCCCTTAAGGTACAGGTGACAAAGAAGGCAGACTGACAAGCATGGTGATAATCTCCAAATATGGCCACCAACAATTCCTCATATCCCGGGAACACACCACACTATTTCCTCTCTCTTAGAACTGGGCTGGTTTTGTGGCTTTACCAGCAATAAAATGCAGTGGAAATGATGTTCTGAGGCCTCCAAAACCATGAAAGATCTGAAAGCTTCCTCCACCTTGTAGCCCAGGCAATAAACTATAAGAAGTACAACAGAGACCACAGAAGGGTGAAAGCCATGGGAACAGGCACTGGGGGACTGGTGACCACCATGGACTTTCCAGCTGTAGCCAAGGTCCCGGCTGAATGCAGCCATCTGAGTGGCCCCAGCCAAAAGTATGTGGAACACAGTAACTGCCCCGTTGAGCCTAATCAACCCAAACACTTATGTGGGGAAAATATAGTTTCATGAAATAGTCTGTTTCACAGCAATACATAACTAAGACAACAGCTATTCTTACTTCTGCTCTGCATATAACACCACTCCAGCCTCTTGGGAGATGGTGGTTTATGAAAGCTGTTTATGGGGCACTCCTGGCATAGTAACAGCAATAGGGTACCCTCTGGTGACTAACAGGCAGTGAATCTGAACAGTGGAATAAGGGGTAGGGGTGCACATAAAATGGAAGAGGAAAAGATGGTAGATAGCACATAAGTTTTGCTAACAGACTGACATAACTAGATGGGGGGGCGCCTGGGTGGCTCAGTTGGTTAAGTATTGTTCTTCAGCTCGGTCATGATCTCACAGTTCAGAAGTTTGAGCCCCACATGGGGCTCTGTGCTGACAGTGTGCAGCCTGCTTCAGATCCTCTGTCTCCCTCTCTCTCTGCCCCTCCCCTGCTCACACTCATGCTCTCTCTCTCTCAAAAATAAACATTAAAAAAAAGATATAACTAGATAGAAACCCAGAGGTGGTGCAAGATCCCCATCAAAGCTGTAAGCAAGGGCCAGCCAGTACAACGTGAGTTATTCTTTCTGTGACTCTATCTGTTCTCTCAGGCTAGTAAAGATTTGGCAAGAGTCTGGAGCATTAGTAACTACATCTGTAGACCTCCCTGACCCCTACCATGCTCTGGTTATCAGCAGAGAACATAAATCCATCATGGGCAGAAGCACAAACCTGACCACATCAGAGCATTTAAGTCCCAGGTGGAAGAGATTGCCAGCTGATCACCAACCTCATTTCCTCTGATTCTGGACACACAGACCACATTCTCCAGCTTCCCCTGCCACTCAAAGTGGCCATGTGACTGAGTTCCAGCCAACAGAATGGAAAGGACAAACACCACTTGCCAGCCTTTCTATCAGAAACCTCCAACTCTCCCCCCTTACCCTGCCACCTTAGAAGGCACACGTCAACAACAGTAGAGCCTCAAGAGGACAGACTCTGCGTCTCTTAGCTAGTGCTTGGAGGACAGTCATCACCCAAACCAGTACATTGAGTCTGGTGACTGAAAAGGTGATCCACTACTAAGATTTGGGCATGTATGTTTTATAGCGGTTTATCTTTTATACCCTGCTAATACATCACAGTTGCTGCACAGCACTCAGCAACCGTATCTGAAAATGTCCTTGGTTACAAAGATATCCAAAGCAAGAGGTCTCCAGACACTTCTGAAAACTATAATATAGTAATGAAAATCCTTGACTCTTTCCAACAGCGAAAATGCTTAACAGAAATTCTACATTTAGGTTTACAAGCTAATTAAAATATTACATATCTCTGGCTTTTGCTTGGGCTATATGACCTCAGTATAGAAGTACTGGCACTTTCATGACTACCAGCAACTCTGCACAGCCGTAATGACAAGATAACTATTAGTTTAAAACATTCCTTCTTTAATCAACAAAGTCTCACCACATGAAATAGCAAAAGTAATACCTAGGTGTACAAAGACTTGGAATCACTGCTCTTACACTACATACACACGGTAGGTGCCCTGCATGTATTTTTCTCGAAGAAAACAGACATCCCAATAGCATACTACAAAAGCATATTCAAAGACTGCTAAGCTACCCATGATTATTACTTCATCCTTTTGAAAATATCAAAAATAAATCTTGGCTACACCAAGATGTGACTTTCAGCACATCATTTAACCTTTTTGAACCTCAATTTTTTCAGCTGCAAAAGGAGGCTTCTTCCATTTACTTGCACTGGCTCTTAAGCTTGGGAATCATTGGCATGGGCTAGATGGCTCACTAAAGCAGATTGCTCAGCTAACCCTATTGTTTCTGATTGCCAGGTTGGAGGTGGGGCCTGAGAATTTACACTTCTAACAAGTGTCTAAGTGTATTAGTCAGAATTCTCCAAAGAGAACCGATAAGGTATGTGTATATATACATACAAACATCCCAAATCTTTATTTTAAGGAAATGGCTCATAGGATTATGGCAAGTCTAAAATCTAATCAGCATGGCAGGCCAGCAGGCTGGAAATCCCAGCAGAAGTTAATATGAAGTCTTGAATCCAAAGGCAATCTTGAAGGGAATTCCTTTCTCTTTTGGGGACCTCAATCTTTTGTCTTAAGGCCTTCAACTGAGTGGATGAGATCCAGCCAGATTATGGAGGATACTGTTCTACTCAACGTTTACCCATTAAAATGTTAATTGCTTTTTAAAAATACCTCCAAGCAATATCTAGACTGATGTTTGACCACATAACAGGCGTATGACCAATCCTAGCCAAGATGACACCTAAAACTAACCATCACACCAGGAGAAGCTCAAGTCTTGGTGTTCCCGTAAGAGTCATTGCTCTATAGGACTGTGGTGAAGCTACATAAGCTAAGAGAAGTAATTGGCTGCAAAGAGTTTTCAATTACAGTAACCTCTCCTCTTTCTGACAGACCTTTTTAATTGGCCAGGGAAATTAGGTTTTCACTCCAGAAATATTTGAAAGTTCTGTGGTTGCTTCCTAAATTCAAATAAGCAATTTCTAGATCAGCCACTTTGTTATTTGAGCCTCATCTTGATCCCATAGGTATAAAAGCCAAAAGTTTAGTTATGGTGCCGAGATCACCATTTGCCTTTGACAGAAATGGATGCTAAAAGTTAGTGTGGTCTTCCATCCACCCCTAAGATTTCTCAAATCTCCACGGATATCAGTTTAGAAATCTGAATTTCAAAATTAATGCTGGTATTCTGACCAGGCATTTAATAATTACATGTTACATAAACATGATGAATAATTTTGTATGTTGAAAAGTTGTAAAATGAGGATATAAATGAAATGCTAATTATTCTCTTTTAAGAGAGTTGTTTCCTACTAGGATTAAATTCTTGCTTTTTTGACACATTTTTAAAATCTGCACTTCACAGCAGTTAGGAAATAGCAGAATCTGGTTCGGATTTAATCAGATGAGAACTAATTCAGCTTCAGGCCAAAATGACACTTGGTGGGAGAGGTTGGGAAGCTTTCACACTACATTTTTTTTAAAACACAAATTTCTTTCACTCTTCCCTTGAACTTTCACTCTGCTTGACACTATTCCTAGATTTTAATTCCTAATTCCCCAAAGGGTACAGAAAAGCCATCTAATGTATTATAATGTAAGACATCATCAGTTAAAAAAAAGAAAGGTTTTCTAATACTAGAATCAAATAAGCCACTTTTTAAAAACACTGATTTTGGCAAAGAGGACAATAATATTTATATGGAGATACACACACACACACACACACACACACACACACACACACTTTGACCAAAGTCCTTTAACACCAAAAACATTTGGATTTCCCTTATCTACATTATTACTCTGTTTCACAAATTATACTCCATGTAGATCTTTGTAACAGGCATTAGGAAAAAAGAATAAGTCAATCAGCTGTAGGGAAACTCTGGGTTAAACAGGTTCCTTTATCCTAGAAAGTCTGTTAATATATATGGTGACTTAAAGCGCTCATGTGTGCACACAGGTGTGCAAAATATACATGGTTTCCCAAAACTTACTTGTTCATGAATGACTTCTGTCCCCCCAACCCCCCAGAGCATCTCTCAGGATTAAGGTTCTACTAAAACATGCTTGAAAGTGGCCTAAAGATGCATCCAGGAAGAACTTCCACTAACAACTGATAACCCTTCATTTCAGGAATTGCTTGTAAAAATATCAGGCTCTCTGTATCAGACTCAAACCCAGTGTAAAACCCTCTCTTGAACTGAAGGAAGAAAGTGGTTTAACCTGAACAACATCAAGGCTTCCATTTTCCAGCATTCCAGAAAACTGATTTCCCTACAAAATAATGGTGGCCTCTCAAACCAGTGTGGAAGAATGACTGCTAAACAGTCCAGGGAGAAAATTAATGCAGTATGATAAAAGAAGTCAAAATTATCAGTACTACTCATTTCTAGGTTGTTAAAATTATGGGAGTCTTTTTTCATCGAGCTGTTCTGAGTATTCTAGATTTCCTAAAATGAGCTATACTTTCTAATTAGAAAAGAAATTTCAATGTCATTTTAAAAGGTAGTCAAATCTATTTGCTTCTTAGGGGAGCTTTTATAAATGTCAATATTTACAATAACAACATCTTCATCTTCGTAACCAATAGGAGAATATAGAAAGCCAGTATCAGAAATTAAAACTGCAACATGAAAAATGACCAAAAACATGCTAAACTTGCTTTTTTTTTTTTTTTTTCCTGTCAAGGTACATGAGCTGCCCTTCAGCAAGAAAGGAGAATCTTCATTTTTATAAGACATACAGGAGCACACCACCAGAAGGATAGATTTTACCCAACCAGAACTCAGACTGAACAGCAAAATGCAGCATTATAGTCAGTAAATCATTTCCAGAGCAGTCACTTCCAAAATAGCTCACATGCCTGTGGTAGTCTGAATAATGCAGTCCCACCCCTCAAGATATCCACATCCTAATCTCTGAAGCCTGATCGGGTTTCAGACTTCTGGACTCCACAACTGTGAGAGAATAAAGTTCAGTTGTTTTAAGCCACCAAATGTGTGGTACCTTGTTAACAGCACCCACGGGAAATGAGTGGAATGCTCCAGTCTAAAGTAGGCAAGTGGTCTCGATTTATTCCAGGCTGCAGGAGATTCACATTCTGGCTGACTAGTTCCTGAGGGCAATTCCTACCATGGGTGGCTGCCCCTTGGTCCCGATTCAAGGATGTCCAGTTTGCAGGCTCTGGAAGCAGCACCTTTGAGTTAAAGTGAGTTAACTCTAGGAGACAGAGCCCAGGCTTGTAAATACTACCTGGGGTAATGTGGATTTATTATTAAATACGTCATTTCCTGAGATCTTTAGTATGTGTGCTTAAAATCATCTCTCTAGCCAGGGTATTATTAAACATGCACCTGACACCACTACATACACACCTAGAATCTCCACGTCCAAGCAAAAGCCCTACAAATCTAGAAACCAGCAAGCGTTTTAAATAGGAAACAGGGAAGAAAGAGACATTTCACTTACCTTCGTTATTGATTAAACTTTGAAAGAATAAAACATATACTGTAGAAAACATCAGCAATTGAAGAAAGATTGCTGTACTTGTAAATCAAATTCATTCCACTTAAGAGCTCCATTATCTCCTAGTAGTACCAAAATTGAAAAGAGGTTATTGCTTTTAAAGGTTTAATTTAAATTTAGGCCCTTCAACAGCAAGTTCCATGATTTATCACACTGATTGAATTCTAATTCTTTTACTATGTTGAGTTCCAGAAAGCCATTTCCTTCAAACATTAGAAGCACTGAGATACATACCATACTTACAGGGACTCCTTAATCCTCCAAAATAATGTAATTTACACGACATTTGATTGAACAAGAGAGTGTTACTGTCACACGGTGATTAAAGTAGTAGTACTATGTACAAGCAGTGTGATGAGGCATGGTACTTTTTTATGTTTCCTACAAAATTGGTTTTGCAAAATGACAAAAGGCTGCTACCTTCGTGTATCCTGATATGGAACAAATGATATGAGAACTAGAACACAGAGATAACCATCTAAACAACTCACTTTTCTTCAGAAGAGACTTCATTGCCCTTCCCTCTGCTCCCTCCATACCACACCCTACCCTAAAAGTGGCCATCTCAGTGAAAAGCCATGAGAATTCATAGCTGAAGGCAGATCAGTTCTAAATGAACACTACGGCAGAGACTTGCCAGCTATTCAAACACCATTTCCATCTTCCTCATGGAAGCCTACATGAACTAGACTTCCCAGCCTCTTGGGCGGTTAGGGTTGAACATAGGACTGAGAGCTGGCCAACCAAATACAGAACAGTGATGTGCACTGCTTCCAGGTCTGGCCCGTGAACCCCCAAGATGACCCTCCACACTCCTTTTTCTTCTGCATCAGCCTTTGGAGCCATGTGTTAAAGAAGGCCAGCAAAATGGAAGGAGCCTGAGGGAATAACTACTGTCATTTACTTCTCGAAGCAGCTAGCATTGGCTTAATACTGTGGTTTTGCTTGATTTGTTAGTATGTGTTGATTCAGTTGAAACAAGAATACACTGGCTGCTCCACACATGCCAAAAAATAAGGGAACACTAATGACTCAACCCAGAAAATTCACCAGTCAAGGAAATAACAAGTAGACAAAATTCCAATGGTGCATGGTCCTAAGTCCTATGAATAAAATACACGTAGAGTTCTGGAAGTTTTTGTGGAAATTGGACAGTGGCATTAGGGGACTTGGGGCCATGATTCCCAAGTTGATTATTTAAAAAAAAAAATTTTTTTTTTAACGTTTATTTTTGAGAGACAGAATGAGCAGGGGAGGGGCAGAAAGAGAGGGAGACACAGAATGTGAACCAGGCTCCAGGCCCTAAGAGTCAGCACAGAGCGTGATGCGGGGCTCGAACCCACGAACCATGACATCATGATCTGACCCAAAGTCAGATGCCTAACCGACTGAGCCACCCGGGCACCCCCAAGTTGGTTCTTGAAGCATGGACATGGCAGAAGCGTTTCCAATCATAGAGAAAAATGTGCAAAAGTTATAAGGGGACAGAGATTGCAGGGCCTGTGGAAAATGGAATGGGGAAAGATGAGGCAAGGGAATGATAGCCACAGGCCTGGCACTCTCTGCAACACCCTTCAACGTTAGTTAGTTAGTACCACTGACAAAATAGTGCTAGTATCTTTGCTAAGGCAATGGAAAGTTACTGTAGGTTTTATGGTAGGCACGGACTGACTTTAAACTGTTATGTGGGGGAAAACACCCACATATTAAGTAGAGGATAGGTTTTACCCTTTAGGAAATGATGTGGTTAAGAAGGAAAGGGATCAGCAATAGAGGAAGCAAGTTTATAAGCTACCAGAATTACTGTATCGCAAATCAAAGGTTCTGCATTTGCAGAGAGTCCCCCTATACCCTTTCTCCTGTGTCCCACATATAGTTTCTCCTATTATTAACGTCTTAATTAAGGTGGTATATCTGTTAGAACTGACAAACCACTATGCATACATTAACTAAAATCTACAGGTTACATTAGGGTTGGCTCGTTGCATTGCGTGGTTCTACAGATTTGACAAACACACAATATGAATCCACCATTACAATATCATAAAGTTCACTGCCCTAAAAATCCCCTGGGCTCCACCAATTCATCCTCTCTTTCCTCTCTCTCCCTGAACGTCTGGCAACCACTGATCTTTTTATTGTCTCCGTAATTTTGTCTTTTCCAGAATGTCACATATGAAATCGTAACGTTTTTAGCCTTTTCAGACTGGCTTCTTTCAATCACTAATATGCAAAGTTCTTCCAAGTCTTTTCATGGCTTGATAACTCATCTGCTCTTATTACTCAATAAAAAACTGCAATTGTATGAATGTAGCAGAGTTTGTTTAGCCATTCACCTGGTAAAGGGCATCTTGGTGGCTCCCACGTTTTGGCCATTATGAATAAAATGGCTACAAACATTTGCGTGCAGGTTTTTGTGTTTTTAACTCATTTGGGTAAATAACTAGAAGTGTGACTGCTGAATTGTGTAGTATGACTACATTTAGCTTTATAAAAAAGTGCCAAATTATCTTCCAAAGTGGCTATACAATTTTGTGTTTCCTACAACAGTGAATAAGTTTCTGTTGTTCCACATTCTTGCCACTTTGTTATCGTTTAGAATTTTAGCCATCCTTGTAAGTGCATAGTGGTATATATCCTGTTGTTTTAACGTGTAATTCACTAATGATATATGATGTGGAACATCTCTTCACATGCTTATTTTCCATCTGTAGATCTTTGGTGTCTGTTCCGATCTCTTACCCATTTTTTAACTGGATTGTTTCCTTTTTTTGAGTTTTAAGAGGGTTTTCTGTTTGTTTGGTTTTTTTTGGTATACGTTGGACACAAGTACTTTATCAAGATATGTGGTTTTCCAAACATTTTCCCCAGTCTGTAGCTTGTCTCTTTATTCTCTAATAGCGCCTTTGCAGAGTAAAAGTTTTAAAATTTAATGGAGTCCAATTTACTAAATTTTTCTTTCATGGCTCATGCTTTTGATGCTGTATCTAAAATGTCATCCCCAAACCCAAGGTCACTTAAAAGCTTCTCCTAGGTTATCTGGGAATTTTTATAATTTAGGTCTATGATCCATTTTGATTTAAATTTTGTGAAGGGTGCAAGGTCTGTGTCTAGATTCATTTTTTGCATGTGGATATCCAGCTGTTCCAACACCATTTGTTGAAAAGATTATCCCTTCTCTACTGCACTGCCTTTGCTCCTATAGTCAAAGATCACTTGACTATAGTTGTTGTTGATCTACTTCTAGGCTTTCTATTATGATCCACTGATCTATTTGTCTATTCTTTCACCAATACTACCCTGTCTTGATTATTGCAGCTTCATAGTAAGACTTGCAGTCAGGCAGTGATTAAAGAAGAGAAAATAAGACCTGCCATCACAAAGTTCATAGGCAACTCACTGCATAAATCTAAGAGAGAACAGAGTACCCAAGAGAAGTTCAGACTGTTCAGATTGCATGGATCCCAGAGTGTGGACCAAGTAGGGCAGAGACCTCAGCTAGCCCATCACGAATCTTATGCGTGGGTGGAAAGAAAATTTTGCCATTTTTAAGCCAATGAAGGTTCTGTCTTTTTTTTTTTCCCCCAATGCCACATCCATTAGCCTATCCCAGGAACAGAACCCTGAACAGGGAAAACTTTCACAACTTTAATGAAGAAAACCACTTTGATCTCTGAATCCTTCATCATGAACAGAACAAATCAGCACCAAAAGTGCTCTAGAAGGGTAGTCAGGTAACATTAGACATGGCTCTCTTAAGACAGAAGTAAAACCCTCAGCCTTGGGAGATAAAGAGAGGGCTCTTAATAGTAATAATTCACATGTTTCAGTGTATGGCGTAGCCAATAAGGGAGTTTTTGGTTGGAACCTCCATTAGGCATGGAATCCTACCACCCAACAGTGTGGAATGTGACTCCGCCCACCAGGGCAGGGAGGCTGAAAACATGGGCAGGAAATCAGAGCAGAAAACAGGTAGAGCTACCACACTACAGCACATACACAGCAGTTCCTTGACAATCAGTTACTACATGTATTTTGTAGAGGAAGCTGGACTTAAACCAACTGAAAAGATATTGTACCTGAAGGAAGTTTTTATCCATTTTATCAGCAGGGCCCGAGAAAACCATGCAATGATGGGAACAGATTCCAGAACATACTGTGGGAAAGACCAAGGACAGGGCGAGAAAATCAGCAAATCACAGAAGGGGTATCCACACTGGGCCAAAAGGAGTCTATTCCGAGCCACAGCATGTATTTTCCCCACCAGATCTTTGGTGAGGAACAGCCGTAAGTTCGTATTACATACCATCCTCTGACCTGCCTCATTGGGAATATTCACATTTTAATATATACAACACAATTTAACTAATAGAATAAATGCTGGCAAAGTAAGGTATGCAGTCCACATCCAGCCACTTTTGTAAATAAAACTGTACTGAACAGAGCCACACTCCTTTATGTACTGCCTATGGGCTGTTTTAGAACTGCACAAAGCTGAGTACTTGTAACAGAGTATTTGTAAAGTCTTAAGTATTACTACTTGGCCCCTTACAAAGAAAATGTTTGCTGACCCCTGATCTGGAGTATAGATGTAGTCATCCAAACAGTCCTTTTGTCTTTGGGAAACTTCAAGTGTTAGAGAATGGTTCCACTATGTTTACTTTAAAAGGCCCTATCGGGGCACCAGGGTGACTCAGTTGGTTAAGGGTCTGTCTGACTCCAGCTCAGGTCACGATCTTGCGGTCCGTGAGTTCCAGCCCTGCATCGGGCTCTGTGCTGACAGCTTGAACCTGGAGCCTACTTTGGATTCTGTGTCTCTCTCGCTCTCTCTCAAAAATAAATAAACATTCAAATTTTTTTTAATAAAAATAAGAATAAAAGGCCCTATCAGACCACAAATGTCAATATTTTCTTACCCCCAAAAAACTGATAATGGCACTTGCTCAGAGAAGATAGATGGGAGAGAAATAGCTACTCTTCACTGTATTTTTTCTGTTCATTTTGGCTATTTTAGCAAAAGCACACATTAATTTCAATTTCTATGTATATGTATATTTATGCACATGTTCTTTTTACTGAAAAAATGCTTCTAGCAACCAAAGCTAAGTGGATTAAAGGTTTTATTAGGGTTCATTTTATTTAACTCTACAATTGTAAAGAAGAAAAAATAACCTTAAGAAAACAATTGAGTGTTAAAAGAGTTCACACAAGTGGAAAATGGAAATCACTTAAGTGTCCATTTTCTAAAAAGTGACCAAGAAAAGGGATGGTTACATAAACTGTGGTATATCCATTCAATGAAACTCCACATTGCCATTACAATAGTTAATTACATGTGCAGTTACTCATGGAAATATATTTATCATGCGGTATTGAGGAAGGCTAGACACAGTACAATATAAACTTCATGATCCCATTATAGTTTAAAAATACATTAACATGTATAGATAGATAATGAGAAGACTGGCAGGATATATACATCAAGAAGTCAAAACTTATGTATTTTTTTTTAAGTTTGTTTTGTGAGAGACGCAGCATGAGTGGGGTAGGGGCAGGGTGGGGGGAGAGAATTCCACACAGCCTCCATGCTGCCAGCACTGAGCCTGATTCAGGGCTTGAACCCACAAAGCCATGAGATCATGGCCTGAGCAGAAGCCAAGAGTCAGATGCTTAACTGACTGAGCCACCCAGGTGCCCCTAAAATTTATGTATTTAAAGAGAGTATCTTTTTCTTCTTTTGCTTTTCTGTACTTTTTAAATTTTCAACAATGAATGTGGATTCATATTCATTATTGAAAAAAAACGTTCTTAAATATTACTGAGTAGAAAGGAGTATAAGGGGAAGCTCCTGGGATGCTGGTCATGATTGGCTCCTGATCTGGAGGCCTGTAACACATTCCATATGTGAAAATTCATCAAGCTGTACACCGAAGTGCACTTTTTAGGGTAGATGCATATGTATGCGCGCACGCGCACACACACACACACACACACACACCATTATAGAGCTCAAAAGGGAGGATTGAAAGCATTAATGCACCTCCCTTACAGAATTTCATTCTCTTATTTGGCATCTATCAACTACCTCCCACAGACTGGACTGCAAGCTGTGTATTTAAGATACACAGAATACACACAAAGCTTGGTGGAGTACACACATACTATATATAATGCCACACAAATAATTACATACATGTATGTATGTAAGTTGTAGGATTCAAGTACAGGTTCATAAATCTTCAACTAAACTAGCTTAAGCAACTAGCTTAAGGCCAATGGTTCTCAGTAAGAGATGATTTTGTCCCCCACCCCCTATCCCCAAAACACTTGGCAATGTCTAAAGACATTTCTGGTTGTCACAACTGGAGAATACTAGTGGCATCTAGTGGGTAAAAGCCTGGGGTGGCGCCAGACATCCTGCAACGTGCAGGATGGTCCCTCACAACAAAGAATAATTTGGTCCAAAATGTCCAAGAGTACCAAGGTTCTATGACAAACCCTGGGACTTTTGTTACTACACACGTGGTCTATTGACCAGTAGCTCTAACCAGCACTAAACGCAGGACAGAAATTCAGAACTGTGGTCTCAGCCCATATTATTTAAATCAGAACCTGCACATGATCCCAGGTATCCCAGGTACTGACTTTGCCAGGCAAGCTGCTCCCCGAGAATACGATTCTGTCTCACACAGGAATCCTGGCTGCTATGGATTCCTGAGGCTCATACCTCATACTTCCTTCCACATGAAAGGCATCGACTCTTCCTCAGGTGTTGGGCTTACTAAATAAAAGGTGGCTCTTCTACCCACAAAGGAAAATATAGGACACCCTAAGAGAACTACCTGAAACTAAGATCAAGACGGCCCACACTGAAAACTTAAGCCAATTTCTGAAAAACAAGGACAGTTAGTGAGACAAGACATTGGTTAAATATTTACTAAGCACTTATTATGTTCCAGACACTGTCCTGACTCTGAGAATGTAACAGTGAAAATGACAAAGTCCTGAGCCTGCCCTCAAGGAAGAGCTTACATTCCAATGCCCAAAAGCAGCCAGACACAGAAACAGAGACAACACAATTACAGAGGGTGATGAATCCTGGGAAGTAGAAGGAGGCGAAGAATCTAAAAAGTAAGGGATGATGTGATAGAACGCCCAGGGCACAAGAAAAAATATTTTAAGGATTCTCTAAATGAGGTGAAATTTGAACTGAGATCTGAAGGATAAGGAGCCAGAAGGGCCCAGGGCAGGGCACTCCACAAAGAAAGATCAGAGACAAAAAGGAGGAGAGAGCCTGGAGGGCTCAAGAACGAAGCCAGGGTTTTGGGAGAGGAAGGCAGTCAGAGAAAGGGACTCTAGAGCTGTGGGGGAGGATGGGAATAGGGCAACAGAGGAAGGGACAGAGCTGAGGGTACACAGAGGAATGTGGTACTGTCATTTACATTAATTATAATGACCTGCCTTCAGAGGTAGGTGGTGCCTTGGTATGAATCTGGGCTCCACCACTTATTAAAAGTGTGACTATCTCACATGCTTACATATTAAATCACATATTACAAGTAATATGTGAAGATGCCTTGGAACAGGCCCATTGCCTATTTTCATATGACCTAAAAAAATTTTTTTTCACAGTCTACTTATTCATTTGATTTTTTTTTTATTTATTTTTAAGTTTATTTATTTTGAGAGAAGGACAGAGCACAAGTGGGGGAGGAACAGAGCGAGAGGGAGAGACAGAGAATCTCAAGCAGGGTCCACAGTCAGCACAGAGCCAGACATGGGGCTCGAACCCATGAACCATGAGATCATGACCTGAGCTGAAATCAAGAGTCTGATGCTTAACTGACCGAGCCACCCAGGCACCTCTCTTTTTACATTCTTAAATCATTACATTAGAAATGGTTATAGAAGTACTTGCGTTATATACTGGATTTTGCCCTTGGTCTGCAAAGCCTAAAATATGTAGCATGTGGCCCTCCACAATAAAAGTTTGCCACAGAGCCAGGTTTGCGTGTGCTGGTTTCTTGGGGGTGGGGTGGGGCAGGGAAGCCATCACTGCCCTCTGCCATCTCAGTAGAGCAGGTGGATCAATCCCCAGCCAGCAATAGCTGAGGCTTTTCATGTAACACATCCTAAAATAGCCATTGCTTGATTTACAGTTAAAACACAGGCAAGTAACTTTCCAGGAATGTACAACTTAACTCTAATTTTTGAATTAAAATCCAGTTCTTCATGTTATCAAAACCCATGGTCTTTCAGTTCACCATAAGAACTCCATTACAATTAAGGCTTTATTAATCTGTTCTCCAAGCCAGCTATTTTGTTTCCTGTGTATCTGACACACATAGACAGTTAAGATGGAACTGAATGAATCTGTAACACACTAATCATTGTATGACCAAAAAGGGGGGCAAGGAGGAGAGGAGGTAGTTGTTTTTGACTGTGAGACTTAATTTACTGTTCCTCTTTTTACCTTTCTCTTTTTCCAATTTTCTGTAAGCGTGTACTTTTGTAATAAGGGGAATATATTTATTTATCAAGAAAGAAAGAATCAGTCTTCGCAAGTATCTACATTGTATTTTTTAAAGACAGCACTATTTTGACAGCCAAAAAATACATTTAGGAATGCAGCATTACAAATTCAAGATCATGCCTATGAACTTGGCTTGAAGAAAAGCCCTCTGCAAAAATACAACCTACCATCTGTACAATGTATTAAAAAATGATTAGCATAGTATGAAAAAATAATGCTGGAATAGCAGAAATTTTTTTCATATTTTAAGAATGCCCCTGGTTTAGTGTTCCTTTCAAATTTCTCCACGAGGTACAAACAAAGGCAAAATGGAACATCAAGTCAAGAAGACAGACACAGGAAGTAAACAAAGATGGGGAAGGAACAGTAAATGCTCTTTACAGAGGTCGCGGCACTGCTCTAGAAATTTCAGAGCCCAAGAGAGAGCATCTTTGTCTGCAGGCACCAATGTCGAGAGCTGTCTGGGGAAGCCTCCCATCTCTGGCTTCAAATGTTAAGCCTCAGTCCTCCTTATACTATGTCAGCCATCAAAAGCGATGCAGCCCTTTCTCTGACAGCAGGGCTCTCACTCTCATGTCACGAAAAGTGAATCAGCAGAGCTGGGAAAAGTCCCTCATAGATGACCGTGCAGAGAGAGCAAAGGGGAAGTGTGGAGCAGGCTGTCAGGCTTGGAGAGCAGCCTTGTGGCCTTGGGTTCAGCTTCCTTGCTAATCAAGGCACAACCTTGCACAATTCTCTCAACCTCCTTGAGCCTTAGCAAAAATAAGGAGTTAGGCCAAGACCCCAGAACCAAAAAGCCATGCTACGCTTTTGTGATGTTGGAAAATGAGGCCCTGTTTTATATAAATACATTTTAATACACTGACTTTCAAACAAAGTCAGTTTTAGGAAATTGTGTCCCATAGATGTTTAGATATTTCTTCTCCAAATGAAAAAATTTTAAATGTTTCAACTTCATACCTGGTAGGGGATATTTAACATTCAGGTGTAGTGCCCCAAAGGACACAGAAACACTGCCGCCTGCATCTAAAAAAAGCAGGCTGGGTGGGTTTTACTCCTATCTTGTCAGCGAGGCCTGGAGGATCCCTACCAATGAGCTTGTTTCTAGAAAAACTAGACCACACCAAGGGTGATCAAGAGAATGACCTGTAACCCTCTATGGCAGCCAGGAGCTCCATGCCTAACAGAACGTCACCTCTCAGGGGCCAGAACAGCTCAATCAAGCCAGCACGCAATCTCTGGAGAATGTCAAAATTAGAAAAGAAAAGATTAGGTATGAGCTGCTATCCTTTCCTCCCTTACCTGACAGTCTGTCCCTCTACTCCTGGGGCAACCAAAGCCCTCTAGTATATTTTGCCTGCGACATACCCCATCTGGTCCCTTCCAGGACAGAGGAGATGTGTTAATGCCCAGCAGAGAAGAACCCTGTGTTCATGATCCTTGCTCATGATCTCTACAATCTCTTCAATTTCAGAAGCTGTCTTACTTAGCTGCTGGAATAGGTCAAGTCCCTAATGCTGGCAAACAAAAATGCCCTGCTAATGCTGACTTTGTTCAGTCTACAGACAGAAAAGACAGGAAAAAAAAAAAAAAATCACACCTCTGACAATGCCCCTAGGGTTGGAGGGATCTAAAGGTTGGAGGAAATGGATGTATGAACACCAACATGCTTTTCCAGAGACTGCCAAACAAGCTAACACAGGGATCGGCAACCTTTCTGTAAAAGCCCAGGTAATAAGTAGTTTCAGGTTTTGCAGGCCACAGTCTCTGTTGCAACTACTCTGCTGTTCCAGTGCAAAAGCAGCAACAGACACCATGCAAATGTCCCACAAAACTACTGGTAAGTGCTGAAATTTGAATTTCCTATCATTTTCATAGGTCACAAAATCTTTGATTTTTTTCAACCATATAAAAATGTAAAGACCATTTTTAACTTGCAGGCCATATAAAAATGGGTGGGTTGTAGTTTGTGGATCCCTAAGAGAATGAGACAAGTGTCACATTCAGCATCCCACCAGAGGATGCAATTCGCAGATCCTTGCTTCATTGCCTTAGTCATACATCCCTTTTCCAAACCCAATCCTTCAAAATATGTCTCCAGTGGATCCACTGGTCTCCACCTCCTCAGTCTGCTCCCACCTCCTGGCTCCCCGTTATTCTGCTCAAATGTCTCATACCGCCAAAGGAGCCTACGACAGCATGAAGTGATGATGGGCTTTGAGAGGGGTGGGGTCAGGTCACTCCTTGTGAAGCTCCCTCAACAATCCCCAAGTCCTTTCAAAATTAACTCCAAACTCCTCACCAGGACCTGTGAGGCCTTGCCTCCTCTCCAGCCTCATTTGTGCTCTTCTCCATGACTTCGACCCTGTGTGATGTGTCACCCTGACTGGGCCATGGGGTGCCCAGACACTTGGTGAAACATTATTCTGCATACATTTTCGGTGAACTTAACACCAGAACCAGCAGACTATGTGAAGCAGATTGCCCTCTGTGTCAGCCAGGGTTCTCCAGAGAAAAAGAGGCAACAGGAGACTGGCGAGTAAGATTATGAAGGCTGGAGAGTCCCAGGATCTAAGTCCCAATTTAAGGGCAGGAGAAGACTGATGTCCCAGTTCAGCAATAAGGCAGAGAGTGGGAGAGGGAAAGAGACAGAGACAGAGAATTTAATCTTCATCTACCTTTTTGTTCTATTTGGGCCCTCAGCAGGTTGAATGATTCCCACACACAATGTGGGGGCAATCTGCTTTACTCAGTGCACCAATTCAAATCTCTTCTAAAAACACCCTCACAGACACACCCAGATATCTGAGCATCTCCATGGCCAGACAAATTGACAAACAAAATAAACCACCACACTCTCCTTGATGTGGGTAAGCCAAATTCAAACAAGTTGAAGGCCTAAATTAAAAAACAAACAAAAAAATGACCTTCGGATAAGTAAGAAGAAACTCCTCCTGCCTGACTGCCTTTGAACTGGGACATCAGTTTTCTCCTGCCTTTGGACTTGAACTGAAACATCAGCTCTCCCTGGGTCTCAAGTCTGACAGCCTTCAGACTGGAACTATACCACTAGCTCTGTAGCTTGCCGGCTTATCCTGCGTATCTCCCATAATTGCATGAGTCAATTCTTTATAAAAACAGATACGGATACACACAGATACACACACCCTGGCTCTGTTTCTCTGGAGAAACCTAATGCAACCATGAATTGTTTGTACTCCTCTCACTTCCTCAAACAAAAGATGTTCTTTCTGCATTCGGGCCTTTAGGTTTCCTTTCTCTGGAATGTTCTTATTCACACTCTTTAGAACTACCTTCGAATTCAAGTCTCAGCTTAAATATCCCCTACTCTCCCAATATTCTTTGAAAATCAGCTTCCTCTCACCCTTTGGCAATGCTTTTCTCTTTCAGTCTCTGTTTTTGTTCAAAATATTTATCAATTATGATTTTGATTATTTGCATACATACCCTATTCATTAGGGTAGGCACTGTGTGTGGGCCCTTCACTGTATCCTCAGGCCCTAGGGCACAGCCTGACATAGCATATATATATATATTTTTTTAATGTTTTTTATTTTTGAGAGAGACAGACAGCATGAGCGGTGGAGAGCAGAGAGAGGGAGACACGGAATCCAAAGCAGGCTCCAGGCTCTGAGCTATCAGCAGAGCCTGACACAGGGCTCGAACTCACAAGCTGTGAGATCATGACCTGTGAGATCATGACCCGAGCCGAAGTCAGACACTTAACCGACTGAGCCACCCAGGCGCCCCAACATAGCATATATTTTTAATAAACGTTGGCAGAATGAACAGCCCAGAATTTACAAACTCCTACTCTCTTGTTTGGGTCTTCTGTCTTCTTTATCAGAAAATAATCTCTGTATGAGCAAAAGGCTGTTGGTGATGATAAAGTTCCCCCCATAAGGTGATGCTTGTTCACCTATACCACAGTGAAGTCCTCTGCCATCTTTATGCTGTTCTTGCTCTTTGGGCCTATCACTGAAATGGAGACTAGGACTCACAAGGTACTATGGTCTTACTAGTTAACTGGGTATTCACAGATGCAGGTTGACAATTAAGTCACCAACACACATAATCCATGCTAGGGACTGTCTCTCCCACAATCAGGCTGTATGCACAATGTAAGGTTCTGGGTATGTCCAGTTCCCAGTAAACAGCAGGTACTTAAAGGTTTGCGGAATGAATCAACTAATCTAGATTTCCTCATTCACCAGGTGACTTTTCCTACATGGGCAAGACCCAGAGTAACACTGGTAGATCGGTGGCAGGGGAGAAAACTAATGGGTACAAGCTTTAACAAGAGTCTTTGCTTAGAAAAGTAGAATTTGAGGGGCGCCTGGGTGGCTCAGTCAGTTAAGTGTCTGACTTCAGCTCAGGTCATGATCTCACAGCTCGTGAGTTCGAGCCCCACGTCGGGCTCGGTGTTGACAACTCAGAGCCTGGAGCCTGCTTCTGCTTCTGTATCTCCCTCTCTCTCTGCCCCTAACCCACTCGCATTCTGTCTCTGTCTCTCTCAAAAATAAATAAACATTAAAAAAAAAATTTAGAAAAGTAGAATTTGAGAGCCTATTGGCTCAATGTCATCTTTTATGAGTAAACAGCTTTCCTGCTATTACTTATATCCCCTTTTGGCAGGTTTCACCCAGTCCCTGCTTGCTCTCTATTCCTCACACTCCCCTGTGAGGAGAGCTTATCCTTCTATACAGTGCAGAAAGCACAGTGAAAGTAGGGCGGTTATTCACTGAGTTGTCTGTGGGTGGTTAGTGGTGAAGCTGATGAGCTCCTGTGTCCTGCCCTCATCCTCGGAGGCTCTCTCCCACTTCACAAAGTGTAACAGAAAGAACATCTTTAATTTAGGTAGTACAATCTGATCTCAGGGCATGCTACAACTTAATTGAAGATAAAATAACCTGTCAGTGCTAGTTATGTGAGTCTGTCTCCCTACGCCGGAGGGTTCCCCAATGAGACCAGACATGGTTATCTGAAGCCTGCCAGCAATCTGGGGACCCGGTGCTAGGGAATCTTCCTTTCCTAGAACTGCTCTATCACAGGGAACATCAGACCCTCAAAGATCTTCAGGCCCGCATGTGCCTGGCATAGCATTCTGTTCACCGAGTTCTTTAATGCAGAACATGTGCGCAGAGTGTGAAATGTGTTCATTTCCTGTACAGCAATTTTCTGTCCAAGTAAGAATATCCCTCGTACCTGCTTTACTGAGAGAGGCTTAAGCCTGTCCCTGTTCCAGTGTGGATTTCATGTTGCAAGGGGCTAAGTTTGGGAAAAACAAGGCAGTTCTTTTTACACCTGCCCAACTTTCTGTTCATACATGCAAACAGGATAATCCGTGCCCATGTCTCCCCAAGCTCCTGAAAGAGATCCTTGCCTTAACAGTGACTTACACCTGAGCACTCTCCTTTGAAATTAATTGTTTTCACAAAGCAGCACCCTGAGGTGCAAACTTCAAAACAGCAACCAGAACAAAACTGCAGGCGTTACGGTTTCCTAGCTCCAGACCTGACTAGGTAGGCTGTTTATTCTTCAGCTCCCTGACACAATGTTGGGGTGATAGGTCTGTCATATGACAGTAAAATAAAAAAAAAATAATAAAAAATAAAAAAAAAACAAAAAAACAATTATGTGGGTCATACTCTAAAGTGATTAAGTGCTGGCCGCTGAAGCCAGAGCTGCTTTTGATTCACTAGAAATACATTTTCCAGCCCTGCATTCTTACAAGGCAATGCGGCTCAGTTTGTAGTACAGTTCTTTTCATACAATGCTTCTTTATTTGATTCCAGGTACGTGTTTGTGAGATACTGCTAAAAGTCACAAAGGGAAGGAGGGCATTAATCGATCGTGCTTTTTCTAAGCTTTGGTTCCACAATATAGGGTAAAGTGCTAGAAATGAAGAAACGTCTCAATTTGCCTGAAAACCTCCAACATGGCTTTCTAATAATAAGTACAACTACCGGGTAAAAGCATTTCTCAGTATTTGATGAGTGAAGCCTCCCACGGCTGGTAAGATTAGGTTTCTAGCAGGACTTGCCCCCTGTTCCTCCTCAACTGCATGAGAGAGAAATACAGTGGTCTCTGCTTGATTCTAACTATATTCCTGAACTCACACTTTGGTTTTCTTTAGGCTAGAGCTGTTTAAAGTCGATTGCAGGGGCGCCTGGGTGGCGCAGTCGGTTAAGCGTCCGACTTCAGCCAGGTCACGATCTCGCGGTCCGTGAGTTCGAGCCCCGCGTCAGGCTCTGGGCTGATGGCTCAGAGCCTGGAGCCTGTTTCCGATTCTGTGTCTCCCTCTCTCTCTGCCCCTCCCCCGTTCATGCTCTGTCTCTCTCTGTCCCAAAAATAAATAAACGTTGAAAAAAAAAATTTTTTTAAGTCGATTGCAACAGTAAAATAAATAAATAAGTAAATAAATACATACATACATAATACAGTAATACAATAATAATGTCAATGCCCTGAACATTCTTACTGAAAAACCTCTGCACCTAG
Organism: Lynx canadensis; assembly: GCF_007474595.2. Classification (NCBI taxonomy): domain Eukaryota; kingdom Metazoa; phylum Chordata; class Mammalia; order Carnivora; family Felidae; genus Lynx; species Lynx canadensis. Next base: position 47,283,455 of record NC_044315.2, read on the forward strand.
CTTAGGCACCAGAACATACTACTGGTCTGTCCAAGGATGCAAGGCCACAGAAGCCATTTCATGGCTTCATGTTTCACAAGAAATGTCTATCCTAACAATCAGAACAAGTTGGCATCTTCAAAAGCGTGATTCATTAAGTGGGGGGAATACATTTTCTGAGAAAATAAGCATAGGAAGTACAGAGTTAAGTAAAAGTTAAATGGAATACTTTTCTGCAGAATTTCTCTGAGCCTTTAACATTCCAGCATGTATTCTGAATCTTAAACCTTTTACCACTTTTTCATAAAGTGCAACATTTTGCAGGGTAGCATTCCATGGAATAAGCTTTTGAAGTCTTTGGAATAGGACAACTGAAAGCGTCAAATACTTTCACTACCTTTCCTATCACACATACTCTTCACTATTTCCTATTTTTCCATCATAAGGATATTTCACATAGTGCTGTGTAAAATACAGCATATTACACTAATAGAGAAGATACAGGGCAATGAATAGGTTTCAAAATGCTCACTGGCATTATTACTCCTATTCCCTACTTGGCTGGTATCTTGGGCAATTCTGGGATGGGTCTTTCCTCCGAAGCACATGGTGATCTGAAGAAAGCATGAATGAACCAAATGAGGGGCTGCACAGAAGTGTGACTGCCACATCTGTTAGCAGTGCATTTGGTAAGCCTTCCCCTGTCACTATATATATTCAGAAATAATGACAAAGAAATGTAGTTCCTCCGGGCAAATGAAATGGAGGTGCAAATTAGAATCACACCTCCACTCTCATTTTGGTATCACTTCTTGTCTGGATAAACAACACTTACTCTCACTTTCCTACTCATGGCAAGTAGCCACTGTTAACACTTGCATTAGGGATCAGTCACAACAAATTATAGTTAAGTTTCACACAGCACTGCAAGAGGCAGCTTGGGCCCCAGGGGAGCACCGAGTTAAGCTAGGCCTGTTACCAATTTTGAGATAACTATCTTCGGGGCTGAAAAGGCCCCTGTGCCTCAGCCACATGAAGTGGTTAAAATTCTAATAGTCTAAGTGGTATCTTAATATTTCTGTGTATGGTCGTTTATTATTCTCTGCGGAGAGCAGCAGTGGGTAGCTGCTTGCAAAAAGGGTGATTTTAATCACCAATCATTTTCAAGAACACAGGAGATCAGTAGTGCTCAACTGCGAAAGCTTTATTATAATGGGAAGCTGCCTGTGTGGATTAAACCCACAAACAGATTTCACTTCAACATAACGGTGTTAGATGCTAAACTTGGGGAATGTGGGCAGGAGCTACAGATATTACGTCACACAAAAACATCCATGGGGAATAAGAGCAAAATACAGACTGTAGACTCATTACTTCCATGAACTTGCCTTATCCAACAGGTAGAAGAAAAGGGGATTTTGTAACTTGGATTCTATAATGGAAACTTTATCAGTTACTCATACAGGGCAAAGTCCACCTTTTCTAGTGAAGCACAGGAGTGAAACATAAAGAAAAAGCCTATAGAAAAATCCACGCAATCAACCTCTTTTAAAGAATCAGTACAGCTGATTCTTTAAGAACCTCTTTAAGAATCAGTATAGCTATGTTTAAGTAGAAATAATCACTGTTAACTGTTTTTTAAATGAAACAAATTCAGATGAACTCACTCATCATCAGATTTGCTAAGGTTTTTGGTAGATTACTTACCTAGGGCACCTCTAAGAAGTTCCTGAGTGACCCTGACTTTCCAAGGTGGAAGGGAAGAATTGAGGCCCTTTGTCTTTGTGATATGGAACCAGATGATTTTTCCCAGATCTGGGAATAGGATTCATTCTATAATTTAGTATATTAAAAAGGTGGTGAGAGGGGGGATTTTTATCTGACTTTAATCCCAAGTAAAACATGGATGGGTTTATCATGGTTGTAGATCTCTTCTCCACAAAGCTCTTGTTGATAAGTTTCAGGTATCTGCTAGCTCTTCTAGAAGTACAGGAAAATTAGGAGACTCTGCCATTTGAATATCCTCTAATTCCTAAACCTTGGGACATCCATCAGTTTAGGTGTCCTCTCTTACTGAGAAGAAATCATTTTGTGAAGCGCCTCCTTATAAACTAAGATTCACAATGCTATCAGCACTAGTGCTCAATAGTGGCAGCTTGTCATGCATCAAACTCCACACTAAGTACTGGATATTCATGATCTAACTTACCCCTCACAATAAATCTGTAAGTAGGTTTTATTATGCTTAATTTACAAGGTAGGAAGTTGAGGCTCAGAGGGATTTTGAAATAGATTGCTCCGGATAACACAGCCAATAAGTGATATAGGTTCAATCCCAGCTTGTTTGACTCTAATAAGCACGTGCAGATCTTCACTGAGAAACTACTAGGTGCGGTGAAAAGAAAACAGACATGCCCAAATCAAGACATATGTCAATGAGCTTAAAGCTTAGAAAACCAGCATATAAACCAGTAACCAGGATAGGCTACAACAGATTTCATGCCAAGAAGGGAGGATGCAAAAGGTAGCTTTTAGAGTGAAGCTTGGGAAAAGGAAAAAGTTCCCTTTTCTTACTGAAATCCTGTTCTTCCTTCCAGGCTCAACAGGGTTTGATAGGTGAGACAGGGCATTTCAGATAAATAACATGAGGATAACACACAAAAAATGAAGCTCACATGTTGGTCAAATTGCAAACTCTCCAGGTTAGTGGAGATGTAAGTACGAAGAAGGAAGTATAAAGGTAAAACCATACAGATGGGATTGGGCCAAGAGTGCTAACAAGATATGCTTTGGAATTGTACTGACCTCTTCCAGATCACTGCCAAACTCCATTAACTTTTACCCTTCCATCCACAGGCCTTTTCTCCCCCTTACACTTGGCCTCATGCAAAGGCCACCTGGTCTCCTACTCGTTTTCCAGTACTCGGGATCTCCTTGAAATACAGCTCAGGTTCTACCACTATTCCTCACCTGCAGACCTGACCTCCCACAGAGCATTCATGGTAATTCCTGACTCAGTCTCAAGCCTGTCTCCTGCTCCATCTCTCCACGTACTTAACACTTGTTAAGTTCAAGTTAGGTCTCCTCCCAAAATGGCTTTAATAATACACCATTAACTCACCTCCTCCCCTAACCCTGTTTTGCCCTCTCTATTCCCCATCTCAACAAATTAACAACGAGTGTAAGACATGACCAAGTTAGAAATCTCATCATCAAAACCCCTACCATTCCTTTGCTCTGATTTTGAATGTAATTTTTAAAAAGATTCTATGGCCACTAATTCCTAACTGGATAGGTTTTAGAATTGGATATCATCTCTCATTAGCTTTACAGCAATGGTATAGCTGATCTCCTTTCTTCATATCCTCCTCCCAGCCCCTCGTCCGTATTTTTTGTAACGATCCAATCTAATCGTTATCGCTCCCATTTAAAACTTTTTTTTTTAAGGTATCCCATTGGCCCTAGAAAAAAACCTAATCTTCTAAACATAGTATAGAAAACCTATCAAGACCAGCAATAGCACTGCTAGGAATTTATCCAAGGGATACAGGAGTACTGATGCATAGGGGCACTTGTACCCCAATGTTCATAGCAGCACTCTCAACAATAGCCAAATTATGGAAAGAGCCTAAATGTCCATCAACTGATGAATGGATAAAGAAATTGTGGTATATATACACAATGGAGTACTACGTGGCAATGAGAAAAAATGAAATATGGCCCTTTGTAGCAACGTGGATGGAACTGGAGAGTGTAATGCTAAGTGAAATAAGCCATACAGAGAAAGACAGATACCATATGGTTTCACTCTTATGTGGATCCTGAGAAACTTAACAGGAACCCATGGGGGAGGGGAAGGAAAAAAAAAAAAGAGGTTAGAGTGGGAGAGAGCCAAAGCATAAGAGACTGTTAAAAACTGAGAACAAACTGAGGGTTGATGGGGGGTGGGAGGGAGGGGAGGGTGGGTGATGGGTATTGAGGAGGGCACCTTTTGGGATGAGCACTGGGTGTTGTATGGAAACCAATTTGTCAATAAATTTAAAAAAAAAAAAAAAAAAAAAAAAAAAAAAAGAAAACCTATCAAGAGCTGGCCTCTGTTCATATCGGTAAGTCTTGCCTCTCATTACTCTCTCCCTTGTCCCTATTCTGTCATTAAACTAAACTATTGGAAGGTTTTGTAACTCATGTGGGTTTTTTCCTGATCTCTAGACAGTCCAGACTCTGTACATGGCATGTCTCTCACTGCTTTCCGAGTTTCAGCTTATATGTTACTTCTGCCAGAAAGATAGATCTGTCTCTTCAAGTCTAAGTTAGGAGCTTCTCTGTTGCTACTCTACAGCACCCTGATACACTCACCCTCACCATTCTGTATTGCAATTGCCTTTTTGTCTTTCTTGCTCATTATCGTAAAAAGTTGTAGAAGATCTCATTAAACTCCTAAAATCTCACACATGAAAAGGTGAACTTTTCCATAATAAGCCAATACTACTGAATTTACTCATTTATATATGATTTATTTTTCACACTGGTTCCTCAAATTTTTTTTTTTTTTTTTTTGAGACAGAGACAGACCATGAGCAGGGGAGGGGCAGAGAGAGAGGGAGACACAGAATCCGAAGCAGACTCCAGGCTCTGAGCTGTCAGCACAGAGCCTGACTCGGGGCTCAAACTCATGGGCTGTGAGATCATGACCTGAGCTGAAGTCAGACGCTTAACTGACTGAGCTACCCAGGTGCCCTTGGTTCCTTCAATTCTAAAGAAAATACTAAGGGAAAAAAACTATTTCCATGTAATTTTCTCCACTCTCTTCCTCTTACTTCCTCTGCTTATAGAAAGCAACCCTAGCTACTGGTCCCTTTGAAAACATCACAAACATGTCAGTAGGAGAAGGTGAGTTAACATAATACACAAATGAGAATCTAACAAGCAATCGAGGACTCCATGTACCATTTTCCACAAGACAATATAAACTCCATTAACATCAATTAATGGTATCTGGAAGCTTATAGTTCTCTGGATTAGGAATAAGATGGGAAAAAAATATCAGTACTTTTCCCTCTCACTACTATTCCTTACATTCTTTATTTCTCATTCATTCTTCTCTGTTGACAGTGAATTCACCTAGTAAAACTGAGCTCTTGGGTACATAATTGCACTATAGGTATCTGAGGCTTCCATTTACCTCCAACAAGAAGATGTTTAAGTGGGACCCAAGTAGTTGCCCAGCTGTTTGACTCATCCAAAAAAAATTAAGTCTTAAGACCAATACAGAAATATGAATACTGCCTTTCAGTAGCAAAGAGGTCAGTACCTGTCCCTTACTACACATTCCTGATGAAAACTAAAAAGGCAAATGCTGCTTGTGTCTAACAAGGCAGTATCTCTTTAAATTGGGCAGTAAAAGCAGAATTTTCAGATGGGCACAATTACAACCCCTTCCCATGGAAAACAGAGAGGAAATGACACAAAATAATGCAGAAATATTTGACTGGTATTCACATTCTAGCTTGTAAACAATTTCCAATTCACTTGCCTACACAGTTAGCCATCAGTCTAGATGTAAAGAATTTAAGCCCAAGAAACAGGAAGCATCAGTTCTGACACATGTGTGTTTATTTTGGTGGCTCACATCTGCAGCTTTTCCCCCTCAATGTATCCTTTCAGAGCCAAAATGGGAGAGTTACTGGGCCCACATCCATCACTGTGATTGTGATAAGCCGAACCACCCACAGCATCTTTGGAAGGAAGTTATTAGTTTTATGATGAAGAACTCCAACCCATATGGAGGCAAAGTCTAGAAGTAAAGGGAGTCTATTCAGTATGATTGACCTTATTCAGCATACCCAATGGTGTCCCAGGATTGAACTAGTCACATTCAGTTTAGAAGCAGCATATTCAAATGGATGTGTTCAGACTGATGTTCAAAGGCATCTAGTGCTCTTCTCGGAGTCCAACATCAGCAAGAGATCTTCTTGAAGTCATCTTGTGTTGATGATGAAATTACTTCCAAATAATCAGGACCTCCAATAAACAGTGAATAACACAGAAGTGGAGGGCAAAATTGCCATTACCAAATCTACAAATCTAAGGGTATAAACTTCACAACATCAGCCTTGACAACTACACTGCATGAACCCGAATCCTGTGATGGAAAAATCTCCTATATATATTGAATTCCTGGGGTCTAGAACAGGGGTTGACAAAAACTATGGCCTGCTGGGCAAATCTTGCTGACCAATAAAGTTTTTGTAAATAAAGTTTTATTGAGACACAGCCATGACCACTCATTTATGTGTTATCTACCACTGCTTTTGTGCTACAATAAAAGAGTTAAGTAGCTATGGCAGAGATCATAGGGACTGCAAAGCCTAAAATATTATCTTGCTCTTCACATAAAAAGTTTGTAGATCTGGGGCGCCTGGGTGGCGCAGTCGGTTAAGCGTCCGACTTCAGCCAGGTCACGATCTCGCGGTCCGTGAGTTCGAGCCCCGCGTCGGGCTCTGGGCTGATGGCTCAGAGCCTGGAGCCTGTTTCCGATTCTGTGTCTCCCTCTCTCTCTGCCCCTCCCCCGTTCATGCTCTGTCTGTCTCTGTCCCAAAAATAAATAAACGTTGAAAAAAAAAATTAAAAAAAAAAAAAAAAAGTTTGTAGATCCTTGGTCTAGAAGATGGATTATTCACCAATCCTTGCTCAACAAAACCAGGTTCTGGATCAAAATTATTTTGTCTTAATTCTATAATTCTTTACTTAAAAGACCCTAGCACTTAAGGCTTTGGGTTGGCCCAAAGACAACCCAACCCTCCACTTGGAAACACTATAGGAATGGGTCCAAATGGCAACCCTACAGATCTGAACAGATGCCTATTTTTCTTCTGCCCATGAGACAGATGGTCCTCAGAGAGGGGAGAATAATTCGTCCATGAGAGAGAATTCTCTGTGCAGCACTAATTTTGGAAATTTATCCCTGATCCATCTGGCCAAAAAGGATTCCTTAGGAGTACCTTTGCTATTTGAATTTGCTTAACATTCAGGAGGGGAATCCTAAGTACCAAGGCTAGAATATCAGGTATTTTCCCTCTAAATGTCAGTAAGGCTTTCCAAGTCTGCCCTTGTGAGGAGAAATCGCAAATACTTACAAGGACAGAAGATGATCGTAAGGATGAAGAACAGCTAACCACTCAGGGGCCCCATTTCAAAGAATTCATTCACTCCTCTGATAGTAAATAACCCTTCTGGTAAGGAAAGTAACACCCAGATATTGTTGCCACATGCAGAAAGGAGAAGGAGTCATATGTACTTTCTGACCCTAGATACCGCAGCGCTTCTCATTCTCATTAACCACTCTAACTCATCTTTGATATTCTGACTGTGTTTTCCTAAAGAGCATTTCTTCCTGGGTAAAAACCATACATTTGGAAAGGTAGTAAACTCAGATGTGATGTTTTTCCCCATTTCATTTCTAATTCTGCTTCACAGCATAGAGCGTTTATTGGGTCTATTGCATCCATAAATAAGGAGGAAACAAAATTAGGAACGGACAAAAAAGAAAAGTTAGGCAAGGGGGCATGATGGAAAGTAACTGTGGAGTTCTTTCCATTCAGTCTCTGTTGAAAGGCTTTTAAAGTCTGATGGACTTGAACTTCTACCATTCACTACCTAGGTAATCTCAGGGTCCTCACCTATGAAACAAATAATATCCTAGTTACATGAGGAGTTATCATAACTGAATAAAAATGAATGTAAGTCATTTAATAGTGCCTGGGTAGCAGTAAGTCCTTAATATGTACTTAGGTTTTTAATATGTATTTAACAATCTTTACTGAGCAAAGTTTCTGCTAAGAGGATAGTTGCTGTCAGAAACAGAAACAAAGGTGGACTAGGGGGAAAAAAATCAGAAGGGAAAGGTATCTTTCTTGACTTTCTTCTAAGTCATAAAAGGAAAATTCTTAGAAGAAGAGATGTCATTAAATTCTGTATCTATGATTCGTATCATTAGGACTATAATAACAACTCCTACTTTTAAAGTGCTCTTGGGCCTAAAACATCTGTGGAGTTGCTTGTGAGCCTGATAGGCCATCCAACACTGCCTCACCCAGTCACAACATGAAGGGGATAGAAGATACTACCTCAAATGACTGGAAGTCTCCGTAGATGTTGCTATGCCATATAAATCAATAAAGAAATAGTTACATGCCCAGAATTATTCAGGCAGAGTGGGTTGTGAAGAAAAGAGTTCCTTCTACAAAGAAAACAGCTGTAACATTAGGAAAATAAGATCACTGACCCTGATATGGTAAAACACTTACTTTAAATTTAGTCTTACAAGATTTTAAGAACCTGTTTATCTGTGTAAAAAATTGTAACACCTTTTATGTGAGATCCCGAACACTTGTACAAAAATGTAGGAACAGAGACAATGAACTAATAATAAACCAAGGAGCGAGAGTCGATTTTCAAGTAAACTAGTCTGGGGACAAAAATGACAAAGGACTTTATAAATGAAAATCAATACCTGAATTGTATCTGGGAGCAAATGGGCAGCCAGGACGGACCACTGAACAAAGATACAATGACTTCTAGCTGCTGTTACTCTTCTAGAGCTCACCTCTGGGGCAACTCCCTGAAAGCCAAACAAGATTACCCGGCTACTCTCACCAGATGCTTCTCTTTTTCCAAGCTCCACGGGTTTAGGTTACATCTGAGCTCACTTTCACCCGTGTTGCGAGCTAATTACAAAGAATCCAGAAATGTGGGAATGACCTGGGAATACTGTAGGCTGCTTTAACAAACCCTGGCACCATCTGCTGAAATATTAAGATGCTTGTTTAGAAAGCTGGCTGCCAGAGAAGGAGGTCACAGTGCTGACAGTGGGGACGCTCTCTTTAATAATTACTTTTTACCTCTCTTTCCGGCACATAAGCAGTGGGGCACTGAGCCAAAGGTGAACAGTCCAGAGATAAAAGACCATCTTTGCTTACCTTCTTCTCCTGGTCCAGGTGCCAGCGGGAGAGAACCTAGAGAGCCTTGGTCATCAAAGGATAAGAGATATGGTCAAAATATTGTAGCATGTTTATGTATTTCAGTGAACACCAACAGTTATTTGGGAAAATATGTAAGAATGTCATTAAAATCCTTCTCTTTTTTATAATGAGTTGGCAGAGAGACATGTAAACTGTGCATGTATTTATGGAAGGCATCATGTAAATATGGTTTTATCCAGGTATAATCATCCCTCTGATACTCATGGGATTTGGGATTTCCTTTGCATGCTAGATGTTTCTCTCTCACAGGAGCAGTCAAAAACAGCCTCAGGTTTGTGGACAAAAATCAGGCCAATAGAGTTCTAAGGGGCTTAGGGAAGGGAAGAAAAGAGAAAGGAAAGGAATCATACCAGTGGACAAGAAGTGAACAATAACAGCCCTGGCACTTCATAGTCTTTCAGCAAAGAATATTCATCAGTCTTTGGGTGATAATGATGACGACAACAACAACAGTAACAACGACATCCAACATCTCTTGAGCACATACCATGTACTAGGGTACTAGGTACTATGCTAAGGGCTCCATCTGTTATATATTAATTCTTCTAACACTCTGAGGCAGGTACTGTTATCTCATTTTATAGGGGAAGAAAACTGATGCTTCAGGCGGTGATAACCTCACCCACGAATTCATCAGCTAGAAATGGGTAGAGCTGGCATGGAAGCCAAGCTTTCTGACTGCGTGCTGTGCTGTGCTCTAGTGCCCATGGACATGGTGTCACAGAGGTCAGTTCACATCAGCAAGTATCCTCATAAGGTATGAGTGGTAATGAGGAAGACAGACATCTTACAAGAGTTCGACTACATGCTTCAGGGAGACAGTAAGTGGAGCTGAAGTCACTAGACATGTTCAAGAATCTTCACTCTTGCAGCCGCAATTACTGGGACTCAGCTGCTGTCCGCCTCTCTGCTCTTTACCAACTGGCTTTCACTCTGCAACTGACCCAAGTCACTCACTGGCTAGACTAGACATTAGCTGTTCTTGAGTCAGGTACCAATGGTCCAATTAGCAGAGGCCAGGTACAAAAGCCTGGGCCACAAGGGCCACACACAGCCATGATTTTGTACCAGTTACCAGAGAGGCAGACAACCGTGGAAGGAGCTGGGAACATAGCAGGGCTCAGAGAGCAACTCTGCAACCCTACTTGGATCCTGACTCACATCTTTGGCATTTACAGAGTTTAGTTATACCCAAAAAGGCACACAGGATTATTTCTTGGTCTCATTAGTCTCCGTGTAGTGAATATATAGATGAAAAAGTAGGTATGTGAAGATCTCCTACTAGTAAGTGCAGAGAGTATCAACAAAAACAGACTGGTAACCTGTGAAAGGTTTTTCTCTCTCTTCTCCACTTTGTGTTTGTTTCAATGTCCTGTTTGTCAGGATTAAAGGTGCATGGGTTCTGATTTCCACTTACCAGGAGGCTGGTCATTTTTCATCATTATGTAGAGGGGTGGCTCCGAGTTTAGCTCAACCATCTGTCGTCCCTCACAAGCCTGAGGGATTCACAGCAGGACCAGGAGAGTCTGCCAATCCTCTCGAGCAGGCTCTCAGGGCAGGGTCGACAAGTCACTTCCCAAGCCTGTGTTGACCAGACAGGAAGAGCACATGACTAGATAAAGCCAGACGTAGGGACCTGATAGGTCATAACAAAAGCAAAGTAACCCTGCAGGAGGAAAAAACCCACCAGTGCAATATTCACTACCAAAGCCACAAGTGCTCACACTGGTCACTGCCTTCAAACTCCAAATGTCTCTCAAGCAAAGAAGCTAAAAATGGTCTTATGGTAAGACCTTTTTATGCAAACAAAAATTAATGAGGTGAACATTAACTAGCAACATAAGCTAAAAGGTGAACAAACCTCTATAGTAAGCCTAATCAATCCACTGGAAAGAATACTTAACTTTTAAAGGGGCAGCGCATTTCAAAACTTTTTCCTAAGAAAACTAAGTTCTGAAGCCATGGATATTAAATATTATTAGAGTAGATCCCCAACTATTAACACATTTAGGATTGTAACATCCTACATTGTGCTGCTGACAACTTTTCCAAGAAAGCCTATCAGGTCTGGAGTTCACAAGAATATCTGACCAGATCTGCCTGCCATTTACCAATCTTGTTAAATTCAACAAGCCCTCTGCCTGGCTGAGGTTTAGATTCTTACCTATCCACCCCAATCCCACCTATAAATGAGCAACATTGGCACCTGCCTTATCTATTTCCCAAGATTATGAATACTTTTATAACTTTAAAACCTTGAGGCAGGCATACAGCATTTTCATTTTTAATAGCTGGATGGACTCATATCTGTTTTACCCTAGCTTTTAATAAAATAAGGTGAATGTTGAGGTAGGCTCCAGACTCCATGTTCAAATCCAAATTTAAACCTCAGCTCTGCATATAAATCTTGGGAATTTATTCAAGGTTGTATCTCCTCAGCTGTAAGAGTGGAATGCACAACAACTCATTTTATGGAATTGTGAGGGGCCTCACACAGCACTCGGCTAATGGTGGATACTTGATGAAACACTGGTTGTCTTCTAATCCCATGGCCCCTTCCAGCTAAAATTTCTCAAATTACCTGATGGCTTTGCGATACCACAATTTCCTGTAATATAGTAAGTGCATATTTATGCCATGCCCAAAATGAACACTAAACCCCATTTTTTTCCTATTTCCCAGAAAATAACCTTCCAACTTTCAATTCTTTGTTCCAAAAGCACAAAGAATTGAAACAAAAGAAATGACAGGGAGCATGAATTTTAAAATCCTGATCCCTGTCATATAGGAAATACTACTCTTAGCAGTTACTTTATAGATCTACAATGAGTCATCTTGTATTATTACAGAAGTAAGTGGAAAACTAAGGGCAAATGAGCAAAACCCCCACATACCCAAACTTCACCTACAAATTTAAAAAAGCAAAGCTTGCGAGTATCACACCCACAAGTAGTGAAGCAACTTTTTTCTTTCATTAGGACATATCAACAACTTAATGCCAACCAAGGAAGATCAACAATGGTTTAACTGTTGCATAAAAAGAATCCTCTAGAAATTTTTAAAAATTTCATGATACGAACAAGACTATAAATTCCAAGTGTTTTCCTTTTGAGATGAATATAAACATACCTATTAAAACCCATCCAATATCGATGTCCCTGCAAACTCAGCAGTCTTACAAGGGTGGGGCTCACTACTTCCTGACCACACTGATCAACTGAGTCATTTATAAGCGTTAAAGGTACCAAGGCTCTCAATGGATAAATGCAGGAAAACACCTTGAGGCAAAGTAGTAAGCAGCCAACCCTCTATGCACAAGATCAGCCTTAAATCGATTCAAAAAAGGAAAGACTGGCTGGCCATGTAGGCTGCTGAGTTCTGATCAGTGTTTGTCATCCTTGGCAAGAGGAGCAATGAGAAATCATCAGTTTTTAGAAGGAAGTGGAACCTTAGAAAAGCTGAGATATGTAATTTTCCTTCTAGACAGATAAAGAGGGCAATGCTTCTGGTCAACTCATTCAGTGGCTTCCTTAAAAGTGTACCAACATTATCTCCCTGTTCTGTTTATCTTTATATATGAATAGACACACACACACACACACACACACACACACACACACACACACTCCCTTCTCACAGTGACCACAGAACACTTTTCCATCAACCTCAGTCCTTCACAGGGTAACTTTACATTAAGTTGGTGTAGAGCTGTTGTGGACTCTACCTTCAGTCTTTGGTAAAAGTAAGTACCCAGAGAAATGGCTACACAGGTTCTCAACTCCATGGAGTTCAGCCATCCAAATGGTATGGAAATAACCCAGCACCAGGAGCCAGCCAACCAACGTTGCAAGGTATGCAGAGACAGGACAACTCCCAATGCTTACATCCCAGACCTACTGAACCAACCTCTGGATCCAGCAATCTTGTGTTTTAACAAGCTCTCCAGGTCCATCTTAGGAATGTTCATATTTGAGAAACACTGTCTCAGAGTACTTCCTTCTCTAACTTTAATGTGCAACCTGGTAATGCTGCAAAAAATGCAGATTATGGTTCAGTAGGTTGGAGGGCAGAGACACAGTATGTCTGCATTTCTAACAAGTTCCCAAGTGATGCCAAGTTCCCCACTGATCCACGGACCATATTTAGAATAGTGTGACATTAGAGAACAGAGTCCAATACCTTACTCTGTGTACTGTAATAATTTATTAGCGGTCTAATCTGGGAACCAAAATTACATGATGTTGAAGGGGTAAGAGTGGTAATGGTAAGTAATCAGACACAGCCTGAGATACTGTGCATTCTAGAAGAACCCATACCTTCCATTTTTATGCACTTCAATTTAGATAGTGAGTGCTAATACAAAATGTATTTCCAAGTGTCAATTCACCTGATACTGCTCAGTTTCTAAATTACGGCCTGGTACCTGGAGGTCTGCAATTCTAATCACATAGCAAGTGCTCGTCATTAGTCAAGCCAATCACTTCTCTTTTACCCAAGTTTCTCACCTGCCAAAGGAAGGCCTTTATACCAACTAATCCACAGGTTTATGCACTCGTTACAGGTACAAAGCATGCATGACCAATAAGAAACATGAAAAACAGAAATACCCACAACTGCTCTGACATAATTTTCTAAGCAGGAGGACAACAGTGTATGTTAACCACCAAAAGAACAAATGTTCTCTGGTCTCTGAAGGCAGAAAAATAAACACTTAATCCAAACTAGGTTCCATTAAAGCTTGTGAGCTTCCAGATTTGTTAGAGGTGCATGTCTCACAACAAAGGGAACAATTGGGGTTCCAGTCCCAAAACGGATTCCCCAGATCATACTTTAGTTACCAAATTCATAATTTGGGGCACCTGAGTGGCTCAGTCAGCTAAGCATCTGACTCTTGATTTTGGCTCAGGTCCTGATCTCATGGTTGAATCCCAAACAGCATGGAGCCTGCTTGGAATTCTCTCTCCCCCTCCCTGCTCACTCGCGCTCTCTCTCTGAATTCTCTCTCTCCCTCTGTCTCTCCCTGCTTGCTTGCTCGCTCTCTCCCTCTCTCTGTCCCTCCCTTCTCTCTCTCTCAAAATACACTTAAAAATTAAAAAATACAATATCATTTACCCATCCATTTTATTTAGCAATAATGAAAGAAGCTAAAACTTTTTTTTTTTCTTCTATCCAGGGTTTGTCTCCTCAAGCCTTGGATTTTCCTATCTATAAAGGGGGTATAATATAAGGAACCTTTCAGAATTATCGTCGAAATTAGCAACAACTCTTATGAAATGCCCAGACTCATGACTGGGTCATGGTTGACATTGAAGAGAAGAAAGCCATTATGACAAGACAGTTTTATATGCTGAGAGTCCACAGGAGACAGAAAGATATCTGTCCACATACAATCTAGAACGCCATGCACATGTTGGAATCTAATCTCCAGTATGATGATAATTGGAGGTGGAGTCTTCGGGAGATAATCAGATCATGAGAGTAGACTCTCAAGAATAGGATTACTGTCCTCATACAAAGAGGCCAGAGAACTGGCTTGCTCTCCCTTCACTATGTGAGATCACAACAAGAAGTTGGCAGTCTGTGATATGAAGGAAGACCCTCACCAGAACCTAACCATGCAGGCACTCTGCTCTCAGATTTCCAGCCTCCACAATGATGAGAAATACACTTGTTGTTTATAAGCCTCCTTTGTCTATGGTATTGTGTTAGAGCAGCCTGAACTAAGACACCATACTTAACGTCCTCATATTCTTGTATGACTCTCTCAGGACTTGGATTTAGTCAAGAAATGACATTAGTCAAGCTATAAACTCTAAGCAGGGAATATTCTATTACTTAAATTCAAAGAGGCCAGGTTACTCTTCTTACTATTAACACCATAATATTTCCATAAAAAGGGGAAGAGCTGTGAAATCTTGTGTTTATGAATGTATACCACGCCACCTGGGACCCCTGAGAAATACAGCCAAAGACATTTCAACTTCTCTTCACATTTCTGCCTCATTCTTACTAATACACACACTATATAGACATAGGACCAGGTTATACACTGTTCAGGAGAAAAGACATTAACTGCTCATATCCCTAACATTCACATTTAGATGGCCTTTTTATCCAAGGAGAAGAGAAACAAAACGTGTAGAGCAAGTCCCTGGGAGTACAGACCTGCACTTTCTGCCCGGGCACTGTAATTCCTTTCCCATGCTTTCCCTGGAGTCATCATTTTACAATGTAGGTATTGTTTCCAACCCTGACTCGCCCTCAAAACAAGCAAGCAAACCTGAAATGTTTAAAAAACACAGATATTATAAGCATTAATTTCCTGATAGAGAAAATACACTTAGGAATAAACTAGGTCTCACACCGACTCTAATTCTGAGTAGGGAACAGCTCCTCAAACTTCATTCTTCCCCTTTATCTATCCTCCAAGTATGCTGAATTGCTCATAGTGTACAAGGTGCTATGGTGGACAGAGAAGAAAAAAAAATACTAAGCCAAATCACAGAAACATCCCACCCTAAGGAATTTCCCAGTCTAGAAAGTGAGTGAAAACACGAACAAACCTATCTATATATTATGGGCTTGATACATATACACCCCCTACCCCAGCTGGACTGTTTTCCAAGAGGAGATGTATTTGCAGCAGCAAACCCAAACTACCTCATGTTAGGGTAAAATCAAGTTATTTCCAACATGGCTGCCCACTATTAACCATCACAATAAACAGTGTTATTAAGACTACAGCGAGCTGTAGCCCTCACTCAACTTACTAACTGTAGTCCTTGGACAACTTACTTTACTTGTTTTTATACACACACACACACACACACACTTTTTTTAATTTTTTAAGGTTTACTTATTTTTTTGAGAGAGTGAGTGAGCAGGGGAGGGGTAGAGAGAGGGAGACAGAATCCAAAGCAGGCTCCAGGCTCTGAGTTGTCAGCACAGAGCCTGACATAGGGCTCGAACTCACCAACTGTGAGATCATGACCTGAGCTGAAGCTGGACACTTAACCGACTGAGCCACCTAGGCGCCCCAACTTCTCTGTATTTTTTGAGAGAGAGAGAGAGAGAGAGAGAGAGAGAGAGGGAGAGAGAGAGAGAGAACAAGTGGGGGAGGGGCAGAGAGAGAGAGAGAGAGAGGGAGGGAAAGAGAGAATCTTAAGCAGGTTCCACACTGTCAGTGCAGAGCCTGAATGGGCAGGGGGGGGGGGGGCGGGCAATCTCATAAACCATGAGATGGTGACCTGAGCTGAAATCAAGAGTCAGACGCTTAACCAACTGAGTCACCCAGGAACCCCGAGTTTCTTCTTTAAATCTCCTTTTATTCCTCTGATAAACAGGGATTATTAGAGAACTTCTCTTGTGATGTTAAGATTGAGATACTGCATACAAAGTGTTTAGCCTGGTGCTTGGCCCAAATACGCAGTCAAATATAAGTTTTCTAGGTGAAAAATGAGGTAGGAACAGACAACCACAGGCTTCCTGGAACCTGAAAAGAATACAGCAGAAAAGGAAGAGGAAAGAGCCAGAGTAGGAATAACTTGCATTCCTGTATCTTCTACGGCTCATTAACCATTATACCAAGATGTTTCTATCTTGGCTGAAAAACCTCCCTGCACTATGAAGCCCATATGGGTCTTGCCCTAGAGCCAAAGAACCAGAATCTAGCGGTGAGACTCAGGTATTAATGCCCCTAAACTAGTAAGCCCAAAAGTGAGTGTCCTGCACACTGGAGCCTGAGAACCACCGTGGAAGACAAAACATTTTATAAGTGTCACAGTTTGTTTGAAACATGTTTCAGTTAAGATCTGATGCTTTACTTTGAGACTAATAATATGCCAGCTGTCTGGTCTTCAAAATCTTAGGATCACTGTGCTAAATTCCATCAGGAAGTCTTCCTATGGGGGTTTTCACTGATTCACCAGCACAACCTCACCCCCACCCCCCCAACCCAGGGCTTCCATTCATTTGTGACAGAAAGGAGAGCGTTGTCCTCACTCCTCCGTCTGGACATTCTGGCCAAGCTGTCGATCCATGTTTCCACATCCATTTTTTCTCACTTACCAGCATCTTTGTTTAGTCTTTAGTTATTCAAGATAATGCTACCACACTGCCTTCAAATGGATTCATAATCAAATATGAGTATTAATAAAATCTTTGTCCAATAAATATACTTCAATTCTAATGGTTGTCGTGCCATTGTACACTGGTTAGGTTTCCAAAAGGTTTAACAACATAAGAAATGGTCTCAAGAAGTTTGTGTAAACAAGTTTGCCCCATCAATAATTCATATTACAATTAATCTTATTCAGAAGGGAAGAGAGGACAATGTCTTGTATTTTGCTGACATTTTCGTGTGTTCAATTCAAACCATGATAGTTTAGTAGGAGACTATAATAAAACTGAAAAATAAAGTCACCCAAAGAGATAAAAATTTCACGGAAAAATTTATTAAAATTAATAGATTAGGGGCACCTGGCTGACTCAGTCAGTGGAGCATGCGACTCTTGGTATCAGGGCCAGAAGTTCAAGCCCCATGTTGGGCATAGAGCTTATTCAAAAATAATACTACATTAATTTTTAATTCATCAGTGTTCATACCTCTACAATTATATGACAAATTCTATTGGAGAGAGGGTGTGATTAAAGAAGAAATACTCCACTTGACCTAGTAACAGATCGAAGCTGGCTGATCAAACAGATTGCCATCTGGTCAATCAATAGCCATTTGAAAGGCTGCTCTAAAAATATCTTCATGTAAGTGTCTAAATCTCAACAAAATGTAATGATTCCTAATTAATTTATGCTAGCCAGAAGGAAACAAACTTTCACTGCATGTTTTAGATTCCCACTTACAATACAATTACCAAAACCATCCGTATTCCCAAATTATTTCTCCAAATAGAGATGAAAAAAAAAACATATCCTGGTTTCTCCTCTACCTTTCTGAGAAGCCACTGTAAACTAGTCTTGGGCAGTAAAGCAATCTCTAACAGCCTTTAAAATAAAGCAGAGCCCATCAACCTGCTGTAGCCCAGTACACTAGCAGTAAAATACAGAAAATATATATTTTCTTATTTACACCAAGGTAAATGGCTACAGTAAAGTAAGCAGGTGGCTGGCTACCCACTAACTCTGAGACTACCTACTCTTCTGTAAAATGGGGATAATAAAGAATCCCCTGCCTCACAAGTTATTATAGGATTCAAATGTGAAAACATATGTAAAAGCATATGGTGAATTCTAAAGCAATATTATTATTAAATACGTACACACATATACACTCTTCTATCAAAACTATAATCAAAGGCAAAAGTGCAGACACTCTACCAACAGTGAAACCCCCAATCCCTTCATTTGAGCCGCTGTGTTGGAAAGTGTCAGGTATCAAACTGGAGCCAACGTTCTCTAAGAAGCCACTCTTTCCTCAAGATATAAATCAGAGGCACCAGACTGCTCTGTGAATCTCCCTCTCATACCTGCCCACGTAGATTATCCCACAAAAGCCCCAAAAAGTCAAGAGCAACAAATAAGGAGTAAAAGCAAAGGACAAATTATGGAGAAAACAGCATGATGCTGGAGGATAAACCGTCTTCAGGTTTGCATGCAGAGGATTCAGAAAGAAAGGAGTGGTATAGCTTGTTTGTGCATACAGCAGACACAGCCCTCCTGGCTTCCACATAGCAAGGTGTTTAAGTGACTCTGATCAGCACAGCACGCTGACGATCCCATTGTACATTCGATTTGGCTCAGGATCACCCAATCGAATTTGCTAACACAGTAGACTCCAGAAGAATCACCCATTAAAAACAATCCAAATACAGACTCTAAATGTGCATAAGGCCTTTTGTGATCTCCGCTGGAGCTTATAGTATCTAACAGCTGCAACTGTGACTGTTCTAGCTAATTGCTCTCAGCAACAAAAATAAACAATCGCTCCAGGAAGAAGACTGTACCCGCCAAATATTAATGAATTTTTTAACAGTCAGAAATCTCAAATCTTGGTTTAAAAGCCCTGTTACCAGTTAAAAAAAAAAAAAAAAAGTCTCACAGAACAAACAGGGTTGAGGAGGCCCAGACAGAAAGTCCTTATTTTGTATTTAATCCTCCCCCGCACTCCTGCCCCCTCCCCCCACAAAAAAGGAAAAAGGAAAGTGCCTGGTGTCTGGAAGAATTTAAGCAATCTGAGATATTTTAACTCATGTATAACTTTTTAACATATGGGGGAAAAGAGTCGTACTGATTGGAGCTATTTTTAAAGTGCAGCTCTACCATAAAAATAGACATTTACTCATAAGGATGCTTGAATAGAGAACAAGCCCAATCTACGTCTCATTGTTAAGAAAGGGGTGAAAAAAGGCTGCTGTGCTTTCTGGAGAGCCGTTTATGGTCCGCCTGTGATGTCATGGCAGGATCCAGGTGCACTCTAACAAGCATCTTTCAGCCTCCTCAATCCTTTTAAAAGTGCCCTCTGCCATCAGCTACTTCTCTGAACACATGCAGTAAGAAGCTAGTGTTTACTCAGACCCTTGCAAGACAGATCACTGCAATCAGAGATGCATGGAAGAAGGAAGAAAAAAATTACTCACCCACAATTAGGTTCCTCATCATCCTCTCCTCATCCGGATTCCAGAAGGAAGCATTTCCTTTTGCTAAGGAAAGAAATGGTAAAAGCAGTTGACTTATCACTGCTCTGGGACAGCTACACGTCCTCCATCCATAAGGAGAGGTAACTACATAATTCTCCTCTCCCCATCCAGACCCTGCTGCTTAGTTGAGGCTTACAACCAAATATCCACCTTACACAGTGGCAAGCAGGCATTGAGGCATCTCTACAATCTGAGGCTTAGAGACATCACCCCAGTGTCTGGACCTCAATTTGTCTTTAGCCTGGAGGAATGGAGTTGTAATGGGAAACCATGTAGAAACCCTGAATTTTATATACCTCCCTGGAAAAATGTCAGCGACAATCAATACAATAAAAACCAGGGAATGGCCTTCACGTGCCTTGTCTTAAACCAAAATCAGAATGCATTGGTTTATGTCTGTTAAAAAAAAAAAAACACTTTTGGGGCGCCTGGGTGGCGCAGTCGGTTAAGCGTCCGACTTCAGCCAGGTCACGATCTCGCGGTCCGTGAGTTCGAGCCCCGCGTCGGGCTCTGGGCTGATGGCTCAGAGCCTGGAGCCTGTTTCCGATTCTGTGTCTCCCTCTCTCTCTGCCCCTCCCCCGTTCATGCTCTGTCTCTCTCTGTCCCCAAAATAAATAAACGTTGAAAAAAAAAAAAATTAAAAAAAAAAAAAAAACAACACTTTCTCCATATACACGTGAAGCAAAACCAAAACAAGGAAAAACATCCTTATAAAAAAAAATGCTATTTGAATGTTTAAAATGTTTACAAGAAACATTAGATATATAATCATGACTTCAGAAGTGTCAAAGAGGGGCACCTGGGTGGCTCAGACAGTTAAATCTGCTTCTTGATTTTGGCTCAGGTCATGATCTCATGGTTCATGAGATCAACCCCCGCATGGGGTTCTGCGCTGACAGAGAGGAACCTGCTTGGGATTCTTTCCTTCACTCTCTGCCCCTTTCCTGCTCTTTCTCTCTCTCTCTCTGAAAAATAAACAAACATTAAAATAAAAGTGTCAGAGAAAAAAGTGCTCAAATATCTTTTTCAGAAGACTCAGTTAATTCTGATTTGTGCTTTTTATACTTTGTAAATTTTCTACAGGGCTATATTACTGTGGACTTGAAATATTCCATAGGGATTAAAATAATACTGAACGCCTCATAATAAAATACATGTATTTACCTATGTTCAACTTCTAGATGCCATATATATCCTGCAGGACTTAAAAAATCTGATTCTGAAAAAGGACACAATTTATAAAAGTTAATTTAGTGTGTTTTAGTAACTCAGTGATAGCGAAGGGCAAACATCCAAGAGTTAGAAGAGGACTGGGTTCAAGTGCCAGGTCTCCCGTTAGCAAAAGAACCTTTGAGAACCTTAACATCTCTGGGACGGACTCACACATCTGCTGAACAAGACCCCCAAAGTGTCTTCCAGCTCAAAATCTGGGAAAAAACTAGACATAAATTAAATGTTCCGCCCAGAAGCACAGAACAGCTACTGGTACAGAGCAGGTGCTCAATGTATATTTAATGAAAGAATTACCAGAAGACAAGTTTAAAAAAAAAAATTAAAACGGAGCATCCCAACCCGTGTGCTGCCATGTCACAAAGGGGTTACAGGTGTGTCGAAATGTGGATCTCCTCAGGACTACAACTCATAAAACAAAAATGTTTGTGAAGTGTAACTTTTTAAGCATACTACCGTTACACCAAATAGAAGTCCTCCTTATTAGGATTAAGTTTCAGATCAACGTAAAGAAAGTTCTCACAGCCCTTCATTAGGAAAGACAGCACATGTGCCTCTAACACCTGATACTCAGGCTACTTCATCTTAGAAAACATGAGTAGCAGTTTCCTTGAAGAAGCTTTGAAAGGGACTTCACTCACACAACATATGGGTGTAAAACAGGTACCTCTCTAAGAGTAACTTCTGAAAACCAGAACACTTTCAACATATACCTGGGTACATATGGAGAACACACAGCAGCAACCATTCTCAGAAGATGAAATTCTGCTAAAGAACAAGTAATACAGTAGCGACTGCAACGTGTGGCCTGACATTTATGGCAACAGCTGCTTATCCTTTCTGATAGTAACTCGGAAATTTTTGGGTGTGAAAGTCAGCATTATTTCTTGCCATTATCAAAACCTGCAACTTCCTAAAACCTATTTTTTTTGAGAGAGAAGATCTGGAACATGCCTGTAAACACGTGGCAGTTTACTTTCAATGAGGTGCTCAACAGGACTTCCCAATGGGCTGCTTTTCCTTCAGCATCCAACAAATAAAAGCTCTCCGTGTTTTGGATGTCTGACCACTTGTATTTATGGGTCATAACCTTCCCTTCCCCCATCTCACCTCTGTCACTTCCCCTTTGCCCCAAGTGCAGTGCAATCCACAGAAGAAAGCCACCTTGACAACTGCACTTCATTCCAAAGGGTGGATCACTCAGAAGGTGGCTGCCAGTTTCTTCACAGCTGCAAGGAAGTCCACAGTGGGGCTGGCTGCTTCTGAAATTGTCCAGGGAGGATTCTCGGAAGGAGTGCACAATGAAAATCAAAGTTAGAGATGGCATGTCTGTCCGTGATCCGCAGGTCAGAGGGTCCTTTAGAATAAAGAAACAAACCCTCCCCCATTCAAGGGACATTTAAATGGTCTGCGTTTCCTTCCTGTGGCTCTTCATTGAAAGGGAAGGTGTGGCTATTAACTGAGCTTCCAAAAAAACAGAAAGGTAAAAAGCTACCAAACTAAAACTTATCTTGGAAAGACCTGAGGAATACTTGGATTTTATAATGTTCCCCTCATCTTCTATGAAGGGGATTCTGGAGTGATACGGGTTAAGGAAAACAAACTACAATCCAACATTAAGAGTAAAATGGGTACTATAGTCCTAAAAATAGTATAAAAACCAAAGAAGGATCACTTTACCACCTAAAATCATGGGGTTTGAAAGGTATACACTGTGAGAAATAGACTGGGTCCAGTATTCTGGGGAGATTACTGGGGAAATTTTGTGGAGGGGTGGGGGTTGTTTTTGCATACACTGAACAAAATGCTCGGAATAAATGAAGGTCTCCCTTAAAAAGAAGGCACTATCCTTCCTAGGAACTCCAAAAATCACATATTGTCTGTCATAACAAGTATTTTCAGTGTTATAATAGAAATGGGCAAAGGAATATGAACAAAGTTTTGTTGAGATAGTTTGTATTTCATTATGGACTCAGATTTCTGACTCATCTGAGATTTAACTAGTCCTGGACACAAAAAATGTTTAATCAACTCATAGGCCTATACTGAATGATTTAATTACCCAGAAAATACTACCCATAGATAGAAGCTTACCCACATGTCTTTGGTCAGCGTTCTCTTCTTGACTTTCCTCCCCCAATCTCTTTCAAATCCCACTTAATCCCCCAGCTGAATTGCTACTACAGTGTGGCTTCCCATTCCCACCCAACTACCCACCCAACACACACACACACACACACACACACACACACACACACACACACACACAACAGCACTCTTGCTCTTCTTTGTACTGTATAGCTACTTGTAGACGTGGACAAATCTTCTGGAGCACAAGACAGACTGTGTGAGAACAGAAAAGCAGAGGTCATCCAAACATTTATGTCTGGCCCTCTGAGACACTGTACATGCTTGGTTGCTAGAAGGTATTTGAAAATGTTAACACCCATGTAAGTATTTCTGGGGGTTAGTATAAACTACTACATCTTAACCTACATCTTTAGGTAAACTAAAAGTAATGTTAATATTGAATCTGAGGCCCCAAGATTGTGATATGTCTTACTTCAAAGGAGAGTAACACCAGTCAGCATACTTTTAATATTCAGGGTATTTTACCATATTAATGCTTTGCACGTTGTCACCCCATATATTATATGTTTAGAGAGGTCAAGAACAACCAGCCAAATTCTTTCATCAACCCAACTCTTCAGATAAACAGTGTCTTATTGTATAAAATAACTTTTATTTTGCTTCAGAAAGGTATGGACAACTTAATGCATATGAGAGCACTTCAAGATTCACTCAATAATAATGAAGTCAGATTAAAAATCACACAAATGAGCTAATAATCAAATCTGAGGAAGGAAAAGCAGAATCTAGAAGAAGGGAAAAGCTGGTTCAATTCTGCAAGTTGTAACTGGGCTTACAAAAACTACAGCAAGCTAGCTTGGTTCAATTCTGCAAGTTGTAACTGGGCTTACAAAAACTACAGCAAGCTAGCTTGAGACCTGTTCTGGGCTCTCACAGCACTTACGACATTGCAGTCATGGCCTTGTGGCTTGTCTGTCCTCTCTTCCAGATGACAGTTTCCAAGAAGTTAACAGCCACATCTTGCTCATTTTTATAGACTGGGGTACAGCACACAGTACACAGATAACCAATAAACCTGTGTTCAACAACCAAAAAAACTTGTTTATTTCTATAAGCCAGAATTCTGGAGAGGTGAATTTCAGTAACCCTACATCAACTGGCTGCCTGTATTAAAGGTGTAGATGTTTTTTAATCCTTCCAACTCAAGGGAACTGAGCCCACTTCTGGGAATTTCCAGAGAAAGAATACAAAGAATAGTAGAGAAAAATGAACCATTTGCAGCAGTGACTGAGGCTACAAATGCTCTTCAAACAATAATTATTATGATTTTAGCAATACTGTTTTCTTCTATTGTTTGAGGTTTCAATATAGCAACAGATACAAAGGATCAAAACCAATGCCTCCTAAATATATCTTCTCCCAATAAAAGGTGTATGTATATTGTTCTAGAATTATATTAAAATTTCAACATATTTAAGATAAATGCATTTTCTTATTTCAAGGTAACCTTTCTGAGCAGGATATTACAAGCTTCCCCTACATTTTTGATCCTCTTAGAAAGTAAGGGTAGGACTCTTATAGTAGGTTTATTTAAAAAAAACAAAAACAAAAACCAGAAAAGTTAAACTGCTAACACTTTTCCTAAAATCAGATTAAATTAATGAAAAATGGGGGTGCTGGGTGGTTCAGTCTGTTTAGTGTCTCTCCTTGACTTAGGTCATGATCTCACAGCTCGTGGGTTTGAGTCCCGCATTGGGCTCTGTGCTGACAGCTCAGGGCCTGGAGCCTGCTTCTGCTTCTGTGTCTCCCTCTCTCTCTCTCTCAAAAATAAACATTAAAAAATAAAATAAAATAAAATGTAAAATGATGTTAAGATTAAAAATTTATGTTGGCAACCCTAACACTGAATTGTAATACTCTAGACAATTTGCAAGCATAAGGTGGAAAGGATACTAAGGAAAAAACATTTCTCCTCCAGTATACCAGTAGTCTCATCAACCTCCTTTCCTGAGAATTTTTCCACTATCTGCTCAAATATAAAAGAACTGCTGACATGCAAACCAGTCAAAATACAGATAAGCATACAGGAAGAGAGGGGTGACAGGAGGATGTTCTGACATCACAAAATTAGAGTATTAAATTCATATAATAAAGAAGGGGGTATGGAGATTTGAGATTAATTGCATGTTGGAAGAAAAGGAATTGTCTT
Organism: Lynx canadensis; assembly: GCF_007474595.2. Lineage (NCBI taxonomy): Eukaryota > Metazoa > Chordata > Mammalia > Carnivora > Felidae > Lynx > Lynx canadensis. The sequence goes on from NC_044315.2 coordinate 47,308,657, forward strand.
GTCACTCAGCTAATCTCTTGACTACTACATTGTGAATTCAGGACAATTACTCTTAGAATGGCTTTTTACAAAAAAAAAAAAAACAAAACAAAAAAAACAAAACAACCCAACCCTGACAGATACAATCAAATCTAAAAGAGCCATTTAGTATACTATTTAGTATACTTTGTAAGGCGGGGGGGGGGGGGGGGGGGGGAGAGTACTTCATTATATCAAATTTTCTTAAGCTCTATAGAAGTAGACTGTTCACATAAAAGATCAGTAAGAAGAATCTGTTTTCCTCCACAGATCTGGTAAGGATGTGTTACAAGAACTGAACATGTATGAACAACACAGGGTTGGTACAGTTCAAGATTTGGACACATATGCTACACACATCAGCCTTAACCTAATGAAAACTGAGCTTCTGATTTCTGAGAAGAGTCTCTTGACAATCTGGCACTAGGGCAACAAGAATAAATCTCACACACCAGAAATTAATCCCATGGGTGAATTAAACCTTGCTGGTAGAAGCAGAATAAGTTATCTTCCTTCTCTTTGGTTTTTCTTTAGCTCACGTAAATATGTGAGGACAATTCCCATTTGTTACAAAAAAAAAAAAAAAAAGGTAGTGATTATTAAATCAGAGCAACAAAATGATGTCAGCATCCAATCCAATTACCCAAATGTTACCACTGATAGTAGCATGTATTCCTATAAAAATTACTCATTAAGTAATATTTGAAAGCTGACTATCAGAAGTGTCATTCAAAAAAATTTTTTTGCACATTCTACTTCAACTAACATGCTTTTAGAATTCTTACTTTGGATATAACACTGCTTTCAACTAAAGCTCTGACAGAATCTCTTAACTCTAGAGAGTAAGTTTATCAGCCTCAGCACAGGAGCCCCCAAAATGTGTATAAAGACCTACTCACCACACTGTTCTTTCCCTTCAACTTTGTTTATTGATGTACTGAACATGAAAAAGTACAAAGAATCCAAACACAAAAGAAAACATGTACAGCCTCTTAAATACTCAACAGAATATATTTTCTATTCCAACAGATGTGAATTAAGTCATACTGTACAACTTCAAATAAATACCAGCCTTACATTTTATTAAGTGCTCTGATAAACACTGTAAAGTGAAGCACAATTTGCATGCCCTCTCATCAATGCCTTGGTTTGCTACAGTAGTATAGGAAAGAAGCACGTAGCTGCTGTTTTCCCGTGAGGGAAACCTTATTTTTTTTTTTTTTTAAGTATATACATGTATTTTGTTTTTTAGTTTTTTTTTTTTTTAAACGCAGAAGGTTAACTCTGACAATCTAAATGCACCTAAGGATATGAGAAAGTGCTAAGCCAATTGATTTCTGAATAGCATTGAGTGGGTCAGCATGAAAACTCGCTTATTCACTTTAGCACGCGCCTCACAGTATATGTACTGTACTATACTGAAAAATTTTATAACTACAATTTTTAAATAATAAAAAATAAAATTCAACGCAACCGCAAAGATAATGTACAACTATGTTATGCATAGCACATTGCCTGTTCTAAGGGGAAGCATGTGAGCATCTCAGTTTATACAAAAAGCAGGACGTAACTATATAGTTCTCAGTGCATCCTGATGAAGGCATTTTTGCCTTCAGCTTTTTTGAAAATTTATTATAAGCTAGATGCTAATCAGAAAATATTTTGTATTTTTTAAAATTTCTTTCATACATGGTAAAGACTTATTTTATTATTTCCCCAAATAGTGGTTTAAGCATCATACAAAGTTAAATTTCAGTAGCATACAGATATTTATGATTTTTGTATGAAAAATGTAAGGAAATTTGTTCAAAACCTATGGTTATACTCATTTTTTTTTTACCACAAACATATTTATAAACGAAAATGTAGCATCACCATAAACAGCTGAAGCTAGACTATCTACAGACAAAATTAGCAACAAATCTGATGCACTGTAAATTCAAGTCCTCAGGACAACGAAAGTGATTAAGCAAGACCTCAAGTAACAATGTTAATGCCATTTACAAAGGAAAAAACTGATACAAAAACATTCAAAACCTGAACATCACTTGGCATGTAAGGGAAAAAAAAAATCAAATTAGCTGAAAGGTTCATAAACACAAGGTCTTATTTACATTACACAAAGCTCAGGTGTTAGCCTTGAACGTAACTTTCAAAATACCTTCAAATATATCCAACTCAGATCACTTTTGCCGATTTGCTGCAGTACAAATCATGTGCAACATCTTTTTTCCTTAAGACAAAACAATTCTTCAAACAATACTGCAAGTACATCACTAAACACCATGAGCTCTATCTGAAGGGATTTCTTTAGGAAGAACAGATTTTTTTTTCCCCCATCTCTTGGTAATTTAAATTTCTTGCCTGCTCTTATATATTCTTTTGTAAATTTTTTTTATTTGTTTCAAAATCACAAATCAATGTGAGCCACCTATCACATAATAACCAGGATGATCAGACGCTCCACTGGTGATTACAAAAATGAAACCAGCAGTGTTTCCCCCATTGATTCTACTCCTTTCATACAAAGATCTCAAAAGTAGTTTTTCTACATCATAAATCTTTCTAAATTTTCCAACCACTGCAAATTTCCTGGTAAATTTTAAAAGCTCACTAGGTGTCATATGAAGAGATTTCTCAAAGTATTCAAGTCAAAATATTTGTTCCAGGACCAGTAAAAAGTTTCTCCAAATTTTCTTTTTTATAAAAATAGATGCTTTTTTTAAACCCACATCAAAGAGGCTCTTATCTCTTTGGCAAGGTACTGCTTTACGAAAAGTTCTCCAGTATTCTTACAATAAGCGTTTATAATGTAGCCCCCCCCTTCCCCAACCCAAATCATAATTACAAAATAAATACTGTTTTTAACTTCATAAATAAAAATGTAAACTTCAAAATACTTTTCTTAGACATAACAGTAATGCTTTAAATGTAAACCAAACACAAAGCTAATTAGGAAAAGAAATAAAAGGGGGAAAAAAAGACACAACCAACTGAAGAATTACAACACAAAGCCTCAATATTTACTCACAGGTTCAAGGCAGTTATGTAAAAAGAAAAGAAATGTCTTCCCTTAGCTGAAACACTTTAAAAGGTCCACCTTCTTCAAAGAAGGCAATAGAATGCAATGTGACAGGTAAAAACCCTGTACCTCTTGTCCATATTCAAACATAAAAGATATTTAAGAAGTTTTAATTCAAATACTAGCAATAAAAAATCTCACATATTTCTTAGGATGCTAAGTAGTCGTTTTATCCCCATCTCAACACTGACTTACAAAGACATTTACTAATGTATAAAGTTTCTCTTAACTTGCCTTTGTTGTATAGTTTTCATATATAAATGGACTGAGGACAAGAGCTCATTAGGCTTTGTGCGTTTTGTTTGTCTTAAAGGAGACCTGCAGTACTCTGTCTCCCAGACGGTATCCATTGAGGCTAGCTATCGCCATGGCGGCCTCATCATAGTTGGTCATAGTCACAAATCCAAAACCTTTGCATTTATTGGTGTTAAAGTCACGGATGACCTTCACGTTGGTGACCGCTCCAAAAGGCCCAAACATTTGCCACAGGATACTCTCATCTGCGTCAGGAGCCAGGTTGTACACAAAAATACACCACCCTGTTCCTGGGTGCCCAGGTATATTAATTCCAGCCAAACTGGTCATTCCATCAATGGTCATTGGAGAAAACCTACTAAACAAAACAGGAAACACACATACACACGCGCGCGTGCGCACACACATGCACACGCACATGCACACACACACACACACACACAAATAGAAACAGAGGTTGGTTACAGCAATGGACGTTATTTCTTTTCCCTCTCCCATCCCAAGAGTTTGAGTAAACCTCCCCCCATCAAAAGATACATACAACCACTTGATGTTTCAATCAAGGCTTGCAGTGACATGCTCTTTTGACAAGGCATTAAGTTATGAAATGGCCATTATATGCTATATTGGATAATATGACCCACAATAGCAAAGAAATATATTTAGAATATATTTAGAAGTGGCTTCATGAATTGAGCAGGATTGGGGAGGGGAAGGTACCAACACATACATAAACATGCTATAACGTCGCGATGCAATACACAACAAATAATGGGGTTTTTTAAAGACCGGGGGTATCTATCCAGCAGTATAAAAATATTCCTTCAGTCAACCGTGCTTCAAAAAGCAGCTTTTCATTAGGTTGTACATGCAAAAGAAAACTGAACACAAACTTATGAAGGGGGACACTCCCAAAATCAAAGAAACTAATCAATTATGGGAAGGGATTATGAATTATGAGTATCATGAACCTCTGTCATTACCTCTTTACTCCATAAGCCATATTGAGCAGATTGTCCAACCTGCAAAACACACATTTAGCAAACTTCAGTTTCTCATTTTCCCCTGGACGTTCAAAAGAGCTGGGTTTGTTATTGCCATCTTCCAAGGGGATATCTGCATATTAATTCTATGTGAAATCTCAAAACTTTGGGTCTCAAAACTTGAGAGAATGGGTTCCCACTGGCATTAAGACACTACTTTTCCCAATGGATAGTTTATCGCTACAGTGTTTAGTGCCACATAGAGGAAATGCTGGTGGTCATCTGAGCAAACCAGAAAGGAAATGTGGCGGCTCTGGAACAGTTAAACTTTGGGCTCTCACCTACCGCCAGGTAAATTCTAAGTGCTTCACATGCACCTACATGTATTTTACACTGCTGTTAAAAAAAAGAAACAGGCCCCAAATGGAATCGCCTGTGCGGAGCCCCATGTCAGCAAACTAAGACTTGGTATCTACTAGTAGGTTCAAGGATATGAACTTTAATCAGTCAATCTGGAATTACGTGGTCAAATCTAGTGAGGTAATCTGCTGGAAAGACCCTTCCCCCAAAGGAAGGTACCTGGCCTGAAACAATCCACTCTTTGTTAAAAACCTCTCTTTTCCTGTTCCCTTCTGCCTATAAAAGCCACCCGTTTTGTATATAAAAGCCTTCCATTTTGTACATCTCCTTGGAGCTCTTTTCTGTCTGCTAGGTAAAATGCTACTTGATTCATGAATTGTTCAATAAAGCCAATTTCATCTTCACATTTACTCAGCTGAATTTTTTTAGCATTAATTTTCATAGCTCTGTTGGTCCCTGAATATACCAAGGCACACAGATTAAGTGACTTGCCCAAGACCACAGGGCTAGTAAATGGTGGCACCAATATTCTGTGATTTCCCTTCAATCTCCCAATTCTGAAGGACTCTCATTTCTTACAAAGTGGTGTATTACAGGCAGAAAGAACCTTACAGACAGTATCAGCTAAGTCTGTCATTTCTCAACGTGCTCAACTAAAGACCAGAGAAAGGCAACAGACTCATTGCTCCAGCAGGCAAGAGGGCAAAGAGTTCAGACTCTGAGACTGATGCTTATTTTGATTCTGCCACAGGAACTGTAGCCCCACTCAAGGTGTAAGAAGCCAGGTAGAAACAAACCAACCAACTTGAGCTTCCCTTAATATTTTTAAAACTCAATAGTTGGGGGTGGGTAGGTACTCTTTAAAACTCCCCATCCCTTTCCTATTTCAAAACTTAAGTTGATTTTATAATACTTGATTTTTCTTGTCAGTTTCAAACGGACCACTCTCATGTTTCAATTTCCAGAATGCATACCAATTAATTGTATGTGTTCAGAGGATGTAGGCATAACTTAACTCGTTGTAGACAGAACCACCTTCAACTGCTACAATGTTCAATACTGTCCAAAGTAAGATCGTGAGGCAGGGGAAACAATTTTTTTTTTTTTCCTTCTTATAACACCTATGAAAGGTTAAGTCTGAAAAATGTCTCAACATTATTGTCTAACCTGTGGCCTCAAATGAGTCTAGGGCACACCTGAGAAAGCAATTCCCTTTTGTTTTATAAAAGCCAAGAAAACATCTCTTTCTGGTCTTTTAGAATTGGAAAAAGAACCTTTATACATTCCTGTTCCCAATCACCCCAGGGCATTTTGTGTGTTTCCTGAAAACAGAAAGAAGTAACTGAGCTGATGTAGTGCAAAGTGTAAGGGAAGAGAACAAATCACAATGACAAAAGACCCTCATCTGTGTGTGTAGGTCCTGTCCCAATACCCTCTCAGGAGCAGGGACATGTTCATTCCCCACTGTGCCACTGTGCATAAACACAGGCCTGGATCGCTGCAGGTTTACAACTATCTGGTGACAAATAAAGCAATAAGGTTACCAATACTATCCTTAACTACTTAATCCAGAATGAAAACTATCAGGAGGGCTGCTTGGGGAGCCTATTTGTATATGCAAGGAAAAAGCACATGTGTGGAAAGAGTACATAGGTGGGAAGGCTTTGCTTTCTGCAAAGGTGATAGCCATGCCTTTTTACTCCAAAAAGGAAAGGCCACCAACACCAGAAATAAAGATGCATACAAATTAGTATCACCAACCCTCAAGTAATATGATACAAATAATTTCATGCAATTGCTAGAATGATCAATGAAGAATGCACTTGGCAGAGGATACCTATAGAAAAGAAGAGCATACTGAAGTCTCCTTCCAAAGTGCTGAAGGGGCCAGACGCAGAGACACCTTATCGATTCAAAGCAGAGTTATGTCGTCTCTGCCAGCCCAGGTAGGGACTGTTATGCTCTGCCACTATCAGTTCAGTATACCAACCCACAACCTGAAGTCCAGAAATGCAATCTTCTAAGCAAATTTTCAGTATTTTCAAGACAGGGTAGAAACCAAAACTGCCCCAGAAGTGAATTACAGGTTTTAGAGAATCCAAGGATTCCCCATGCAGGAGTTCTAGGCCTTTACACTAGGATCTCAGAGGGCTCTCTCAGTGGGCCTCATATTTGCCCCACCTGAGAAATCCTAGGACACACTGTGATCCTGACCACTTATTTCTTTACTTACACTTTCAGGAAAAATTCACTCCTTTGGAACTTAAGCCAAGTTCTTGGTCAACCCCCGCCGGCCCCCTCCCACCATCTCCCTCCTCCATCCTCTCCCACATCCTCCATTAACAAGGAGAGCAAAGAGGAACACGGGATCTAAGAAACAGGACCTAGGCAGTGCTGAAAACTCCAGCCTGCATGCAACAGTTGGTGCCACACACCCACTATTTCTCATGGGAGTTGGGAGTAATCAGTGGGCACTTCACGTGGGCACTGTGCACCCCAAATCTTGTTTGTAGCAGTTGGGAGACTGTAAACTAGGCATCTTCTCTTGTAATTGCCTAGTTTACCCGTCAGTCAGACACATGACCACTATTTTACTCTCCAGAATTATACATCTTTGCTGGTATGTCCAGAGCCCAAGGGCAGACATCTCTTAATAGGTGCTCATTTAAAAACAGAAGCCTATTTCTAATGGAGACCTAACAAGTTAGTAGCCTCCAGAATGACCCAGATGGGTGTGAATAACGATTAACTACAGTGTAACAAGAAAATATTAAAATGCCCATTAAAAATATGCTTTTAACTTTAAAAGTATTCTTGGGGCACCTGGCTGGCTCAGTTGGAGAAACATGGGACTCTTGATCTCAGGGTCTTGTAAAGATTACTTACATAAATAAACTTAAAAACAATATCCTTTACTCAAATTTAACTGAGGCACTGCACCCAGTACCCTTGCTCAGTCCCCATACTTTCCTGAGGGAAGACTGAGTAGTCCTCAAAAGGGACAGTGACACTCTTCCCTTGTTCTTTAGCTTGGACATAATCCACTTTACAAATAACACATTAAGTGGATTTGGAGGATTATATAGGGAAACCTAGCTTTAATTAAAATAACCCTTGAAGAAGATGTAGCTTCAGAAAGATTTCTATACAAATCCTCATCATCAGAGTGAGGATGACACCAGTAAGGGAAGCACAAGTAAACAAAAACAGGGAGAGCAGATTATTTCTCCTACTCTTAGTACAAAGTACATTATGAGGTTACACACAAGATAATCCAACATGTCTCACTTTCATGAAATCAGACATGAAGTTCAAAATGACCAAGATAATTTTATGAATCTTGCTTTAAAGACATATTTATTATTAAAATACTGGGTAAATGAAATGTATAGTAAGTCAGCATGATAATAAGACATTTAATATATTGTTTCATCTTTATTTCCTGTGTTTGACTAGTGTTTATGAGTTAATGAATGTAATAGCTGAAGCCCATGTTCATATAATTTATAAAAACATACACTGGGGATACAGGTACAAACATTTTTCTATCAGTACAAATACAACTCATACGAGGCCATATTTTGAACAGAACCCTATATTAGATACAGCATTCTGATTTCAAAACTAGAGGTTTATAAGTAGAGAAGAGAAAGAAGACATCTGCTTAGCTTCCAAGAAAATTGGCCGACAAGACTACAGGAAGGCCTATACAAGTAAAAGGGGAAATGTGACTTTAATTAAAGTCAGAAATAAAAATATAGAGAGATTACTAATGGTTAAGAAAGTGACACTATGAAGTCTACAAACTGGTTCTCAAAACCTCTCCAAAGCACTCGCCCAGATCTGCTCTGAAGTTAAACCACAAGATCATCAACTTATCCCCTTGTCCAATTAGATGGCATCATCTATCCTCTACAAGAAAAAAAAAATTACTCAGGAGGACTGATACCAGTTTATTCCAAAAGGAAATCATGGTAGTGCCATCAGCACTTGCCTTCAATGCAACACGAGTGCTGATTTAAATGGCTACTTTACAAATGCATAAAGGCTTATAGAAGCAGGCACACAGGCCATTAGACTAGATCACATTCAATAAAATTAAAGCTGCTCCACAAGAAGAGAGATGAAATATGTGGCTGAAAGCTTAATTCGGACATGGTGTCCCAAAAACATACTTAAGGGGCTTGAATTATACTATGTATCCAAATAAATAAGGATGGTTTTATTTTGAAGACTGTAGTCAATTAAATAAGCACTTGCTCACGTTAAAATAATTCTCTAACTATTCATATGGGTTAACTGGGTCATAAACTTCACAAGCCCACTTTTAAACTTAACCCTGGGGCGCCTGGGTGGCTCAGTCGGTTAAACATTCAACTTCAGCTCAGGTCATGATCTCATGGTTTGAGGGTTTGAGCCCCACATCGGGTTCTGTGCTGACAGCTCAGAGCCTGGAGCCCACTTCAGATTCTGTGCCTCCCTCTCTCTCTGCCCCTCCCCACTCATTCTCTGTCTCTCAAAAATAAACGTTTAAAAAAAATTTTTTTAATAAAAATAAACTTAACCTTTATTGCATGGGTTTTAATTTTCCTGACCTTAAAAGATATGGTGCATTTCATGAATATTAAAAATATCCTTGACTATTGTTATACTTATAACTTGTATTCTCCAATCTCTCTCAACTCCCAAGGTACTATGACAACATAAAAAACAGAAATTTTCTAAGTGTCTGCTGGAAGGTGATAAACTGAAGGCTATGAGCATTAGGACACAGACATTAGGAAGAAAGTATTTCTGTAATGATCTAGATTTGAACGAGAGAAGAACAAAATACTAGCAAAACAAGCAAGTCCTTAATTCCACGGTCTTTATGAAGAGAAGATTCAATGTTAATTCAACTGGGGGGGGGGGGGTAGTCAAGGTAATGACAACCAAGTTCTTAAAATACTCAAGAAAAGCAACCAAACACGCATCAGGTTAAACCTGAACCCTAGGGATAGGACTCCCGATTTCTTCTAACACTCAGTCTAGACCAAATGCTTTCACTGAGCTCAAAGACTAGTTCATAACTTATTATCTAGACAGAGATTATGGGAGGAAAAGATCATAGGGCGGTAGAGACAAGAGTCAATAAAAAACCTGGACAATAAAAATCACCCTCAATTTCTAAAACCGAGTTTTCCTTATAACAGACAATTCTCATTCCCCTTTTTTTCAGAATTTCTTTTTCTAGGAGTCAGGGAAAGGAAGAATTTCAATTTGGTAACATATGGAATAAAAAGATAAAAGCAAAGGATGGGCAGAAATATATTTAGCAAGATAATAAATTTGACCATCATAACATCCTGGAAAGCTTTACAGAACCACAAGTAAGAAGCAGAGAGCATGCAGGGAGTGGGCTGGGTGGGGCTGTGAGCAGATACAGTAGTCATCAGCCTAGTCTCGGGAGTCCCCTGCATGCCTGGCCATTTCAGTAATCAGGCATTCTCCTGAAGATCCTGTCATCTCAGGCCTCTTGCCCAATCTTCCTCAGAATTCAATCTTGACTCTCAGAACAGAGTTTTACTTAATAACTGCCATAAAACAAATTGAGAGCTTAAATTGGAAAACACCAGAAATAACCAACAATTTAAAATGAAAACAGCTTTCTATTAACATCAAACATTTTATTTTCACAGGGTTGAAATCAACCTGCAAGTCTCAAAGAACCTTCCTCTCTGTAAGCTCAAAACTCTTTTCTAGGCCCCAAAGAGCTCTGAAGTCAACTGGATGGGCTGTCCAGGAAACACCTCTAAAATCCCTCAAATGTGTCTGTGCAAAATTTCCAGAAAGTATTATTCGCTTTAAGATGCCACAGAGGAAACCCACAGGCAGAGCTAAAAAAAATGGTTTTATGAGATTTCTTTCTCCACAAGGGCAAGCATCCAGCTGCTTCGCGCACCTCTCCCTGAAGCCATGGCCACTATCATCCACCAAAGTCAAAGGTACCAGGTGTGCTTTCTGACGATGCTTTTTTTTTTTTTTTTTTAACCTTGCCAAGTTAAAACAGAGAGTGAAAAAAAGGCTCAATCGACTGGGTACCCAGTCATCCAGTTCCAAATGGAGCCTTTTGATAGTACCACCTCTACCTCCAGGGCAAAAGCTACCCTAAGTAGAAGTGACCATACTGTTTATGGCAAATTTCCTTCTCACACCTCAGGTGACACAAGTATTTTTTTAAAAGCAGATATCTGACCGATTTTATCTCCACTCTTTTCAGTACTCTCAATACCCCAAAGAAAAAAAAAAAAACGCATGTGATTTAAGTTCAAAAACATAACTCTTCATTAAGCTACATTTGTGATCCTATTTTTAGTAATTAACTATTCTACCCTGCAAGGAAAGAAAGAAAACTGATATGCACTTGGGATTAAAAAGAAAAAAAATTAGCATGGGGTTAGATGGAATTATGGCTGCAGTATACCATATGGCCAAAAGGATATTAAAAAAATGTTCTGGGGAAAAAAAAAAACTGGGTGACTTTGCTTATGAAACCAGAAGTTCTTTGTGTTGTGTTTAAAGTCTTAAAGTCACTGTTCTCACATGCAGATTAGAGATGTTTTTAAAATGACTCTTGATTTGATTGTTATCCCAAGTTTAAAATAAAACTTGAAAAACTGAAATATTTATGCTTGTCTACAAGATAGAATGCCTTCTTTGGGCTGAAGATGCAGAGTCATTCTATGGACTATACAGGGGTCTGAAAACTACCACCCACAGGCCAAATCCAGACTGCCATCTGTTTCTGTATAGCCCAGGAGTGAAAAATGGCTTTTACATTTTTAAAGAGTTGTTAAAAAAAAAAAAAAATGTATGCAACAGAAACCATGACCCATAAAGTCTAGAGTATTTACTATGTGGTCCTTTACAGAGGAGGCTTGCCAACCCCTACAATACAAGAAATAAAATTTTAAAAGGTGAGGGGAATCCATTTGTAGAAACAATGTTTTCACATAGGTTATATATCCTTAGTGGTGTACATATTATAAAGCAAAGTAACTGAAAGAGCTTGACCTAAAAGCTGAAATACAGGAATAAAATCTTATCAAGAAAAAAACTAAAAAGGAGAAATCAGAAGTACTGGAAACAGAAACAACCCAGCATTCTGCCGGTCGGAGTTTATAACCTTGCACTATGGATGTCTGGGGCTATATGATTTGTTGCTGTTGGAGGCTATACTGTGTACTGAAGGATGGATGTTCAGCAGCATCCCTGACCTCTACCCATTAGATGCCAGTACCACACTGCACCCAAGTCATGTCCACACAAATGTCGCCAGACACTGCCAAATGTCCCCTGAGGGGCAAAATTACTCCCCAGTTGAGAATCACTAGTACAGCTTATCGTCCCTTTTTGTTACCACCTTTAATATTAGCATAAGACACTGCACCTCAAATAGGTTTTCTCTGTGCCCGTAAGAAAAAGAAAGAAAACAACAACAACAGAACAGCAAAGCAAGAGATCCTATCAATAAAAGTACTGCACAGTGAACCTGAGAGTTCTGAGTTTAGTAGCTGGGCATAAGAACCAGACCAGACTTACCTAAAACGCTGTGCCTGCTGAGCTAGTGGTCCTGGATACCTTCTGTTTGGAGACTGGTACAGCTGGGAAAGGATGGCCTGATTGGTTTTTTGGCTTGGATTATTAGCAAACTTTACAGTGATTGGCTCTGTGGCACCAGGCGGTTTCTGGCCATTTAGGCCTTTGATAGCTTCTTCTGCCTCAATTCGCTTGTCAAATCGAATAAAACCTACACCCCTTGATATGCCTATTGGTAAATTTGGGTAAGGATTTGGGAAAGAGGGAGCAGAAGGAGAAGGGAAGGAGAGAAGAAAGGATAAATTAATTTCTCCTTAAAAACAAGTTTTCACCTACATATAACATCTGCCACAAAATAACAGGAGGAGGAGAGTTTTACCTTACCTCTGTAGCAATTCAGTCTAGAATCACAATTTTGTATTTTTTTTAATGAAGTCATCTACACAATCTGAATACCCATTATCACCTGCCTACCAATAAGCCAAGAAAAACAGCACACAGGTATGCCCATGTTCTCCCTACCTGCTGTCTTCTCTCCGCTCCCCCCCATATGCTGACGTTCTTTAATAATGTCAACAACAACATGCTTGAGCTCCAGTTCTCTTATGCTGTTGGATAAGCAGCTCAGAAATGAAGGGCACAGTAGCTTCCTTTCTTGTAAGAAGAACAGAACCAGGCATTTGCTAAAAATGCTACAAAGCTATGCTAAAAATATATTACAGGGGTAGAAAGATATTACATCCAACTTTTTAATAATAAAATTCTACTTAATAATATTACATAGGACACTGGCCCTTTAAGAAAGTGTCCAAAGAGGGTTTTCTCGTTCCTGGAAACTTCCCCCACAGCTTTTAACTATTATAAGCTGAAAAAGGGATAAAAGAGGACCTACATTTTTAAATAAATAAAATAGAAATAAAGTCTCAAAGCCTTCTGGCTTTAGCAGTATTACTCCAATGGAAATGCCATTCTCTGTCTCATGTTCTTCCCACTCTGACAGACAAGAATAGGAAAGCAGAGGGATGACCAAATACCTGTCCAGCTTCTGAAAAATGGCAGACAAAAACCCAACCCATTCCATTTAATTAGCTTAAATGGGCTAGCTGAGGTCAACCCATAGCCGGCCATCCGGAGATAAAACAGTAGCAGGGAAATACTTTTTGGGCAAGGAAATTGGTACTAGACATACCAGCTTGGGAAAGGTAGCTAGACGAGTCTAGAATGAGAGGTTATTGAGAAAGGTTGAGAAAATGTACTAGACCATCACAATTTACAGGAACCTTAAAAAGGAATGAAGTTCTACTTGCTTTGTAATTAGTACTGTATAAATTCAATGGCTTAGAATTTTATTCTAAGTGGATAGGCATTTCTTCCATATACACTTATGTCAGCCCATACCACTTTTCCTTTCTGATTTAAGTTACATCAGTTGCACATTACCACCTGATGGCTGAATAACAAAATTGCAGGGTTTTATTTTTCATTTCAGATAAAGTGAATAATTTCACCTTGAAAGCCGTAAGTATGAAGATACAATGGTGAAATGACAGCAAATATATTCTTCACTAGTGTGAAGAATTAATAACCCCCAAGAACTTAACTATTCCACGAGGAAAGCATAAGATGAGCAATGCAATAGCCTCTACACAGACTGAGTCATCTCAAGCTGAGGTCCTCAAACTTGAGCATGCACCAGAATAACCCAAAGGGCTTGATACAATGCCCATCCTCAGAGTTTTATTCATTAGGTGCTGGATGGAACCCAGAAATCTGCATTTCTAGTGAAGTTCCAGGAGGATGCTGATGCTGCAGGGGTGGGACCACACTTAAGAACCAATGACTAACCCCAGAAGGGATGAAGTAAGTCTCCTTGGGAGCCAATGTACTCAGGATGGATTTGCACTTAAGGAGATAGGCATTCTGTAGCAGAAGTGAAATCTACTCTCAATTCACCAAGTCCTCATTAAGAATAATTTAAAAAGCATAAATGATATGAACAAATAAAAGGGCATTTCTATTGCTTTAAGCCAATTTATCTGGATTGCTAAACCTCGATTTTTCTTTTCCTGGTTAGCAGTCTGTGTGATACAGCACAGAATGAAAGAACATGTAAGAAAGATTATAAAACACAGTCATCATGAAAAGACCTTATTTTTACCTTCCTTCCCTAAATTTTCTTCACAAAGCACAACCTATTGGCCATTCTCCCAAGCATATGTGTATGAAGGTAGATCTCTCTCTACCCAAAACTCTAAGTGTGGTGCCTCCTATGGATGAGCCCAATTAACAGTACAGAAGAGCGTAACACGGGCTGCTTCTACTCAAACTCACATCAACTCAACTGAGCTTCACTTGAAGAAGTAAAAACTTGGCCTGATTTTATTCTGTAGTTAATCTAGTGCTTCCTTTTTTTTTTTTTTTTTTAAGATTAGAACAGAAATGATATAGAAACTAAAACAACAACAACAGAACAGATCAATGAAACCAGGAGCTAGTTCTTTGAAAATATCAACAAAACTGATTAACCTCTAGCCAGACTCATTAAAACAAAAGAGAGGCTCCAATAAACAAAATGAGAAATGAAAGAGGAGAAATAACAGACACCACAGAAACACAAAGCATTATGAGGATGTCCACTGCTTATTTTAAAAAGACAACAGACATTGTAATACATAATGATTCTCTTCCAGTGGTATTATGACAGAGAGAGAAAAGGAGAAGGAAAACCAGAAAAGTAAAACAGAGGAAAGAAAAGGAAGAAACATGAAGAATATTAAAGAGGAAAATCTGTCTACATTTTCCCCCAAGCCTTAATGTGACTGCTTGAGTATATGGCCTTAAGGTTAATTTTCCCCCCTCCTTATCATGTTGCTCTATTTTCAATATGTTTTTAAAAAATAAACATTATTTTCATAATAGAAAATTACCATTTATTTTTAAAATCTGTAATCAAATCAGTATTGCTTTTCTTAAAGGCTTTGGCAAAAGAGCTCCCTTACCAACAAAAGTTTTAATACACCTATCAGTCTTCTCATTTCAGTTGGTCAAAAGATACACCAGGCCTAAAATATTTTAACATTCAAAAAGTCAACCTTTTACACACGCCCATACAATCCAGCATGGACCTGGAAACCAGCCTGAACAGCTAGTGCGGACATGGTGTCATCCTCCCCTAGAGAACTAGGTGCATTCTGCTGTATTACTATGCTTTTTACAAAAAAACAAGACAGCTTATTAGGAGGAGTACTTTATGGAGAATGGGGGCTTTTTTCACGCAGCAGCTTAGAAATGAGGATTATTATCATCTACAAATTTATTACATGCCATAAAACAGGCTTCGAACCTGCCCCTTCAGGGTGGAAATGACTCAAGCTCGCTCACTTCACTCCACAATCTATTTTTATCCATGCATATTTATGAACAATTCCAGCAGAAAATTGCATTTTCTGGTCCACATATACCTTTGATATGTTCTAGAGGCAAGACTGCTGTACGGAAAAGCAAAATATTTCACAATCTGCCACTCAGAAAGTGTCAAAGATTGTGTAGAGCAGCTGCCGACTTACCAGTGACCTGGTCAACAAGAATACGAGAAGTAATGATGCGTCCATATTGTGAAAAAAGCTGCTCCAACTCCTTCTGGGTCATTGTTTTCGGAAGTCCACTGACATACAAATTCGCATCTCTGATAGAAGCTGAACTTGGGCGAGCATAGGAAACCTGGGAAAGGAAAATGAAATTAAGCATCTACACACACTCAGTTACCTCCCTTCAGAAAACTCAACGACTGCCTAAAGTTAGTCAGCAGCTTTTCCGTATGGAGCACATAACAAACACGGATGTTAAAAATAAGTCCTGCGTTAACCATTTTACTCCTTTCTGGAGAAATGATCAAGAAATAGAAAATGCCATTCCCCCAGGAGGAGAAAAGAGATCATATTTATCCCTAGGTTTGCAAGTTTTCAAAACAAACCAGTGGTGCACACAGCACAGTACTACTTAGGGTAACAGGATGTCCTCACTGGGGCCAACCTCCTAAGCTACAGATGTAGGCTCAATCGAGTAATTCAGTTTAAGAACTCTAAATTCATCCAACACATTTTTGTGACCTGTTTTTGAGCCTCTCCCATCTCTGCAGGCGATGGTACAAAGTTTCTAAAAATTTACCATATTATCACTAAGTATGCCTTTTTGATTCATTTCAAAATAGCATTTTATCATCCCTAAACTTCCGGACATTTAAGTATGTGAACAAGCTATATCTCTAGCCATTCCTTGTCTATTGTCTTCTTGTCCACAAGTCTCTGTAACATTTATTTTCCAAAAGGTCTTAAGTCCCTTTTATTGGCTTTAACTACCATTTTATGTATCCTTTCAAAAAGCTTCTAAAATATAATGTTCAAAATTCTACAAGGATAGAAGACAAAATAAGTCTGCCTGTATTTGTTGATAATCAACATTCTTCATGTAAGCTCCATGCACTAAGGAACTACCTCTCACTCTTATCACTGTTATCCTCAGCATCTTGGCATATGATAGATGCTAGAACATTTGCTGAGTAAAACCAATCTAATAATCAGCGATCCTGTGGGCCCAGAGCAAGCTTCCTAGACCACAAACAAGATTTAAGGGACAGTTCATGCAGTCATCGAGAGCTTGCCCAAAACATAATCGACAGCTCTTTGCCTACACCTATCTCTGCCAATTTTCAGACAGCTCTCAATCTCATATGCTATTCCTGACCACATTCCCTCTGGTTTAATTCTAAGCTTTTCTGGACTACCTAACTACAAGGTCACAATATAGCCTTCATCTTCCAGACCATTCATAAAAATGGCCAATGAGTCTAACTCATATTGATTTGCTCAGGTACTGTAACATGGTAACTTCTGCTTGCTACTTTCATCTGTAAGTATCCACCTTTAAACTAGTCCACTGCTCATTTCAAAAACAAAATTAAACAAAAAAAAAAAAAAAAGGTCTTCAATTTCAACAAGCTCTTCAAATATATTCTCCATGGTTTAAATTATGCCCACAGTATTATCACCATTTCCTTTTCAGCTTTTCACAAAAAAAGTAAGCCAGATTTATATTACTTTATAAAAAGGTCTTGCTATCTTTCATCCCTGCCCCACTAATGTTAACATTTAATACTCTTATCTTTTATTCAACAAGTTTGCTCATTAACAAGTGAAAACACACCTCTTGGTCCACAGGCTGTATCTGAAGTTGCATGAACACTGTCCTATACTACAGACACAAGGAATTTGGAAGAGTGGTGGAGTGCCGAGAGATAACTATGCACGTGCACTTTTTCTCTATGCCTCACCACTTAAGAATGAAGATTGAGGAACTTAAATGTAAGTGAAAAATATGAAGGAAAATTCCAAGTGATCAACAAAATAATTCAAGTGGAACCTAGTCTTGGGATTGCTATAAACTGAAGGAGAAAAAAAAGGAAAAAAAAAAAAAAGCAAATGAATTACAGATACCCTCAGTAATATGAAAACAATGAATATCCCACTTCTTTTCTAAAGTCCAATTCTCAATTAACAGCTACAAATCCCACCACTTAAACTCTTGCTTTCGGAGACTGAGAACTCTCAGCAAGGCAGCTGTAGTCTGCTCAGGATCATGTGACTAAAGCATTCCCTTTAGGAAGAGCCACTTCCCACGGGCAACAGAGTAAGCATATGTACATCCTCTCTCCCAAGGACTGATGAAGGAGGCCAGGGAGGCAGACAGCCACTCCAGGAGCTCAAGCAAGGCGTGAGGCAGTATAATGGTAGTTTTAGGTGATGGCTTTCCAACCAGTGTGCCTGGGCTCGAAACTACATTCAATTCATTAAGGCTCTGTGAACTCGTGCAAATTTAAGTCTATTACCACGTGACCGGACCTCCATTGTAGGATTAGGAATCTTAATAATTTCTAATGTACACAGAATTCTTCGCACAGAACCTAAAAACCTAGGTGACTATAAACATTATTTACCTCTACATGCATCTGAGAAAGACACAGACCATTAAAACTGAGAGTAACCTGAGTCCATTACTGTGTTCCAGAATAATTTACTCAGGCAGTGACATTTACTGCTCTGTGCATTTCAGAGGAGTGTGGGTGGAGTGTTTTAAAAGTTATCCTAAAATATATTTAGGAAAACGGGTTTATATTTAGTGCTTATATAAAAGCTTTGAAAACATACTTGGGTCAGTTATGTTATCTGCTTTTGTTTTTCTCCAATGTCCGGTCTCAAGTTCACACTGCTGCTTTAATTTCTAGCCTGTATTGACTAGATTTTATTTTCTGTATTCTTGATGCTCTAGCATCTGGGGCCTGGATCCTGAAGACTGCCCCTCCCAGAGATAACTACTTCTTGGAGATAGTAAATGACTCTCCTGTGAGCCTGCCTTTGATATATAAACAAACCAATCCCACACCTTTTCTCATGTATCAAATTCTCACACACCAAGCCTATATTCCCCACCCTAAATCACCCCAGGGCTGGGTGTCTGACAACTAGAAACTCCCCACCCCCAATCTAGAGCCCTCCAAAATTATTCAAGCTATCCAATGCTAAACTCAGCATACCTAACCCGCCTCACCCTTTCCTTCCCACTGGGAATTTCAATAAAGGCTCTGGACCATACTCTGCCTTCATCTCTCTGCCTCCTGATCATCCTTGGTGCTTCCCCATGTGGCCCTACATGTCATGGAAAACAGGGCTGTTTCCTTTTGTTTTAAGTCTGAGAGAAAGAAAGAGAGAGAGAGAGAGAGGGAGGGAGGGAGGGAGGACACGCAAGTGAGCAGGCAGGTGAGGGGAAGAGAGAGAGGTAGGGAAAGAATCCCAAGCAGGCTCTGTGCTGTCAGACCAGTGCCTGAGGCAGGGCTTGATCTCACAAACCCCAAGATCATGACCTGAGCCAGTCAGATGCTTAACTGAGCCAACCAGGCCCCTGTTTCTAAAGATCTGTAACTATAAACTGCTTCCTTCTAACAATAATTTCCATGTCAGCATATCCTACCATACCTGATTAAAACGAATCCAAGGTACATTTTTAGAACACAGCCACATTAAAAGGACTCCTAGAAGCAACAGTAAATCTCCTCATGAGTATTTTTTTTTTTTTAGTAACTTTCTCAAAAAACTGGTTCCAGTCCCAGGACAGAGATGAACTACCACATATAAACTCATGGTAGTAACAAATATTTCCATTTAACTTATACTTAGGGACTTATGAGACTTTACCACGTGCAAAATACACTGTTTTGTCTGTGGTAGGTAGAGCACACATTAGTATTTTATAGCTGAGCAAATAGTATCGACAAGGTAAGTAACATACCACTGGATCCAAACTCTGAACACGGGATCCTTGTATCCTTGTCCAATTTTCTTTCTACAATTTACTACAGTAACTTTTGTTCTTAAAGTTTGGAGGAATTAAATCAATCTGGGTTGTTTCTCACACTAACACACACACACACAGTGAAACTGAGCTAAGGCAGCAGAAAACAGGATGCCACCAGATATTAAAGTTATATCAAAGTTATTTTATTTCATCTTCCATTAATATGTTCTCTAAAAAGTAACTTCTAGCAAGAAAGAATGAGTGGCCACAGATTGAGACTCACTGGAGAAACTTCACATGATACTTAGGATTTTTACGTTTGTTTATTACTTTCTGAGAATGTGATTAAATGAGCAATGTATCCCCCCTCTACCCTCATGAACTTCCAAGAAATAAAAGTGTAATGAAGGGCAACCATCCTTCACCCAGACCAATGTGTCATGTCTTGCCCCTACACCTGTTTCTTAGGATTTGCAGGCCCTTCTCCTGCTCTATCAAGGATGTCACTGTCAGTAACATCCTCCCTTCCAAGAAAAGCAAAATATTTCTGGGGCGCCTGGGTGGCGCAGTCGGTTAAGCGTCCAACTTCAGCCAGGTCACGATCTCGCGGTCCGTGAGTTCGAGCCCCGCGTCGGGCTCTGGGCTGATGGCTCGGAGCCTGGAGCCTGTTTCCGATTCTGTGTCTCCCTCTCTCTCTGCCCCTCCCCTGTTCATGCTCTGTCTCTCTCTGTCCCAAAAATAAATAAACGTTGAAAAAAAAAAAAAAAGCAAAATATTTCTTCTTCTATCTCAAAGAATTATAAACAGAATGTACTTAGATCAAAGTAGGAAGAAGACTCTGCCAGTAGGATAAATTTTGTACCTGGTAATTATCAGCAACCTTCTCCATTCTGATTTTTCTGGATGTGGAGCCTGTACTGGTGCCTTCAATAATGCTCACCTACAGGAACTCTTGGTCTATCATAAGCCTCAAAGTATTAAGTCTATTTTTATGGTCCTTCAAGGTTAATACCCCTTGGAGAAGACCCAAGAAATGGCTTTGTCTTATGGCAAATTATGTATTAGAAATACTTCAATATAATAGCCCTGCAGCATATGATCCACTGGAGTCAAAATAGATTCTTCTTTCACCAACTGCAAGCTCTTCTCCAATCTACATTCACTGGATTAACAGAATGGGTTTGGATTTTAAATTTTCACTGCCATTTAAACAGGTGAATATTTAATGCCTGAGGAGCAAGGTTATGAAATGTCAAAACTACTAAGTGAAGGATCTAATTTAAGAGGCAGCCAGAGAGTCTGCAATTTAAATATTTAAAGATGATACAGAGAGTACAACACTGAACACCAATCTACTCCAAAGATAGCAATTTAAAACTCAGGTTTATTCTGGAATTTCTCACAACCCTACAAGTGATATAATAAACAAAGACAAGCAATACTGAGATTACTTGAGGGGAAGCAAGGAAAGCAGTTAGAAGTACCAGGCAAATAAATGCTCTAGCCAATGGCTTCTCAAATTGTTCTTCGTAAATGAGATCACACTGGACAAAATAGAGATAAAAATAGATTTATCAAAGTAATTAGGTCTTGAAAATGGAATAGTTTGAAACACAATATATTCCTTGTAATTAAAAACTCATTTATTCATCAGCAACTAAAACTAATTATACATTAAACATTCAAGGACAAGTAACACATATACTAAGAATAGGCTATCAAAACACAAGTTAATCAAAATACACAGAATTAAAAGGAATGAAGATATCTATGGATAAGAATTAGCACTTCATTACATGTACATAGTAGAGTTTAAAATCCCACTACATCACGTTCAATAGTAAGTCCATCAAAATGCCTTTGCCCAAAAAACACAACTGCTCTCATTTCTCTTGGACTCATCAACAAAAGATCAGTGACAGTGGACATTAATACCAACAGATTAAAGACATAAGGTCTATAAATGAACAAAGCAATTCCTTCTTTATTAAACTAAGGACATTTGAAAAATCTCCCACTGGCAAGATCAGCATTGAACAACTTCTATCATTTGTCAATTACTGACCCAGGACTATCAACATTAAACCTGAAAATTAGATGCTTGCCACTTCAGACTTTTTTGAAAAGCTCTGTTCATTCTCTTCAGCTGGGAGGAATAGATAAGATCATGGTTGTGCCTATTTAAAATGAGAATTAATTGCTGTTCATATCAAAAAGCTGAGTCTTGATAGGGCTGTCTGAAAAGTGACACTATCACTAAATAAAAGCTCTGGCTCTGGTAGGCAGTAGCAAAGGTCCTGTGACAGCATTAAAGCTTTACAGACAGGTGGTTACACCAGAGCCTCCAAAGAGCTGAGAAGTACACAGAAGAATGTGATCTCCAATCACAATTCAGGCCAGAGACCTCAAAATGCATCCAAAAGGAGGAACTATACTTTTATCTGCTTCTAAATGCAAAACCCCACCAGGAACAAGTCTCAAAAACACATCAAGGCATATACATATCACAGTCTAAGTTTTTTAAGGGCCAGCATGTTTCACAAAGGGTGGCAAATGAGTAAACCTGAGAGAACAAAGCATACAGAAATAAATCCGTAAGAAATTAAAGATTAGCTGTAGAAAAGGTGTTAGAGTTCAAAGCAACAATCACCCCTAGCAGGAAGGCTTTAGAAAGGGGTATTATAGATTAGGGGAGTTACCTTTAATAGGTATTCCAAAACATGGAATTTAGAAAACTCCATTGGTGGAAAATACAGATGAAACCTCTGCTTTAAGTCTCATAAAGATTGTTTTAATTCAAACAACACCAGGAAACACATTTGATTGTGTTACTCTCAGCTTCAAATCCCTCAGGGACTCCTTAATGCTTTAAGATTAATTTCAAATTTCTTAGTCCTTTACGCTCAGGGCACTGACTCCCTTTCTATATAAACACTCACAACCTTCAGTAGTTTTCCAAACCTTCCTCTCTCTTACTTCCCAGTGTGAGTATAACCTGCACCTCCCACTCAACTAAATGTGAGTCACTTCAGACTCTACAATGGCATCACGAGTGCCTAACATCCACTCTCATCCACCTTCAATTGTCTGAGTTAGTACCTTTACCAGTACCCACATGCCTGGTTTCTCATCCACACTGAAGGAACCAAGATAAACTCATCTCTTATCCTCTCTTACAACTGCCTTACATCCTTGAAATAAGAAACCTTGTCTTTATCCTATTTTGCACACCCTGGCACCTGCCACACATTACCGTAATGAAGAGGATTTATAATCACAAAGTGGAGAAACTTCATTTTGGAAATCTTATGTAAAAAGTTAAGAAGGGCCATAATCTACTTCGTAAATAAAGCAAAAATCATACATGATGGCACTCTGTTCATAGACTAGACTGTAGATGCCATTAAACATGTCAAGAATGAAGTGTCATTTCACAAACTGGGGATTCAAATCTCCAGAGGCAATAAAATCTTTGACAGAATAATATGTTGCTGGGGGGAAAGGTCTTAATATTGGAAGAAAAAGGAAACAGATCATTTGGCCCAATTTTTTTATTTAGGAAGGAGGGAGACTGAGGCACACAAAAATGAAGTGATTTGTCCAAAGATGCAGAGCAAAAGAGTGTAGGATTCACAGGCCTTGACCCTTCATCAAGAGATTTTCCAATACACCACTGCCTGAGACACAATCTGAAATCATACAGGTTTCTAGCAAAATGACAATTATTAGGAGGATGATGAGACATATACAAGGAAAAAGATATATGCAAGAAGGTAAGAATTTTAGCTCAGCAAAATGGTTTCTTCTATACACGTAAGAAAATCCGAAATACATCAAAATGGGTCTAGTCCATAGGACACTTACTATATTTCTTCTACTAGTATAATGCCTGAGAACTATTTAGGAGATGTCTGACAAAAAGCTAAGGGGAGGGAGGTGGGGAGGGGGGAGGACAGTTGAAGAGGAGAAAAAAAAAAAATCAAACTAAGAAACTTGAAACTATTGCTTTATACCAAGTTAAAACTTACCTAGAATAGAATATTTTAGGTATTAAACATGCATTTAAAAAACATTATGTATCATTTAACAGAAAGGGAAAATAGCAACTGGGTGTATTATACTAGAGAGACTACCCAGCTTTACATCATTTCCAAGTTTTAATGCAACATTAAATAAAATTCAAAGCAGTTGACTCTTATACCCAACTTAAAATTGGACCAAAGAATAAATAATGTCCTAAGAGTTTAAGTGATCACATACGACATTATTAAAAACAATAGAAAAAAAGCACACTAGTTCTAAGTATCCTATTAAGCAACTAATCATAAACTGGACACTTGAAAAATTAGATTTCCTTTTACATACATCTTAAACTCAGCATCTGAAAACTACACTGAGCATAGTCTATTAAATACTACCCACATCTGTCTCATCCAACATTTATCAATTAAATGAGGGTCCAAGCAGACTGTCCTGACAGACATCTTTATATTTTATTGAAGTACAGTTTTATTAAAGTATCAAAGTATTTACTAAACCATCAAAGTTTTTAGCAGATCACATCTGCCCTTCTATTGTCGCTTCTGCCTGGCTACAGAACCCCGTTGGTTCAACAAGGACTCTCACGCTGGTAAAGGTAAATAGAGAACCCATGGTAAAGCATTCCTGAAATGCAACTTAAGCCAACAACGTCTTTCAAATTCCTAAGGATCTGTGCATGTAAAGAATCTAACAAAAAAAAAAAAAATAAGAAAACAAATAGAGTAAGTGGTAAATGTGGCATCCAAAGGGGGTTGAGGATTAAACCGGATCTACAATTGCAGTGGTGGTCAATCAGTCATCCCAAGGTCTAAGCAAGAATCTGCCAATCAAACTGTTCCATATTCCATTCCATACCTTCACTTAGCCTGTTAAAATTTTAGTAAGTGATTACCCTAAAGTGGCTTGGAAAAAAAAAGAAAAGAAAAGAGATGGGAGTTTCAGCTATAACCACCAGAGTTCATTTCTAACCTCTCTGCACTGGGAAGTTTTCAAGAGTGGCTAGGAAAAGTGGACTCCCTTATTTTCAACATTAAAAAATGAGAAATGAGCCTGTATTTATTTGGCCACATATCTTTAGAAGTATTAAGTAAGGGGTACCTGGCTGGCTCAGGTGGTAGAGCATGGGACCCTTGATCTCAGGGTCACGAGGTTCAAGCCCCACACTGGGCATGGGGCTTGCTTAAAACAAAAAGAAGAATTAATATAAATAGGCTAGAATTAAAGCAAACAGGAATTAGTGTATTACTATGTCAAAAAAAACTTAAAAGGCAAAAAAAGAATGTATTATCACTGGTGAAGTTCTGGCCGCAACAGGGCATACTATGAACCAGTGGCCAGAAACTGATACTCGTACCGGAGCCCTCCAAAGTTATGAAGCACTGAAAACACAGGGCTTGGACGTGCACAGAGCCAAGTTCAGGTCTTGGCTCTGGTGCCTTACCAGTTATATAACTAGGGAATAATTTCCTTAGGTTCTCTGAAGCCTCTATTTGTTCGTTTACAATCTGATGTAAATCAAAGTCCTCACCTCACAGGGACCTTACAAGGATTAAACGGAAAAATAAAACTATTAGCACAAAGCTGGAGAACCATAATAATGTTTCAATCATACCTTAATGATTTCATACATAGAAAATCATAATAACATAGATAATGATAGCTCCAAACACTTACTAAGCACTTACCATGTGCCAGACACTGTTCTTGGTATGTTACATACCTTAATATTCAATTGATCCTAATATCAGGGTTATAAATTGGGTGTTATCACTAGCATCCCTAATTTATGTAAGAAAAAACTCAAATTATTACTATTATCTCTGAGATCAGATAAGAGGACACAGAGGAGTCATTTGATACAAGAAGATGTATGTACTTTAACAGAAAAACAGTTCAAAGATTAAATAAGTCTTTTTCCAAATCCATCGCAGTTATTATCAAAATTAATCCTCACTAATTATTACAATATTACAATACAATCTTCCATGTATTTTGTAAGACAATAGCAGATAAGTGTATGGGAGAGCCCAAGCCCCCGTTGAAGCCTAAGGAAAAGGCTGTTTGTCGTATAGAAGGTCAACATCCAGCAGCTTTAAATGAGCTGATAGAGGGGCGCCTGGGTGGCGGAGTCGGTTAAGCGTCCAACTTCAGCCAGGTCACGATCTGGCGGTCCGTGAGTTCGAGCCCCGCGTCAGGCTCTGGGCTGATGGCTCAGAGCCTGGAGCCTGTTTCCGATTCTGTGTCTCCCTCTCTCTCTGCCCCTCCCCCGTTCATGCTCTGTCTCTCTCTGTCCCAAAAATAAATAAACGTTCAAAAAAAAAGAAAATTTAAATGAGCTGATAGAAAAGACCAACTTGATTTTAATATTCTTTCCCCAAAGTACTGCATATTAAATACTCCCACTTCCTTATTCTCTCTCATAAATATCTATTACAGCCTAAAATGAGATGCAAAATGAGAAACAGAATCATCTCCGTTTTGGGGAGACAGTGGCAGAAATCATAAATGGGCTTTGGGGAATAGTGCCTATTTCAGATGAGGGGCGCATGTATGCACTGAATGTGGGATGGGTTACAAAACACCATTCAACCAGTGCCTAATGACTCCATGTGATTTCACACCAGGAAAAAATACCAAGAAGGCTATGCTAGCAGAGTACTGTGAAAGTTTTTCACTTTGGACACTCACGAAATATACTAGGAGGATGTTAGACATAAAGAATAAGGAACATATCAGTACTCAGTACTCAATATTCGGATGGGTGTAGGGCCTGTTCAACACTGCCAGAGCAGCAGACTACCTCAAAGCCACCTCCCAGGGTAACAGCACTGCAGTTCACTTACAAAGCTTTTATATTATTAGGCTGTACGTTTCCTAGAGGGTTGAAACTAATTCTTATATGTATTCCTATCTTACACCCCCACCCACAAGTGGGTGCTCCGATTCTTACAGACTGAAAATACTCCATGGCCTCCTGCAGAGGCTATTTCTGAAGTATCTTCCAGGCAAGCTGATTAGAAGGTGTGATGCTTGTCCAAACAATCTGGCTTTTTGTGCTTCACTGGAAACAACAGAAGTTAAACTGGCTTACAGAAAAATAGATGTACTCATTCAGTTCTTAGAAAACCATTCTTCAGTAGTAGCTTCTTAAGGGTTCTTTCAAGTTTCTGAAATTTGATCAGATGCAATCTCCAACAAAAGCTACACCATCAAGTTCCCTGTTAACAATTTTACGTGTAAATATAAACTTAAAATGTAATTCATGTAGTATTTGACCACCTAGTAGATCTAAAGCACTGGCAGCAGATTAAAATGCTGAGTCAGAAAAAGTTAAACCTAAAGAAGGTCACCAGAGTACCTGGTAGAGGTAAAATGGAGCTGTTTAACAATAAAAGCTAATTACCACTGGTTGGTAATGTGTAGAAAAAGAAGGTTCTCAACAAGCCAATTTTGGTGGGTTACATACCCTAGAGTTTTTGCATACTTCATCTAAGGTTTGAAATGGAAAACATAAACACACACACATCCCACTATTTCCTATCTCTGAGCATACAGAGCACATCTCCATTATCTCTTATAAGCACTGCATAAAAACTTCCTCATTCAGAAATTTTAATTTTTTTTAATCTTTATTTATTTTTGAGAGAGAGAGAGAGTGAGACAGAGCATGAGCAGGGGAGGGCCAGAGAGAGGGAGACAGAATCTGAAGCAGGCTCTAGGTTCTGAGCTGTCAGCACAGAACCTGACACAGGGCTCGAACCATAAACTGTGAGAACATGACCTGAGCCGAAGTCGAATGCCTAACCAACTGAGCCATCCAAGAGCCCCCTCATTCAGAAACTTTAAATAAAAGCTTATATATTTTGTGAAGTGCTCTAAAGACAAAGATGCCTGCCCTCTGAGAGCAGACCACCAAAGAGAAGAAATGGTAATGTAGAGTGAAAAATAAATGCTTCAAAAAAATGTTTTTAATGTTTAGTTTTGAGAGACAGAGCACAAGCGTGGGACGGGGAGAGACAGGGAGACACAGAATCTGGAGCAGGCACCAGGTTCTGAGCTGGCAGCACAGAGCCTGACGTGGAGCTTGAACTCATGAACTGTGAGATCATGACCTGAGCCAAAGTCGGACGCTTAACCATACTCAGCCACCCAGGCGCCCCGAAAAATAAACACTTTTATGGCCAAATAAAAGTTGGTAAGTAATGACAGTGGTATAAGGCAGTACAGGCAGAGAATGAACCAAGGCAGGAGATAAGAATTTGGCATGCATATTCAAGGAGGAGGAGCCCAGCTGAGCCAGAATAAAATCTCTGTAGAACAAAGACAATGCTGTAGTAGGAAGCTGGGGGCAGATTCTGGAGCCCTTAAATGTCATAGTGAGGCTTTTAGAACCAAGGGAGTGACAGTCTACAAAAATGTATGTGTGTAGGTCAAATACATATACAATGTGGAGATAATTTTCCCATAAGCTAGGTGAACAGAATAGTCAAAATCAGCGTGGCAATTTAAAAGGCTATTTTAAATACCATCTACAATAAGTTTCCTTTTGTTCTGTAACTAGAAGAAAAACTGCTTCGCCACAATGTTGGTTCAGATATCCAAGTCTTCTTTGACCTACTTATATATACAGTAATGAAAATATAATGATCCTATTTCTGTGTGTACACTAAATACTCCACAGAGAAATTTCATCTTGGTACCATTTTTAAACATCTGAAATGAGTCTCATAGGTTACCATGAATCTTTGCAGAACAGGGCAGATATGTGACTGTGAACAAATGCCCAAAATTCATCCCCATAGTTCCTTTTATGAATTAGGTCTTCCTAAAAAAGAATAAATGTAAACTATGGGGCTAGGTTTAATCAAATTTGCCTACCAATCATTTTCATAGAAGGTTAATACTTGATTGAATAAATACACTTTATAGTTTCCAGATACAAGTTTCTTCCAAAAAATACATGTCACATAAAGGCCTTTGTGCCTTTGGATGAGACATTCCTTCACGTGTAATACGTGTCTTCTTTCTCTACGTGATAAACCCTATCTTGTAAAACTCTATCACTTCTGAAACCATTGCAGGGGCCTCTCGACAGCCAGTGACATATCCATTTCCACTGTACTCTGCATTCGCTTATCATACATCAAAAAAATGGTCATATAAAGTCAGTGCTGTCTCTTCCTACTATACAATGGCATCAGGGACAAGACTATATCTTGTCATGTTTTAGCACGGCTCCAACATTTAGCAAAGTGGACCTATATGTGCTAGACATTCAAAATGCTTACAGAATTAAGTACTTACAGATATTCCCTATCCAAGACTGTACAACCAGGATTGTATCGTCCTTAAAAAACAATTTGCAATTAAACATTTTTTAATATTAAATTTGACAGCTTTGACCTTGGGGGGGGGGAGAGGAAAAAACACATGTTATGATAGAAATTAATAACTTTTATTTAGTAATTGTTTTTCATGTTTATTTATTTTGAGAGAGAAAGAGCACAAGCAGGGGAGGGGCAGACAGAGAGGGAGAGAGAAAATCCCAAGCAGGCTCCATGCTGTCAGTGCAGAGCCCAACACGGGGCTCAATCTTGTAAACCATGACAGCATGACCTAAGCCCATGCCTAACTGACTGAGCCACCTAGACACCCCAATAACCTTTAAAGCATATGTCCCTCCATACAAACTTGGAAACTAACCACTGGACTTGCTAGGATTTCATATAATGTAAAAGGCCCTAATGGGACAAGACTATTGAAGATGAAATAATCACTCTTACTAAACCTTTAATGTACTTAAAAAATTATTCCTCAAACATCCAAGGGAAAATTTCTAACAGTCTTCCTTCAAACACCTGTTGTAAATGTAAAAATAGTCTGCACCCATATCTCTTACAACTAAAACACAACAGTCAATATTTAATGTTTTCAGGCCTGATTTAATCCAATTGTCAGGAATCTAGTGTGTGTGTGCGCATGTATATATGTACACACGCATATGCACAAAAAGTTAGGAAACCACCTCACTTTCCTTCAAGGAGAGCCTGTCTTTGCTGAGCCCTAATGAGTATAAACTATACACCATTAAAAAAAAAAAAAAGGCAATACCAAACATTTTGGATTGCCTATGGCATTTCTCTCTCAAATAGACTAGAAGGAAATTGTGTGAGAGACACATGTATGACATATAAGATAAAGAAAGAGAGATAATAGGAATGTTATTATAAACCCTCCCCAAGGCCAAAGAAAGTCTTACCTATATATTTTTTGTGGACCTGACATAAATTATACAACTATAAAAAAATTTATTCAATAGATAATTCAAAAGGAATAACCCTTGAAATATTACTGAATGTTTTATAACTTCAAACCTACCAAGGTATTTTTCTCTCAACATGATTAGACATTAGAGAATAATCACAGGGAAAGCTTTTTAAATGAACTGATTTGCAGGACTAATAGTCTCATTCAAAGACAATCCCTCATTCTCCAAATATCTATTAGACACCTGAGCTGTATATC